>NW_026018611.1:15331663-15355210 GCF_020466585.1 Dendroctonus ponderosae | reverse complement strand
CGCAAGAAGGACGTGGCGCAGTTGTGCCTGGGTCCATCATAGATGGCGGTAGGATAGACATTGTTTCCACATTGTGCAAGAGAGTTGGTAATCTATACTCGTCTTTATCTATGGTCCAACGTTCAGAAATTCATAAATATTAATAACAATGAATAAAAATATAATCTAAGACGTGATTGACACAAACGTGATATTAAAGGGAGACTTATATTTTCACTGCTTGCTGCTTGAGTTGCGTGTAATGATCATATGTTGCACAGGCCCGGCGAAAGAACGAACTCCAATAAAATTATTTTTTCAACAGATAGACTTGCGAGGCCATTCCCTGAAACTAATGGGTTTTTAGGCCGTCGTTCGGTAGAATTTCTTCTTGACGTTTCGCAAGCACGAGTGGCTTGCATCTTCAGAAGTGGTTTGCTTGAGCGCTTACTCTGTTCTGATGCGATTCCTTGGGCGCAGTCCGTATTCATGCACCAGTTGCGATGACGTAGTTTGTGATGACGTGGTCTATGTGATCGGAGCCTGCACACTCTGTTGGCTGTTGCTATCCTCCGGTGTACTGGATCCTCTCTCCTGTCCTGAGCTGTTGCTTTTCTTCGTTTTTTCTTGTTGTTTTTGCATTGGTGAGTGCTGGGAACCATATTCTGTTTAGCGCCATTGTCTGTTCTTTGTTGCTGAAATTGTCGTCGTGTTTGTAGATTTCAATGGCTTCTCCTATTAGTCTGGGGCGATGTTGTTGTGGTCAGGACCTGTGCCTCTCCGAAATAGATGTTGTGTATTCCATCACTGAGGGCGTGTTCCGCCACTGTCGACTTTTCCACATGTCCCAGTTTACAATTCCGTCGGCGATCTTCTATTCTATTCGCAACCGATCTCTTAGTAGTTCCTATGTAGACGCTTCCACAGGAGCATGGAATCCGGTAGATTCCTGCAGTTGCGACGGGATGTCTTCTGTCTTTAACTGACTCTAGACATTCTCGGATCTTTGTTGTCGGCTTGTAGACTGTTCTCATGTTGTGTTTCCTCAGGAGCCTCCCAATTCTGTCTGTAACCCTGGGAACATAGGGCAGGAATGCTTTCAGAGTGAATGCTCTCACTCCTACAGCTTTTTTGATGTCCAACTGGGGATAACCGTTCCGAAAAGCTTTTTCCAAGTGCTGTAGTTCTGTGGTTAGATCTTGTGGTCCACATATTTTTCTGACTCTATCCGTGAGAGTCTTCCCTGCTTCTGACTCGGATGGTGGTTAGATAACTTGTGAAGATATCTGTCTGTGTGGGTGGCTTTTCGATATACCTTGTGATCCAAACGATTCCCCTGGCTAGACACCAAAACATCCAAGAAGGCCAGTTGGTGGTTTTGTTCAAATTCCATGGATGTCTGGGTGCTGTTTGTTTAGATGGTCGAGGAAGATGTCCAGGTTTTTCCGTTCATGCCTCCATAGCACGAACGTGTCATCGACATATCGGTACCAGATTGTTGGTTTAATGGGTCTGATGCGGTTCGCATTAGAACAGTATAAGCGTTCAAGTAAATCACTTCTGAAGATGCGAGCCACTCGTGCTTGCGAAACGTCACGAAGAAATTCTACCAAACGACGGCCTAAAAACCCGAAAAACCCATTAGTTTTAAAATTATTTTGTTCGTTAAATCGTTCTTGTTGTTAAAACTTGCCTATTCTAAATGGATCACAATATATATTATTACATTTTTGAATTCTACTCCAAATGGGGAACTTGGACATTTTCTTTTTATTTCTTTAATATATTTGTCTATCTATAGAAATCGCGCATACCAAATATCTGCTCTCAAATCGCAATATTTAAGTTGCGATAAACAATTAAAGTCAAAAACAACACTACACGCGCGGGAATAGTCGTGACGTCGTGACAACTTTTAAAAGGCCAGAAAAGCTATTTATTCGTGTACCACGAGATAAAATCAGCCCTTTAAAATGGTTAAAGGGTAAAGGTATGCAAGGATATTTCTGAGAAGACTACTGCCCATGTATGTTAAGATCGTTTTAATGTAAGTATAAAAAACAGATTTGATTTTGTCTATTGTATAACAGATAAAAACTTTGAATTTGTATTTTGTTTGCTTCTCGGCTGCATTATAGTAGTAAATAATCACCTCAAAAATAGTTAATTGCTATACTAGACGATAAAAAGGAACAATAAGTATTTGCGAAAGAAAAATCTAGTTTTATCGTGGTGCATTTACGTTAAATACCTACTATTTTTCTCATGCAATATGAATATTAACACATATTTTTAGGTAACTTTAATATTATTTATTTATTCTAGCTGAAAGGAGATATGGATAACTATGTTAAATTCAAGTTAATGGGAGGTCTGAAAAAATGAAGGCTCTTGTCCTTGTAACTTGCACCCATCCTACTGCAGAAACTGCGGAACGACGGATACATTTAATCATTAACGCTCTATTTAGCATCAATGCCAAATCACTTTTAATGATGCAATTTAGCATGAAAACAATACTTTCTTATTTTTTGTAGAATCACTTACATTTTGATCAATAGGTCCTATTTGAATTTTGAAAATTAGAGCCAATAAAAGCCCAGTCTAACATTTTATCTATTTATATAAGTAAAACTATTGACTATTTTGTCTATGAATCTACCTGTTAGCTTTAACACTGCGAACTTCAGCAAGAGTAAAACTTTCGGTGTTTTTAATGTAAGGTGCCACCATAAACATATCCACGAGTGATAAAATGTCAGATTGTCCTTTTACAAAACCTGCGTCAGTCATTTTGAAAAATTTTCTTTTTCTCCTAATATTTTATATAAACGTTTTAACAGCAATATCAAGACCGAGGTTGCATATTTGCATGTTTCTCATTGAAGCCACCGCGGCCGACGAGCCGCTTGACGTCACAACTGGTCCCAGCCGATGACGGCGCGTTTCAAGAATGATTTGAATTATACAGTTTTCAATTGCTTATATCAATTACATAGAAATAAAAAATAGTTTTTTGGTCAACTGTGGTGTTTTTAATAGTCTTAAGTTACGTTTGCGAGTAATATTTTTTAAATTAAATTTTTGTGCAAGTTCCCTATTATAAATATATTTCATGTATAATATCCTATACCTAAGTATCACCGTTTTTGATTGGTATATTTGAAATTTTATCTAAAAAATGGCAGAGGTAGTCAAGCGAATAATTATTTATTTCTCCTATAATAAAATATGTGCTACTTAATTTGGGTCGCATTTCTTATAGAAAAGACCTTACTTTAATGGAATTTCGACAACATTTTGATAACTATCATTACAAAGTGCTAAAAAATAAGTTTCAAAATAACGTTGAGAAAACCATTCACAAATATAAAAACTACTACCGCTGCGGCTATAACTGCAGCATCAGCAGTATCCAACATATTGACGAATGTAGACAAACGTTTGAATCACACTTCAAAATGAATTTTGCTTCAAGCATTCGACACACCGTGTAGCAGATATATTTGCCACACAAACTGTCGAACTTTTTGACTCAAATGCTCGGTCCAACGTTCGAGCCAATGTTCGACGCATCGTGTAGCGCCGGCTTAACCAGAAAGCTGTATTTTGAAAATAATATAAGTTTGTAATTTGTAACTCTCCTACACTGCACTAGATAGCGCGCACTATTCAATGAATTAATTCATTTGAATGTTTATATTCGATAGTTGCAATCATTCATTTAGTACTTATTCATTTCAGTTCATTCATTTAGTGCCCATCACAAATTTTAATATTGATCTATTTAGTACAGCGATTTCTTTGCTCTTGAGTCTGAAACCCATGAAATGCTAGTCAATTTTAAAACTTGTAACATTGCATTATCAGAAAATAATTTTTTCAACAATAGTAGAATAGGATGACCTACACCTAAAATATGACCGGATTTACCTACATTTTTATTTTCTCGAGGAGAAATTGAATAAGAAAAGCATGCCAATTTACCTGAGGAATTGATTGAAGACTTTTAATACTCCTTTAGGTTTTAAAATTATATCATATTATTTATTAAGTTTGAAAACCGATAATGTAGGTACAGAAAATTTAGTGCGTTTCTAAAAGTTGCACAATTGCGTCCTATTTGAGAGAATTGAGAATAACTTTCTGACTCCAAAGAGTCTAAGCGTTTATTTTTTACTTTTCTGAAGAATACTGCAACCTTTCTTGTTTAATTTTCAGTAGCCCACCCTGTATACCATTTTCGGAAATTTCTAATTTTGTTCAGTATATATTATTTTTCACGGATCCTCATTGATCTTAGATAGGGCAAACCCTAACAAAATTGCTAGTCGACTTAATACTGAACAGTTTTCTTTAATTTTTGAATGGAAATTTGGAAATAAACATTTGTTTTTTAGTAAAAGAGACATTATCAAACTTAACCCTTTGGTAAAAAAAATACGAAATAAGATAGTGACCCGATTTAAAAATATCATAGAAGAACATCAAATACCAAGCGAATAGAAGAACAGCATAACAATAACCATTTTTAAAAAGGGACGGAATGCACTCCCAGAAAACTGTCGTGGAATAACCCTACTTGATAACTCTCTTAACGCATTCACAAGGGCTATTCTGGGGGAAAATCACCAAAATCACAAGAATAAGAGAAGAACAGGACTTCCGAAAAAACAGATCCACAATAGATGTAATATTCAAGGTCAAGCAAATATCAAAAGAATCCCTGAAATTCAATAAATCGGCGTATCATAGATATGACTAAAACTTTTGACAGAGTGCGCTTTAAAGATTCCCTGGAATTAAAGAGAACAAAAGGGCTAAGCCACAAACTGCTTAATGTAATACACAACGTAAACACCCATTGCAGAACAAAAATTAGAGTAGGACACATTGCAACGGAAGCCGTATACACAAACACAGGAATTAGATAGGGAGACTCACTCAGCCCTTTCATGTTTAATGTGCTAATGGATGAAATAACAGACAATCTTCTTGGAACGGCTGGATATAAAATGGGATGTACTTTCTTCCATGCCGTGTACCACGCTGACGAAGTCAATTTCCAAAGGTAACTCCGTTCTTTTAACAACAATGCAGCATCATCAACACAGAGAAGACTAAATGTAAAAAGAAAAGGGACCGATGAACTGCAAGCTGGAATCGACTCCAAGATCGTCGAACAAGTAAAACATTTCAAATATTTGGGAACAGAGATAACGAGCCATGGAAGTCTACCTCTCGAAGTAAGAGGACAAACAATAAAAGCGGCTCGAGTTTCGGAATGATTGAGAGAAATTGTTTAGAAAAACCAATACCTAAATACGGAAAGCAAAGTCAAGAAATCAGAATGCAATGCGGGATCTGGACATAGGAAGATGGGTGAGACGGATTAGAAGATTCTGGAACAAAGAACGGAGAACAATAGACTCGCAAAAACGCAAAAATGAACAATTCAGTGGGAATGAGGCCACAGGGAAAACCATCAAAGTGCTGGAGGGAATACTGGAACTCATCCTCCTGGGAGGACGTGTTGTGTTTAGAAATATTAAAAAGATACAAGAAGAAAACTTAGCTAGACTACCTGAATACCTACAAACTAATTAAAAATCGTAAGTGTCCCACATGAGAATGGCAATTTGTGGGCGGAGATCTATTTTCTGTACTTCAAAAATATAATGAAATTTTTTGAAAATACCATTGTATAGATTATAATTCAGCAATAAAGATAATACAAGATATCATGCTCTGTTGCCCCAATTGGAAGCGTACAGTGTAGAACAAGTCTGTCGAAATGGAAATGTCGCCTAGCCTAAATATGAATCAAAATTTTCAAACATAGATTTCCTTCCCGGTCTACGTCGATTGGTTTTTTGACAAAAGCAGAAAAATTAAATAAACATTCAGAAACTTATTGACAAAGGATACGTAAGTCGGAAACTTACAAAAACTATAAATAAATAAGTGACAGTGGAATCCGCCCAAAAGGGACAATTTTGAGCTAAAAAACACGCTAAATAAATTGAATTACTTGCTACTACTTGAACTGCTTACTAGTAATCTTTCCCGTTGTTTCCACCTCACATTATTAGCGATATACCCGAAAAAACTAAGTTTTAGCGTAGAAACTCGCAGTCGACTGTACCACAGTCGCATCCACGACTTACGACATTGGTATTGGAATGTTAATATTTTTTATCGTTTAAATGTGCAGCTTGTGATCTGATCAAATGCACCGACTGTGATTATGCGCCTAAAAATACGCGGAATCTGGGATCGCTCGCCAGCTTTATTTTCCGCTTGGGCGAGAGCCGGCAGCAAATTTTACTGGTTGGCCAGGAGATATTTATACTTTTAGTTGCAAGAGTTGGATATAATACATCTGTTTTACCAAATATTTCGTTTTCTTCTTTGGCCGAATATAATGTAAAATATTTATTAGCTATTTTTATTTAACATACAGGGTCGTTGTCGATGACCAGTACAGGATCCTTCGAAACTATGGCAGTTACGAAAAAGATTAAATGCACAAAGAATTGTAGTTTTGAATGCTCTACTGTAAGAAAAAGCACACATACACCACTTTGAATTACTTTAATTCCAAACACATATGAGCGATCTCATAACATCTGTCGGCCAGCTCGTCATCTACCAGACTAACCCCGCCTAAAAAGGTTCCTACTAGGTATTTCAACACTTATCCGTATAACCTGACACATAAACAAGCAGTGCCCTTATTTATGGGTTTCGCTCGAGTTTATGGTCGCCCCAGTGTTTTGCTTATAGAGCACGAATCAATTATCGACAACACTCGGCCATCCTGACCAATGGTCTGTCCCCAGACCCTAAACACATTCTACATACAAATTACACATTTTCACACAATTATTACAATCTTCCCCATACGTGGGCATAACTGACTATAGACTCTTGTCGTAAAGAATACAACGCTCATAACTAATACAACTTTTGCGAGGAGAGCAACATTTTTTTTCGCCATACACAAATGAGCAACACTTTACACACACAACACTTTATTTACATGAAATGGTCCCTTGTATTTTGCCAAAAGCTTGTGACTGACACCAGCGGGTGTGCATGTAATTTTGACCATAACTAATTCACCTTTTTTCAAGTGATAACTTTTTATGGGAGGGTGGACAGATTTTTTCTTGGTCACGGCGAGCCGAGTCCAGGCTCTTCGCGCCTGAGACTTGGGACGCACATATGCACTTTAAAATCAACATTTTTCTCTTAGTGCGGGTGCATCTGTAGATCTGACAAACTTTTCAAATACACATTGCGTTAATAAACTGACAGTGATTTTGAACTATTAATTATTGAGTGGAATATGATTGTGTTCGGTGCAGTTTATTTTATAACGCTGATAACAATGAAACGACAAATTAACCAGGGAGAAGCTCGGATACTGCAAATACTATTTCTAACCACTACTTTTAATAGTCTAGACTGTTTGTCTTGAAAAGAATGCCATACCAGATCCATGTTTTTGACTACAGTTGTTAAATCCCTATAGTCCCATTCGTCCTTGACATTTATTTTTATATTTCCGCCAGCAAGCATGCTTGTCTGGAACTTTATTTCATTTTTGACCAAATCTTCAGTTAGGGCATTGAAATTATCAATTTTGCTGATAATTACTGGTGATGGTTTATTTTCTGTATTGATTTGCTCCTGTTGTCGGGTGCTTTATGATGTTACGTTGCACCGGTTCTTTTGGAGAACTGCTTGCTTTTCTCTTCTTTGCATTCTTTACCCTAATCCATTCCGTTTCCCTACTTAGTTCTTCTTCGCCTGTGTAGTATTCATCTGCAATTTTTTCAAAGTTTGCGTGTGATAATTTACCCTCTAATACTGTATATTTAAGCATTAGTTGATCGTATAACTTCTGCAGAACATTTAATTGAGATTGAAGTTGTTCAACTTTATCATTGTCTGCATTTTTTTCCTTGTTAGACACTAATTTTACCATTATAATGGGTTTATTTATTGGTTTATTTTTAGTGTGAAAACTTGCATTGCTATACATTATGATTTGTTTTGATTTTGTTTTTGGTTTTGTCTCGAAAATAAAGTGTGCGAACAATTTATACTTTTTCAATTTCGTTCGCTAAGACATAGCATTGTTTCCATAGCAACAAATTATAACATCTTTCGATTTTTGACATTCGAATTTAAATGAAACTTAGAAATCTAACTTAATTTTACTGTGAAAATGAATTATTCGAATAAAGAAAAGCGCGACATGATTGAAACCTACATTAGAAGTGATAAAAATGCTAGACGAGTCTCTGATTACTATTTTGAGAGGCATTTTGACCGTCGTCAAAGGTCCTTGAAAACACTCAAACGATTATACGAAAATTTGGGCACTTATGGAAGTTTTACGCAGCCAAGAAATGAAGATAAAGCCATAAATGAAGCTGTGGAAGTTAATGTCTTGGCAATTGTAAGGCAGAATCCACAGATTTCAGCCAGAGATATCGCAGCAGAATCCGGGACTTTCCAAAGCACCGTGATGAGAGTTAAAAAAACACAAATTACATCCGTATAAATTATAAGCATTGCACTTTACATCCAGGGAATGAGGAGCTGCATGTGCAGTTTTGTACATGGTTCCGAAACAATTGCCAACAAGACATTCAATTCTCTTATAAAATATTGTGGACCGACGAAACTCGATTTACAAATTGTGGTATGTTTAATCGTCACAATGACCATCTTTGGAATCAAACAAATCACCACCACGTTGAGCAAAGAAGACCACAAGTTAAATTTGGGTTCAACGATTGGAGCAGAATGGTAGGTTCAAAAATTCTTGGACAATTTATTTTTGAAGGCACCTTAAATGGTAGTCAGTATCTTCAATTCATTCGGAATAACCTGGATTTTATGTTGAACGACTTACATTTAGAAGCATGACGTAATATGCAATGCTTTCAATTTGATGGGTCTCCTCCGCATTATTTTTCCCAAGTTTGGAACCACCTGGACGTAACATTTCCTGGGGCTTGGATTGGACGAAACGGCCCTATTTTGTGGCCATCTCGATCACCGGACCTTTTACCTTTGGATTTATTTTTGTGGGGAGCCGTAAAAAACACAGTTTACAAAAACAAATATTCCCTTTTAAATGCACTTAAAGAAGTTGTTGTTAGAGAATTTGAAAATATTGATCCACAAGAAAAGCAACTTATTCAGTTTGAAGGCGTCGTAATGTTTGCATTAATAATAATGGTGGACTTTTTGATAATGTTTTAAAATAAAGTTAAAGTTTATAGAGTTTAATTTTAATTACTATTGGTATGATTTAATTTTTGTAATAAACACTTTAAATAAACAGCCGACTTAATTAAAATAAACTTATTGTCAACTTCATAGTATTTTTTTCAGACTGCTGTTTGGGTATTTCGCCTAAAAAAATTTGGTCTCAGAATTTCCTCAGGTCTTTTATTACAGATTTATAAATAGTGCAATTATTTCGCAATCAGGACGAATTATTTATCAAAAAGTAATCAAGAACTATCACCTAGAGGGTATCCTGCAACACACTTAGGCTCAAGCTGTAAGAGAACATTTCAATAAGTAAAAAAAAATATTTGAAAAAATTGCCTTGACGTTTCGATACCTATTTTCTCCTATCGTTATCAAAGGACCTACATTAACCTAAAAAAGAGTATGTTAATAACTTGTGCAACAATAGTAGGATAATAAAGTATATAAAAATTAGCTCTGATAATTCGTCTGTGCAAATTGTTAGTTATGTTGAAAATTCTGTCGTTTTTAAAGGCAAAAATTTTTGAGCCGAAATACCCAACAAGTATGATATATGACGGGTAATGAAACAATTACTATTTTCTATGATAATATAATTCATTACTTTTATAAAATCACAAACGTTAACATACTCTACATAATAAGTTCACACAGCAAGAAAGTGTTTTAATTACATTTGCATGTACATTGCAACAATAGTCTAACAGCATTTGTCAATAAATATATTAAGACTTAACAAAATTTCGTTATCAAAAATTAGGAGCCGAAATTGTCGATCGTTGAATTGAGTTGTTCGACTTACTTAAAGCTTTATGGACAATCCAAACTAATGATATGAAAAATTCCGGGAAAGGAAAGGAAAGAATATACTATTTCGTCTAAATTACATGTACGTTAAATCATGAGTTGAAGGTAACATTCGAGAAACAATTTCTAAATCAAATTTAATCAAGTCTATAAAAACGCATAATTTTTAACTTGTGATTAAATCTTTATCAAAAGGAATTAAAAAGTAATTCTGGGTCTCAGTGAAAGTTGCATACACTCACAGGCCCCGAAAATAAAGTGGGTATAATGTAGATTAAATCTAATACGAAATAGGGCCGAAGATAAATACCAATAAAAATAAACTGTAGCGCCATTTGACACCATTAAACTTAAAACTATCACTAATCTGAAATGTCTATGTTTGACGATCAGTCCAAAGTCGATAAATTGTAACGTACATCAGTACGATAAGTAAATATATAGTATTAAGTAAATTAAATTACAAGTGCATTAATAGTCTGCCTCTAATTCTCATTGAGTAAAATTATCATTATTAAAAATTTTGATTATAGGAGATTTTAGAACTTGCTTATATATTGTGTGATCGTTTAAAATAGAATCTTTAGGGAATAATAAATATTTAGAATATAAAGTTCATTAACAAACTACGCGTACGCATTTCGATTATGTGCATACTATGAGATAGATCAAACATACACTCTTCATACATTTTCAAACGTAAGACCTCAATTCAGCAAATATTAAACACTGTATTGAAAATACTATAGTTCGTGTTAAATTAAACATATTAAATAAGGAACTTAGTTATAGTATGTTCATACAACATGGTGATTAAAGATAACAAATAAACTAGAGTTTTGCAGCATCTTTGAAGAGAAATCATGGAAGAATGGTAATTAGGAAGATAACATTAAAGAACGTCAGCGCCATTAAAACCGTAACTTTAAAGTAATAAGGTGTAAAAATAGCAATAGCCTAAATAGGTTCGGAAGCGGTAGAAGACTGGATAATTGAAGACGGCCTGTCTGTAGAATAGTGTGATAAAACCGAGCCTCTGTCTAGTCTTTGGCGGCGAATATACGGACTGAATTCGTGTTAAAATAATATTATATTCAGGTTTTTTGAAACCTCTTAGTTTATTTTTAAATCGGTGATTTCACTTACCGCCTAGGAATTGAGGTAGAACATGTTTAATCTAAGTTATTATCAGATCCAGCATATAAACTTTTGGCAATTGTACTGAGTCTTGCAATTCTGCTACTGTTCGTTTGATAGGAGCCGGGAATATTTCGGTACGAATGACCTAAAAAATACATAATGCCATAATCTAAACAGTCGAACTTGTTAGTCTAAAAGTTGGTTTACATGCTCAAGCCATCTGCACAAACTGGATTGCACAAGCCAGATTTGAGCAAAACTGTATTTGTTGACAACAGGATGGAAAATTTGGGCGAAGAACTAACTAAATTATTTTGAAATTTTGTGTTGTCGAAGAATGAGTATGGTACGCTTTGCGTTTCTCACAAATTGAATATAACTGACGCTTAAGTGTGTACATCTAAAAACAGACTAAAATTTTCCCAAAAATTAGGTAATATTTTTGCATGGGATGGGGACTGGCGCCGGAAACAACACATTTTTTTTGATTTGTTAGCATTCACTTGTCCGCTGGTGGTACAAGAGGTGTCACCAATGCACGCCGTACCTCTGTATGAATCCCTTTTCCAAATCCAAATTTATGGCTTTGTTTTTCTATTTACCCCAAGATTTTATGTTACAGGGTGCATAGGTCATTTGAAAAACTGCGAAGATATGTAGGCAATTTCAAGCTCATATTTACAGTGGCGTTCTGAACAAAATTATCTGTTAATCCAATTATTTAAATCAATAAGAAATTTGATAATATGTGGAATAAACGGTAATATTAGGAAATAAGTACCTTAAAGTCAGATAAGAACAATATTAAAAAGAGAACCCCATACGCGCTAGAAATATTTCATTCAACACCCATAATATCATAAGATTGAACATCGGTTAAGACGCTCAAGCCAATGCTCCGATATCAAGTGGATTTTCTGTCAGGATAGATTTTACTCAAGCCAAATTTTTCGGCATACACAGACTTCAAACCTGCGTTTACACGCAACGATTTTATTGTGCGATCGGGATTGTGCAAACCGATTTGCGTAAACATCTTGAGCGTGTAAACGGTCCTTAACAGTAGATGTGCAATGAGATTTATTAAAAAAGGTATCATAAGTCAAAGAATCGTTGATAATTTATCATCAGTTTTTGTCAACATGGTTTATTGAGTGTTATTCCATAGCTTATATACAGGGTGTCTCGTAAACCTTCTACAATACTTCGCATGATGAAAGATCAATCTCGGGCAAGTCAGAAAATGGACAAAATATTTTATTTGTATTTGAGTTTCGGGAATCGTCGTAATTCAAAAGCAGCAGTAGGATGGAATGAAATATAAGATATAAGGAATATGAATTAAATTGAAGGTTTTGCCAAAAAAAATCTTGTGAAGAACTTTGGGGTAAACTAAAATACAATAGCAGTTTTCGATATAAGGGCGAAAAGTGTGGTTTTTCGAACCACGACAGCGTTTGACACCCGAGACGAAGTCTGGGGCATCAATCGGTCAGTAGTTCGAAAAACATATTTTCGCCCTCGTATCGAACAACATTTTTCATTCGAATAGAAGACATAAAACGAATCATGAGTTATAATAAATAAGAATAGCCAAAAATTAAAGGCATCAACTTCATATTTTAAATCTGATGTTAATGTCGTTCGTGAAATTGTCTCGTTTTGAGGTTTGTAATTTTTCAAAAGCGTACTTTTGTAACCATATACACCCGAAGTGCTGCTTTCACGGATGGTGTTCGAATAAGTTGCATTTTTGCATGACATTTGCGCCATATTTAAAAATATCGTGCTTTTTGTGTGGCAACATCGGCGAGTGTAGAAAAGTAGATCGACTTTGGGACTGAACTTGTAACAAAGTTATAATTTACAAATTCCAAGTAAACTTTAAATTCGAATCAATAGTTGTAGATAAACTTACGGAATTAATTAAAAAAGCATGTCAGTTACTTTTTAAGGAAAATACTTAATGGTCGTTTTCGGGCGAAAGTGTTGTTTTTCGACGCAGCGACAGCGACGGCGTTACACAACTCGACTTCGTCTCGGGTGTCAATTCGTCAGGAGTTCGTAAAACGGATTTTCGCCTTCGTATTGAACAACATTTTATTCGAATGAAAAACATAACACGAATCATGAGTTATAATAAATATGAATAGCCAAAAATAAAAAGCATTAACTTCATATTTGAAATCTGATATCAATGTCATTTTTGAAATTGTCACGCTTGGACGTTTGTCATTTTTCAAAAGCGTACTTTTGTACGCATTTACAAGTGGAACAATGAGTGTTAAAAATGCAAGTGCTGTTTTCACTGTATGTTGTTAAATAAATAAATAAATTGCACATTTTGCATGAAATTTGTGCTATTTAAAAAAATCGCGTTTTGCTTGTGGCAACATCGGCGAGCGCAGAAAAATAGAACCATTTGAACGACTTTGAGACTGAACTTGTAACAAAGTTATAATTTACAAATTGTAAGTAAACTTTAAATTATAATTAATAGTTTTTGATAAACCAATGTTATTAATTTAAAAAGAATATCGATTACTTTTTAATGAAAATACCTTAAAAAATATAATGACACTGACAGGTTTAATTTGTCACATTTACTTTTACGCACATGTGCGTAAAAGTGCGGTAAAGTAAAACAAATGAACAGTAAAGAAAAGTGCTTTTTTTATTATCGCTTCTGATCGAAAAATGGCACTTTTTGATTCATTCGAATAAAAAGGGTATTTGCTACTTATTATTTCATAAGCGTAATAGCACGGACTATTAATTAACTGATGTCAGTTATGATCGATTTAAAAAGTGTAAATTTCTTTCAAAAGGCTTTAAAAAAAGATGAACCTTTTACCAGTCAAGTAACGAAGTAACGTTTACAGGACACCCTGTACACGCATAATATTTTATAATTTTATTAATATAAAAGTTACGAAATACTTCCATTTTGGTATTCCGCTTTATCGTAAATGTTTCGTGGGATTTCCAATTGGTAATAGTTTCAACATTAAGTTTTGAGCACAAATTCATATATCGACAAGAGCAATCATTATCAGTTCGTAATAAAACATTCTAAAAAGACAAATATCGGTCAATGCAAAACCCCAATTTGAGAGAAATACGCAAGGGAATAACGTTAATATTTAATTTTGAACTCTTTAAAAAGAAGTTTTAATTAAAATACTAAAATAAAGTGAATCATACTTGTTAAACTCTAATGCGATCCCGGAACATTCTGAGAAAATTGAGTCAAGTTTTGCTGACCGCCTGGAACTTTCCAGTAATCATTTAGGACAGAGGCACTGCAACCATCTGGGTGCTGGATTATGTTAGGAAATATACGATGAAAAACTGGTTCTGGAAAGTCCAATATTTCAATAACGTAACACTAAAAATAATTTACCAACCTGCTAGGAGCGCTTGGGCTTCGGTATGTCTCCAATAAAACGAGCTACACTCAGGATTTGAATACTCTCTCCTATGATCTCTTCCATGCAGATTAAGGCCTTTGTAAGTGTTTGCAAAGCTGGGTCGGCGCGGTTCTTTTCGTTGAATCTAGTGTAGAAGCTTTTTCTTCTGATTCTATCAATAACCGAAGTCATATAATCATTAGTAGGAGAGAGAAAGGTCGAGCCATCATCGGTAGTTGTCAAGGAATTTCGATTTTCATTACTATTTTGCAAATCATTTAAGCCTTCCTACTTGGGCCTGCTGGCTGTTCTGAAGCCGACCCACTTTGTCGCACGGTTGTCGGTTTAGATCTAGCTTCAAATTTCTTCTAACCGATTTAACTTCCTGACTTATTTCATCGCTAATGTTTTGAAAAACTTTAACGGTTCAGATAGACTGTCTAAATTCAAACTCCTCCTGAACAAATTTACCTCCATCTTGGACTTGCTTTTCTCATTAGCAGCAGATACCTGACTTAAACTGTCGGTTTTTGCATAATCGTAAGTGTTTCGAAACTATCTGACTGTTCTCTAAGGCGTTTAAGTGCGTTGTCTGCTGAATACTTTTTATTCATTGTGTCTTTGGTGTCAGCAGAATCCTGTATAGCGCTGCTTCTCAACTTTTCCAGTTTTTTCTCGATGACTACAGCAGCTTGTTTTTATGCGCCTTATTGTTATGGTATACCTAATGCTTCTTGTTCAATTGATAATCTTAATTCCCCTGCTATTTGTGCCTGCCCAAATTGTCCCCATTTCTCAACTAATTTAGCTAAATGCCCAGAAAAATGCTGAAGTGGACATATTAAATGCGATTGATTGACGAAGAGTAATTTCAGGTTCATTCAGATAATTAAGGTAAATAACAGACTCAGCACCATACCATACAATGAGGATGCTAGTTACAAGTATTTGAGTACGATAGCTAGCATCAACTAAATCTCTAGTTGGAATTACTCAGCGTCTTGCTAAGCGTGACTCTATTTCTAGGCTTTTTACTGCTTCAGCTCCAGCAATGCTCTCTGTTAGAAAAGCAGTATTAACATCATTTTACTGACATTGCGTTTCAAACCTAGCTTGTAATGGATTAGTAACACGCCAAGCCATAATTACATAAAAAGGAATGGAAACTACTACTATGATAGTTAATTTAGGCAATAAAATAAATTTTACTAAAAAAAATATGCTCATAAAGCTAATATCAATGAGCAAAGTCAATAGAGAACCACTGAGAAACTCTCTAATACTATCTAGTTGACGTGCACGTGCTACTAATGCATCAACTTGCCGGTTCTTAAAATAGAGTAAAGGTAAAGGAAGTAAATGTTTTACCAATTTAATGACGAGTACAATATCTATACGTGCCTATATATGGATATATTGATATTCTCGTAATGCCTTAAAGAATACCTCAAAAATACTAGTAATTACTAAGCCCAAAATCAGCACATCTAAGGAGCTATAGGTTTGATAAGCGAGTACCTTATCCATGACAATTTGAAATAGTAGAGAAATTATTAAAGCAAGTAATTGTGATATAAATAAAAGTCAGAATATTTAACATAAAATGTGACAATATTTCTAAAATGCTATTGGTATAAACCAAGTTATGTTAAACTTTGACGCAACATATAAAATAATAACTTGGCCATTCCAAGCTGCTGCTTAGAGTATAACTCAGTGTTGGGTTTATATGGGTGTTGAATTAAACCATGAGTTTCATTCCTTTTCGCTACTATTCGATACTCGCCATCAGTTGCAAGAAATACTACTGGAAAATCCTTATCTGTAAGCTTATCATATAATAGCTTTCTGGATTAAGTTTGACTTGACAAATTTTATTAAGCTTCTTGAGACCAGAACTCGCGAGGATACAATGCAGCTCTACAAGGAATGAGAACCACCCACGCCAGGGACATACAAAACTAGTGAGCGCCATGTGTCGGAATCTTCCAATCCTATGTGCAAAGGTGGTCTCACATGATAGCGGGCTTCGGTTTGAATGGAAGTTTAAGGTGGAAATCCCAACAAAAGAAAGTTGGCAAAATATTACAGTGGCTGCCCGAAAGGAGGTGCAATGTTGGTACACCGACGACCCAGGGGCGTCCATTACAGAATAGTCTGGTATATGCGTGTATTGGCAAGACACCAACAGGGGAGCACACTTTTAGCTGGAAAGCTGGAGGATAGTGTTTCCGGCGGAATCACATGCAATCCTCGAGGTTGCCCCAGATAGGGAAGTTACAGAAGGATTAGAGGGAGTGATTGGGACGTGGCAGAACAAAAACAAGAAAACCTGGTGTAGATAACAGGTAGCAAGCGCTCTTAATGAGTGGGGTTTTAGAGCCATCACAGAGAGGTGGACACAGCCCAAGGGGAACCACAAGTGACGCCAAGCCAACATCCAAATTTTTTATGTCAAGGAGGCGTTGGCCCCTGAGAACTCTGGTTGGGGTCATGACAGGCCACTGTAGCATGAACACATACCTATACCTACTAGGAATTGTTGAAAGCACCGTGTGTCCACAATGTGTAATAGCGGAGGAAACATCATATCGCGTATTAGGAGTCTGCCATTGCTGGTCGTCTACTAGGAGATGCATCCTTGGGGCATTTCGCCGGACCAATCCTGTCCCCCCACAATACTACTACTACTTCTACTACTACTACTACTACTACTACTACTAGACCAGAACCAATATTTAGATAAAATGAGAATAGTACATCTTTTGTAAAAACTGTAGTGAAACAACTGACTACAAGCTGGACCACTACGACCCGTACTTATAAACGATGCTCAAGCCGATACTCAGCTCATGCTTCGCCAAGTTTGAGATCGTTCTTAACCGAGAGAGACTATTTATCAACAGTACTTCGTGAATTCTCGGTGAAATATTGGTCGAGTATAGCAATTTAAAGACTTTCGTATTTATTTGGTAATTTTATATTGGGACTGTTGGCGAACTTGGCGAATCTAAGATGTCGTCAATGTTATTATGTAAATATGTCTTCTGAATCGCTGAAAGCCTGACTTATATAACGAAGATCACCGGACACAAGCTACAATATAATATACACTTTATGTACGAAAATAGACATGTAATTATAGAAACTTTGCTCCTTGTTGCATATAATCTCTAGAATAGAAAACTACTTGTATATAATCTTAAACATACCAGCAATTGAGTAATGGGTGATATTTGATATTGCTAATCCACGATTATCCGCTTTCAATAATGGTTCGTTTAAACTTTATTTCGATTGATCAACTCAATAATAGTGGCCGTTGAAAACCGAAACCTTTTCCGAAATTCTACATCCGAGAAAACTCAAAAGGATTTTTTCCATCTCGTATATATATTTTACTAACACGTTGACTTCCTTATACTGTCCATTCTTATATTGTATACGATAGTAAAATAAAAAAAATTAAAATGTAAAAACATAACATAAACAGTAATATAACCTTAAAACCCGTTTGACGGTTCGACGAAAAATCTCGACCAATGGCTGGGCAGAAGCAATACTCAAGCCACCGTCGACCGATACTTCAGCAAGCAAAACTGTGAACACTGGCTTGAGAACGATAATAGTTTATAAAACGCAATCGAAGCCAAGTCACTTGAGACTCGACTCAGGCTTGAGCATCGTTTATAAATAAGGACCTACGTATACTATTTCAACTTTAAAACCAGGTGCGACCACCACGAGGCAAATCTGCAGCAACGAAAATCATACTATTGATTCTCCCCTTATATAAATTTAATTTGGGTTTCACAGTCTCCCTTCTATAAAAAGACAACCACTTCTTACAACTTAAGGTATCTTTATCTTGGTTTAAGTTCTGCTTAAGTAGATTTGTACCACTTCTAGCTCCTGATGATTGGTACTTACTGATGTGCCCTAAACATGACGAGCGTGTCCTCTTAAATTGGGGGTCCGATAAATTTATTGTGGAGAAGCCTGTGTGCTATTCACCTTCATTCGTTTAATAATGCAAATTATCATGCATAATAAGTGTGCCAAATTTTAAAACCATCGGATGACTATCAAAAAAAATATATTTAAAAAAATCTTTTTTAAAAGCTAACTTTCTCGCCCGGTAGATCCGGTATTATTGGGTTTTCGCAAACCTATTATAGGAATTTGTCACACTCACGTTTGCTGTAGAGTTGCCTCGTTAAGTGTTGGTCGCACCATTTCCGGACACCCTGTAAATTGAATCTTCGCTAATTATTTTATCAATTTTTAAAATTACAAAGGCACCTCTGTTCCGGACACCCTTTTACATTTGTACCCCAGTTAAATTTGTAAAAACTTCTGAGTTGTTTTTAGTTGTCATTACTGCTGGAAATTGTGCAAGTTGTTCTGATTGTTGCATACTTGATATTGCTTGACTAAGAATACCAACATTAGCCCGTTTAATATTATTACAACAAACTTGAGAAGCCATTGTTTTCACTGCAAGTTTTCTATATGATAAGCACTCCTGTTCATAATCCAAGAATTTTTGTTGTAAATTAGGTATATCATCAGCTAATCTAGCTAATAATTGATTAGCTTGTGCCTGGGTTGATTTTGATGATACCTTTTTAATATTATTCTGTACTAATTGTTGGTACAGCAAATGCGGAATCGCTGCGATTTTCCCTATAGCTAGTTTGTTACGCACTTGTTGTATAGTTTTACAATATAATGCACTGTCCTCAAAGTTATCAGATATACATGATCTAATTCCGCAACTTCGAGCATGTTTTAACACTAATTTTTGAAATGCATCTACTAAAGTAGCTGATTGAATATCCAGTTGTCTACTTATTGCCTGATTATCCGATAATAGTTCAGAAGATTGTGGTTTACATCCTGTCCATTTTCTCACGAGCAATATACCTACGGTCAGAAAACCATTCATATCAGTATTGTTCAGCCATTGATCCCCCATCTTTAGCAATGTTGGTACAGTTTCACACTGGTTAAGAGATGGATGCTGTTTTACTGGTAGATCTGCTTGTAATAATGATAAAGATTCTGAGGGCTTGTAGTTCATGATATCTGATATCCAACTAACAGATACTATAGATGAAATTAGAATGCCTAGATTTTCCATTAAATTGATAGGCCAGAACTGCAACCTACTACTGACCCCTGAAGATGCAACATTAAAGGAGCTATTTTCTGTATCTATTGTTTTCTCTTGGTTAAGTACAATATGAGATTCACCTTCTACTAATGAACTTGTATTACTAATTTTCATATTAGATATGTTTTGATATTCTTTTATGTAATTTAATGATCTCGTTCTTCGATTATCTATTTTCTGTTTTTTATTAGATGGTTGATTATGTGAATCTGTCATTGGATTAAATTGTTGTGTGTTTTTGACCAGTTCTAGCAAATCATTTAATCTCTTTTTGAGAAAATTTATTTTATTTTTGTCAGCAAAATTGGCACTATTTTGGTTATTTGTGTCCAGGTTAGATAGTGCTATTTCGCGTAGCGTCTTATTTATTTTATCAAAAAATGTTTTGGCACCAGGTTGAGCCATTATCTGAGCAAGCTCGTTTACAGTCTTTTCTATCTCATCAAATGTTTGCTTATCAAGTTGAGAACTAGATATATCATCATGAGATTTTTGTAAATAATCTGCTAACTCTTGCAGTGTTTGACTATTAGATAGTGGATTAGAAGTATGCGAAATATCCTTATTGGCATGTACTTCATATTCTATAACATCTTTAGCTATGTTTGCCGCTTTATTAAAAACAAGTGTAATAGGGATTATCGCGCGTGAATCAGTAATAGATTTTAAATTACTTATATATTTAAGTATTTGTTTATTTGCGTCATTAAGCTTATTTTCAGAATCCTTTTTATCTTTAGCATATTTCAGTTCCATAATCAGAATATACTCATCTTGTGGTACATCAGAACCCATGTACTCACGTCGACATATTAAAAGATCAATTCGACCTGATTTAGATGGATTTGCTTCTGGTAGGACTTTTATGGTTTTGAGTTGATCATGTTTACCAAAAAACGTTCCATGTAATATAGCTTGAAAATCACTCTCACTATTGACCATATCTTGTACAGATATTAGAGATTTGGATAATTCCTCTAGTTCGGTATTGATGTTACCTCGAGAGAAAAAGTTTGCTATTCTTAATGTAGAAGTTAGTTTTTTATAGTCATGAATTTTTATAAACCTTGATACATCACGATGATCAAACACTTCTATATTTTGGAAAAAATATAATTTTTTATCATCTTTACCTTTAGTTTTATCATCTGTTCTTATTCTTTCATCTGGTGACCATCCTAATTTCGAATTATGATTTACTTTTATATCAATTTTAGTAAGACTATTAATTTGCACATTATTAGGTAATTTAATTTTATCAAGATTTACATCTTGAAATTTTCCATTATTGCTACTTTCAACTAAGTTTAACATTATCCATCCATTAGAATTTTTCGCTTGAAAAACAAATGTAGTTACTGTATTCCCTGCGTTATGTACATATAACTTTTCTACACCATCTTCTGATAAAAATTCTCCTAAAATTAATCTGCTGAGATAATTGTCATCAGTTTTAATTGCTAAGTTGGAAATAGAGTAATACAAATGTTTTAATTCCTTTTCAATATTGCTTCTAATATTTGCATGAGTTTTAGTGCTATCATGCATATTTCTTATCAATGGATTAATTAATCCTTCAGGCTGTGGTATGTTTTCTCTCTTAATATTGATAGCTTTATCAACATCATCAGAATCAATCTTAGAATTAATCCCAACAATTACAGCTTGATCAGATATGGTTCTCATACTAAGATTATAAAGGTAACCGGTACCCTTTGCCTGATCAATAGCACTAGCAGAAGAGGTTTCATCTGCTTTAAACTCTATAACTATTGGAATTGCTCTCCAATTTTTATTGTGACTGTTATCCTTACGAGAGAGTAATATTAAATCAGCGTAACCTTTTCCAGCAATACGCTCTACATAAATATCTAAGTAATAATGATATTTAAAATTCAAAGACAAAATTCCATATAAGAATCCCTGAAATGCAGCCTCTGATTTTATTTCAAAACCAAATTTGTTTTCTTTCTTAAACTTGGATTTACCCTTCTTGGATGTGTCTTGCATTTTCAATGAATTGTACACTTGCAACAATCCTTGGGAAATTGTCTTTATGCCAAACATAACATTATCTATATTATTACTCGCAAGATCTTCTAGATGTTTTAAGTCAATGTCAGTATATTCTATTTTCTGAAACTCTCCAGAACCAGGAGGTTTATGCTGATAGTTGTTGTTTGTTTTCGATAATTCCTTTACAGAGAGTGAATGATCAGTCGCTATATAAAAGATACTTTCTACTATTTGATAATTGTGTGTTATACCCAGTTTTGTTGACATTGCGTCTAGTTCAGACTGACTATATCTACCCTCCAACATCAGATTTTTCCGAAAATTTTTCATATCGTTTTCAGTATAACCTTTGTTAGAATTTATTTTATGGTCTTCAGCAATAAACGTTTTTAATACTAGCGTATGGTCATTTTGTTTAAAGCAAATTTTCAGAATTTTGGTATTAACCGTATTATGGCCCTGGGGTGTTAAAACATCTATTTTTTCAACTTTAGTATAAATATCTTTTTTAATATTAGGAAACTGAGGTATTGTATAAAGTGATCCTAAAATAAAATTAGGCCAGAATTCTGGTTTTGATGGTCCAAGAATAGTGGGAGTTTTTCGTAAGATTAGACTCAAATGTTCTGCAAAACCTTGAGGTTTGCTTGAATCAAAACCTCTATTAGAATCATCATTACTGGTTTGGGGTCGAATAGACATGCAACCACATTCTTCTTGATATATACCACGTGATATTCCTGAATCAGTACTATCAAAAAAAAGTTTAATTATTTCATCCTTAGGCTTATTACTTTCATTTTCTAGTAAAGCTGCAGCAGCAGTTGATGTAGAAGGAACACCACTCAGTGTGCCAGCTCCTCTGTTCTTCATACTCATGCAGCACAAGACCCTCCTACAACAAAAAAAAGTAACCTCATTTTTTATAAGTAATTTTACCTGGAACTGAACTGAGTTATTGCGCCGCACACTTGGGTATTAACAATATAAAACTGATGGAAAATTTAAAAATCAAGAATGCGCTGGTTTGTCACAATACCTCTTTACTCTGCGTTATGAAGCATTTGTTTATCTGGATTATTTGTGTTCAGTCCGAAAATACTACCGCCGAGCGAGTATTCTAGAACATCTTAGGTTAGGACTAAAGCTTAGGTTAGGAGCTAAACGTAGGAATACGATCCCATTAATGCGCATGCGTTAACTGCAGATTTTGGCTGCTGATCAGCTGGGTGATTAACAGTGGAGTGGGTGCTATCTATTTCACTCTTAATCTATGCCGTTTATGTTCATGTTTCGTATTTGAAATTTTCGGAATTTGAAATCTATTATTATGTATAGATATTAGACCATCGACCTTCCAAAATTGGTGCGTGTTTCTTCTGAAATTCGGCCTTCCCAGCATAAGGCGTGCAAAGGCAACATCAAATCCCAAAGTTTTGATTTCCCGCCAAAATGATTTTGCTGAATGCAACCACAGAGAGACGTCGGCCAAAAATCCAGAGGATCTTCTGATTGTTTGCATGCGTTGGTTTTGTACATATGTCCATAAGAGGACTCTGAACATACAGTATTTTACAGTTAAGATTATTCCGTCAATTTTCAATCTTTCAGTTTATCAATGTTTTCAATTTGCAATCATAAGCATTTTGATACTGAAGCAAACTAGTTTGATAACTGTGATATTTATCTTTGTTTTACAATGATGGAGCATAACGTGGCTCG
>NW_026018611.1:15321298-15331563 GCF_020466585.1 Dendroctonus ponderosae | reverse complement strand
TGTACTTTATTTATACATCAGTAATGCAGCGCTATAAAATGAATCTTTCAAATTCGATGCCAATATGTCATGATTACGTATATAAATAGAATTTTAGTGATTGAAATTCAATTCCCTGCAGATCGTGGGTTGTAGAACTGTGAGACACAATTTATCTGTTTCTAGTCGAGTCTTGAATAGGTTCATTTATTTTAAGCAGGTAAATTTATAATTTATGAGTTCTACTTTCTCGTGTTCTTGTTTGTTTAGCGCTGCTGTTAAGCAATTTGCCAGCTCAACATTTATGAGTTTTTTCAGGAATTTCTTTAAGACGTAAGGTCACCTTCCAGGAAAAGTCACATTTTGACAGGTTCGGTACATTATCTAGTAACAGATGCCACACACGCTGATACGATTCATACTTTTATATCTCATCAGCGTGAAATTATGCAATCCATTGTCGGGATGTTTTAATGCCACCACCCACGGTGTACCTTCACGAAAGAAACCGGAATTTGCGTTTTTCATATTCCAAGAAGGGATTTGAAAACCTTGGATACGACATGAGCCGTTTTCTTTGAAAATGGTGAAAGTCCATGTTGACAAAAAAAATTGTTAACGATAAAATCGAATACAATTTACTGTACACTTTTTCCAAAAAAATCGGTTGAATTTTTGAACAAAAACCTTGTTACTAATAAATTGAATATCTTTACTTAAAAAGTGAAAAATTAAATTATTTAAAATTTGAATTCGTTTACTGCAATGGAATTATAACTATGCGATAATTAGTAAACACATGAATAAAACACTGCCATCGAACAACTAAAATGAATTGCATTTCAAATTAACTTATTAACTACTTAAAACTATCGAATAATTCGATGACTTCCATCGCTGAAAACATCGCTTTCGAATAATTCAAATGAATTACAACTATCGAATAATTCGATAGTTTTTAATCGATAGTTCCCATCGCAAATCAAAATGTACCTTTCGGGGTTTTAATTTAGGAAATAATTCAAACAAAATAGTAAAACAAAAAAATCAGAAGACATTAATATACAGAAAATGTGTATTGTGTAGCCTACCTGACAATTGTATTGCTCATTTGGGAATTAGTTAATACTTAATTAGACAAACTCAAGGCTTCCAAGAAGAGTGCCAGAAAAATATTGAAACTTTTTTTTTCGAAATTTTCTAGAAGATATTAACAGTTGAAGATCGAATTTCAACTTTGTTATTAAGCATTATTTTTAAATTGTTCAATGTTTAATTGGTAGCATATTGGAATACTTAAGCATTCAAAAAGAAAAATTTCGATCTTTGCTTCAAATTACGAAAATCTTTGATACCAAAAAAGTGCTCTTCTACAATTTTTTGATGAAAAGTCACAGCGGCAATGATGGTTTTTTGTCATTAACAGATGGTTACAGGTGGATAGACCTTGTCAATAATAACACTAATTTGTCAAACTGTGACTTACTTTGAATTCTCTTTTACGAATTTGCGAATATGCAATTAGTTCACGCGGAATGCTGCAGTAAGATAGCAAAAGCTGAAAGAACTTACGCCAAGATAGTGGACGACAATTCATTTTCGGGTTCCAGGCACAAAGGAACAAGTATTGGACATAATCGAATCAGGGCCTTCCAGGGGCTCTCAGAGCACAATAACTGACACCAAAGCCAGAGACCCAAGCGCAAAATAAATACCGAGGAAGGGCTACATTCCTACCACGTTTGTACGATACACGCATACACACATATGGTTTATTTTTAAACACCAATATTCGAGGTTATGAGCACAGGTTGACATTTCGTCAACAAATCTTGTTGAATTTAATTAGGCAGATTACCTTGAAAAACATTGCTGCCGTATTTTTGATATAGTTTTTTTGCAAATTTCTCAGTTATTAAGAACAATTAATTTATTTTACTATTTTTCTGTACTCCTATAACAGCGCCAGACAACACTTCCAGACGAATGACGTAAACAAAACAACAAATCACGTAAAGCCATGTGGTGGCCATAATGCTACTCATTGCAAAATTGTTGGGAAAATAGATTACATACCATTTGGTAATCTGGTAATAGCTCAAAACATAATCATTGTTAGAGAATATTCATGGGATATTGCGTGCACATCTATGATATATTCCTAGAATGTGACATAAATATACAGGCATATTCATAGAAGATTACGAGCTTCATTCCTGGAATATCTATAGCATATTTTTAAATTACAACTTTCTTGTCCTTGGAATATTCATTATGAATATTCATTATGAATATTCATTATGAATATTCGTAAACTATTAAATGTTCTGGTTTGTCCAAAGATTATCTCCTCTTATCTGGGTTTTTACAACAGTGTCCTAATTTCTCAATATAAAGTGGTCACATGCCGCGAGCGAATGACCTTAAAGTTACTTTAAAGAAGACCCATCAAGCGGTAGTTTTTCACTTTCTGCGGATGGAGTCAATATTTCCCACATTAAAGGTGGGAGTACTGGTGCCTTTTCCTAGAAATCATATCTGACATTAGCCAATAGTTTCCCTACAACAACCCCCATTTAATAACTAGTATATAATGCAAGAAACGGGTGGAACAAAAAAACTGAAATTTAACGAGTCGCCAAAATACTTTTTTTTAAGCCGTCAACCATTTTGATTTAATCCAGCCAGAGTCGTCCAATTAAACCACACTATAAATGTCTTCATAATAAAGAAGGTTTTAAAATTAGCTGAACCTCATAGCAAGTGGTAAGATTACTTATCAGAGTTATTTCCACTGAATCACTACTAATATTCACTAAATGAGAGTACTAAATATCCAGAGAAAAGAAATTACAGAGAGTTGCCAGTACAAATCACATTTACACGTGATCTGTGGTTTCCCGTTCCACGCATGACAATGGAACTAACTAAACGGATGGTCTGTTAATCGTCAGATATGCCGTCCAAAAGACGTTCAAATGTTTCGCTTTTTGGACGTGCGAAGCATGACGTCTTTATGTCGTCAGATATTCGTGCAATGACGTCCAAGACCAAAAATGCATATACATCATATTATCGTCATATTCGTCATTTCTGCTACCTGGGATGATGTTCCACTCTGAGTTTATTTCGTTTCTAAATCTTTGTGCGTTTTATTGCCTTTGTCGTCATCCTTTCATTCAGCTAAGTAGAATATTGTTCGTTTGTTGGGCGTCTAAAAGTTGTCATTTATAGGAACTAGCCTATGTAAAGGGAATGAAAGTTTTTTACTTGAAGGCAAATGTAATATTATTCTTAGCCTCCAAACTTCCATCTGTTCATTATGTTTTACTGATATATGGGTTCTATTTTTTTATTTACCTACATAATCGATTAATTCGAGCTTCTAGATATGACATTTTTTTATGTGCAGGACTTGGATGAAGACTGACGAAGCCGGACTTAAAACTGAAGAAAGAAAAGCTGGTACTCGTCGCTAAAGAGAAATGGGTGGACTTGTTGGTAAAGCTTAACTCGATGCTTCACTTATCCAATAGCTTATTCGGAGGTTTGATTTCGGTAAGGAATGAATTAGCAAGGTATCCTGATATTTAAACGGATGCAAATATGTGTATGTGTGCAAAAAATTGATTCCCGTTTAGTATCTTCTTAAATTATAAATCTTTGAATTTGGAATTTGTAACTTAGTTGGTGTTATAAAATTTTATGTAGTTTAACAATTTGATTTTAAACTTTATACAATTAAAGAAACGTTAATTTTATCAGAATCAAGAATTTACACATAAAACACCTATCAAGGGTTTGGCTTAGTAAATAATTAATTATAGGGGTTACAATGAACGATTATAATCATCCAAGTAGCACTATATATACACAATCCAGTTCTTACTTCACTAATCCTAACATGGCGTCCATGCCAGCAACTTTATCATGGCAACATAGTGTTGGTAATATGGTAAGTAATTTTATACAACCTATAGAAAGTAAGCTATCTCGATGGTTTTGGCAAGGTATTAACACACTTCCACAAAGCCATTTCTCTAAGGATCTTACGAAAGTAAATTATTTTGATAAATATCTGTGGCAAGGAATATTTAACGAGAGATTAGAATCACTTAAAGAACAATTCGCATTTGAATTCACAGAACAACAAAAATCTCTGCCAATACAGAATAATGTAGTATTAACAAAAATTGATAAGGTAAAGGATCAAATAATAGCTGACTTACCACAAGATAAATTGGTACTAGAAGACCAATTGATTTATCTGCAAGGTATTGTTGGTAAATATATGCTTTCTCCACAATCTTATGAAAAAGGATTAGACCGCTTAAAACAAGTTGTTTCTAATAATGAGCAATACATAATAATTATTGAAAAAGCAAGATCTGGATTTCGATCTGAGCTGAAAAAGCAACCAGCATTATTAGCAGAATGTTTACAAGGTGATGTTTTATTCTTAATTCAACATCATTCAGAGTCATCTCAGAACTCATTAACACCAACACCCTTAAAAAAAATATTGAGTTATTACAAACCATTAATGGCACATAAATCTTATGTCAGACATCAGAATTGGTTACAAGAATGTTACAATACTCAGTCACTGTTACCACCACCAGTTATCAAAAGACATGTTACAACAGATACCCCATCGAATGAAAGAAAAGAAGAGAAGAAAACATGGAATCGATCCATACGTAATTTGTGGAAATTATTATGCGAGCATGCTGGTAAATTAATTACATTAGGATTAGCTACTCAAGTGACAGTTGCTCAAGCACTAGAAACTCATGTAACTCAACAGCATTCTAGACTCAGAATAGGCTTAGCCAATCGGTCTAATTTATTAGATACATTAGAAAGAGTGAACCGAACATTTACTAATAATACAACATTATTAGACTTTAAAACATTACCTACACCCATGGAGCGTTGGTCATCTACTTTAGACAATAAATCCGCCCGAGAAACAATAACTTTTGAGAATAAAGGTTACACGAACAGCACAGAAATATTTACATTACCATTCAACGTCAGTGCTGGTTCTGAATTTGATCAATACATGGTAATTAAACAGGAATTGAAACAGGAGATATTGAATCAGTTTGATAAGATCAATGATGATTTGCTTGCACTCATAGAAATATTTAGTGCAAATGTGAATACTGAATTATTGGAAGCGAAATCTAATCAAACGATGTTATTTCGTGTAATCAGAGCATCTTTTCCATTTAGTCAACGTCAAAACTGCAATGTATCAAAAGATAAGCTAGTTGAACTTCAAAATACGATAAATGATACATTGTCAAATGTTAATACTCCAAGAGATAGCAATTGTGAATTAAATACTGTTAATACTAGTAGTTGTGATGAATTAATCCAATTAATACAGTGTGGAGTTAATCATTTTAAAAATGGATTTCTACAAGCAACTGAAAATAAAATTTTATTAACATCATATACTAAGTTAGACAATGCTTATAATGATTTACATGCACAATTTCAAAACATGAGTGATAAAATAAGACAGCAAGTTTCACAAGAATATCAGCAGATATTAAATGAATTAATCAAAGATTTTCAACTATTAAGAAGATTATTAAACAGTTTAAAAGTAGAATTAGCGCAAGAAATAGAAGGAAATTGTATTTCAGAAATCGGCCATGGGCACATTAAAACAGCTGTAAGTAAATTTCAAAAACTAAATGATTTTGGTAATGGTCATCTATTACATTATATTATAGATCAGGCATATACTAATTATGGTCAACTGAATAATTTTGACAATATAATAAATTTTATAGCACAGCTACCTTGGTTTTCAGATAGGGTGATAAGCTATGAGGCACTATATGATAAAATGGAAAAAAAATCTCCTAAAATATTAATTTTTGTGAGCCAGATTGAACAAGCCATAGGGAACCAGTATATGCTTAAGAATGAACCAATATTTGTTTCTAGGCTAAATAATTTAAAGAGTAGGGCAATGATTTATTTTAATAATATCATTGATGCATGGGCCTATAAGATGCGGAATAATGATGCTAAAGAAATTATGGAATTTGCTAAAAAATATGACTGTGATACCAAAAAGTCTATCCTAGCTCTAGTAAGAGAAAGAGAATATGCAAGTGATTGAGAAAATGCAGAAACATAATAGCGTTTATTCTAGATCTACGTTGCCACGGAAGTGGTGCTGTAGTTTGTTATCTTTGTTTAAGCAAATGCACCGTAACCCGCCAAAAAATTTTTCTATATAACATTACAGAAATGTTTCGTTGAAATGTTACTGAAGCGTTGCGCTAGACGTTATTTAAACGTTGCAAATAAATATTTTGTAACATTATACATGGTACATCTTTGAATAGTGCAAATATTTTAATTGGTGGTACATAATGGCCCTAGAAGCAGAACTAGGGGATTGCCCTGCTTCGAGGACAAAAATAATATTTTCGAGCCTGTGAATTGTAAATTTAAAACATTTTGAAACAAGTTAGATTAAAATGTTCTGCAAATATTTTTATGAAAACGTTATAGAATCATGAAACTGTATAAGTGATTCCTTGATGAGTACAAATATTTTAACTGGTGGTACATTTTTGTCCTCGAAGCAGGGACAATCCTATAGTTCGGTTTCTAGAGCCATTATGTTCCACCAATTAAAATATTTGCACTCTTCGTAGATACACCATGTATAATGTTACAAAATATTTATTTGCAACGTTTAAATAACGTATAGCGTAACGCTTCAGTAACATTTCAACGAAGCGTTTCTGCAAAGTTTCATTTGCAGTTACATAAACATTTCTGAAACATATAGTGCAGGTAACTGAAACGTTTCGGGATTTTAATATACGCTTCTCAAACGTTTCGGAAACGAAAAGATGTTTAGCGGGTAGAAGATTAATTTGGAAAGGAAATAATTGTATCATACACAGTCTAGCCTATAATTGTCAATATGTGTACCCTGTGTAAGATAATGGTGGTTACGATTTAGAGATGCTATGTGAAAATGATGCTATTACTTGAAAAAAAACACACAGAAACTCCAACAAGAGAAGGATATTGGAAGATTGATGTTAGTAAATTTTTGTTGTTGTGTTGTAACATGTTATAACGTTTTCAAGAGGTAATAACATAATAAATATTACGTCACAAACTTGGCAGAAAGTGTAACTATAGGGCGTTAGTTTGTACTTGTTGCAGATAACACTATATAATAACACTTACATTAAGTAAAGCAATATTTTTCTGTTGGCAATTTGTCAGGTGGTCGATCGAAATAATACATCTGGAAACAATTTAGAAAAAGTAAGTGAGAAACAACTAAGCAACGATTTACTTGAAAAGTTAATAACCAAGTATTAGTTATTAGAGGACTATCTGTTTTACATGTATTAGAACTAGCTATTTTATCACTTGCCATAACTGCTCCAGTATACAGGGTGATTCAAATCTGGCGTCATTCCTTTTAAGGGGTGATACAGGCTCACTTGGAGAGGACGAGAAAAATATTGCAGTTTTTTTTTTGGAAAATTTCTAGAAGATATTAACAGTTGAAGATCCAATGTCAACTTTGTTATTAAGTATTATTTTGAAATGTCCCATCTTTCATTGGTGGCCTATTGGAATACTTGACCGTTTGTAAAGAAAATTTGCGATCATATAGCGTAAAAAACACGCTTCTACAATTTTTTGACAAAAAGTCAAAGGGGCGCTGATGTTTTTTGCCATTAACAGATAGTTACAGGTTGATAGCCTTTGTCAATACTAACAAGCATTTATCAAACTGTGACTTACTTTGAAGCTCCTTTCACAAAATGTACAGCAACATCGAATTTGCGAATATGCGATTAGTTCTCGGTAAATGCCACAGTAACCGTAATCAGAAACTGTAAGTAAGTTAGACCAGCCAAGGGTTAGAGACACTGGATAAATGGCTCCAGGAATTGACGAAGTTAGTGTATGTTCTTGACATACTCGGGTTCCAGACCTAGAGGAACAGGTATTGGAGATAATTGCAGCTGAGCCTTCAGGGGTACTCGAAGCATTGCACGACAACTGACCCTTTTTGAGCCATCGGATAAGTGCCCCTTTAGCTCCCACGAGGCAGAGCTACATTCCTACCATGTTGCATGTCTGTAAGATACACAGGACCCAATAACAAATTATATATCTGATCTGCTCAACCCCGGTACATATTGAGCAGGAGTTAATTAAGCGAATACGAGAAGCTGCTCAAAATGTGAGCCCAGACTGCTGCCAAGACCTGGTTGGAGTTAAACGGGGCAGAACGTCAAACCTCTCTTGTGAGTTTAAACTTAATTGTATGTTATTTGATCGATATTGGTCAGTGACACATAATCTTTAACAGGATGTTTTTGATGACAGCTGTGACGGATTGCATATGCCTAATACCACTCATTTGCCCCAAAAAGGTGGGCAGAACTGACCGCAATGTGACAACGTTATCCGAACCTCAAAGTATTTCATTGTAACTTATCTTTCTTTGCTTTTCTTGGTTTCTAGATTTTGTAGTAATAAAAAAACAACATGTATTAACGTAGAGTTAAATAGGCAGATTAATTTCAAAAACATTGTTGCCATCCTTCTGTTTTAGCTTTTTGCAAATATACCCCTTTTTATTAACGATTAATTGTTTTCACTATTTTGCCTGTACTCTTAAAACACCCCCCATATACCTCCAGAGGAATGACGCTAATTTTAAGTCACCCTGTATTGTTATTTGCGAAGTAAACCATTTACTAATTTAGATAGCAAAACTAATTCTGAACTACCTGCTAGACTGTATCGTCATTTACTGATTTTACCGTTAAATTGTTTTTTGCAGCAATAAAACGGTCAAATTGTAGCACGCGTACCCAACTTTGATCAAATTTGTCAGTTTTTAAATTATTCAGCTTTAATGTTAATATTATAAATAATGATGATTATTAGGTTTATTGCTGCAATGTTTAGCTTTGCTAAATATTAACGTAGTTAGTATTAGCGTCGTTAGTATTATATGTAATTTTTGGTTGATTATTAGCCCAATACTACATCATCGCGTTGCTAAAGAGTATGACGCGAGTAGTCTTTCTGCAACATATTTAACTGAAACCAAAACTGGTATAGAAGTTATGAAAGCCACTACACTGAGTCAGATATCATTACGCGTAAAACTGAACTTCAGCGAAGAAAATCAATTTGCTCTGTCACACATAACCCCTAGTCTATCCAGACGAATCCAAAAGCAGCCACAAGCCCAACTATCTCCCGCTGAAGTTATGCTCAACCTCTACAACGCTACAAATCTCTACAACGCACCCTCAGTTCGAAGAGTAGCGAGGAAGCCGAAATGAAGCCAGTTGACAGGGGACGGTCTGATGACCGCACTAGGTGTACCTTACCGAGGAAATTATCTGTTGATAGAGATCTGAACGCTAACAAGCCCATCCTCAGTAAAACTTTGTTGAAAACTCCATGAAAATCATTTCAATACCAAATTTCGTTTGTCCTAATTGATCATCGTTGCTCTTTTTGATTTAATGAATAAAATTATTGTCAAAACTTAATTTGGAAACTATCACCTATAGGGAATTCCACTAAACAAAACATTTAGGCCGCTTTTCACCAAGCGATCTTAAACCAGTTTAACGTCTGAAACTCAGTTTAACGTGCGAAACGGGTTTTACCAGAACCTTAAACTTAGTATGTGCTTAAACGCGTTTAAAGAAACGAACTGGCCGATTTCGAGCGTTTATAGCTTTAAACGCCGTTTAAAGACTTGATCTAACCTCACTGTCTAAAGAATTGTTGTTGTTGTCGGTCGATTGGAAAATAATAAAATAGAAATGGCACGTAGGCCAGTTTATAACTTAATTTTTAATAAGTCGACGAATATTTTATTGTTCATTAGGTACTTTGTCTGTCCCGTCTGTAATGGTGACTGTCTGTCTGTCTAAAGGATCTGAAAGGGCGTCCGCAGGACCTAATTTTCTACTTGTTTAAGTAACTTTTCAAATAGAAAATCTAATAAAAACGTGTATACCATAGTCATAAGCCATATACGAATGCACAAACCGTGCATAAACAAAGCAAACTTTAAAATTGTACGGTTAGTTCGAGCAGAAAGTTTGGGTTTGATAACGGATTATTGACGTCATGGACCCAAATGCTTCCTTAGTAAGATGATTTTGCGATGAGGGTCGTAATATTTCTCACTTTTGCAACGATGCCAGTGTTTCCAGTTTCTTAAACTGCGTTTCAATAAACGCAGTTTG
>NW_026018611.1:15319670-15321198 GCF_020466585.1 Dendroctonus ponderosae | reverse complement strand
TGTGATTTCCGTTAAAGTTTCAATAACATTTCGAGTATCTCATATTGCCCTTTAATTGTGATGTTAATTGAAGCCCTATCATAAACATCACAATTAAGGAGCATGATGAAATGCTTGAAATGTTATTGAAACTGCAACGGAAATCACAGAGGTCATAAACTAAAATCAAATACCCCGCTAAATTTTGATGTGAACCCAATCGATAAAGAAGATTTCTTCTACAAGTAGTAGAAATTAGAGATTAGTTTTGATTGCAGCCGCTGAGATAAGCAGCAAATAGCATTCTGCAGGCGTATATGGCCGCTTCCAATCTATAACCTCTGTGATCTGTGGTTCACCTGAGATGTGCTCCACGTATGCCGCAGTCCAATAGTCTAACCGAGCGGATAGTACAGACCCCTGGAATAAAAATCGCCAGTCAAAGTTTTCTTTGAACGATAAACCCGGACTTCCCTGGACCTTTAGAAACCGATAGCACGAAGAAGTGCGACTTGTCCGACGAACGACGCAAAATGAAGGCTCAGTTCGACGGACATCACGGTGCGCAACATCGCGACTTCGAAGTAGGGGAGGAAGTCATGGCGGAAATATGGAAATATGGAATGGAAAATTGATCGGTAACACAATGGCACAAGTGTATGTTTGAGACCAAATCCTGGCTCTACACTACAACCAAATCTGGAAACACCGTGCGACTTTCGTCATGATATTGGACGACAACCTGGACAACTAGAGTGAACCTGATTCAGCCCACTCAGTCGCTCCGGGACCGAGCGATACCAAAGAGGAATTTGACACACCGCCAAGCACTCCGGAAGAAGGCCGAGAACGCCCGTGAAGCCAGTATAGGTCAACTACTGTGCTCTGGCCGGGTACCGAAGCAACCGACCGAGGCACTCCTCTTTGGTCTTCTTCTTCTTCCTCGTACGTTAGGACTCAGAGTCCTGTGTTTTTCTTCAACTTCCTAGTCCTGGGATGCTAATGTCCAGCTTTCGTACCATCGCTTCGGTGGTCTTCCTGATAGTCTTGAGCTGTTAGGTTTTTGGTTTTTGGCGATTTTTGCCATTCGGTCGTCGGCCATTCTCTCTACATGGTCTCTCCACGCTCTTCTCCTTGCTCTGGTCCATCTTACAACATCCGAAACCTTACAGGTATCTCTAATTTCTTCACTCCTTTTCATATCGTATAGTGTGTGTCCTGTTATGGATCTTAGGACTCGCATTTCCGTTGTTCTTAGTAAGCGTTTGTTTGTTGTGTTTTCCGCTCTTGTTTCTGCGGCGTATGCCATCACTGGTCTCACGCAAGTTTTGTAGATTCTGACTACTCCCTATACTCATGTGCTTGTTTCTCCAGATGATGTCTCGCAAGTACCCCGATATTAGAGCGGCTTTTGATGTTTGATTCCTTACTTCCTCCTTTAGATTCCCGTTACTCGTGATGTTTGCTCCAAGATATTTAAAGGTCATCACCTGTTCTACACTTTGGTTGTAAACGGCGAGTTTGCATCTTCGGGGCTCTTTGGATATAG
>NW_026018611.1:15311918-15319570 GCF_020466585.1 Dendroctonus ponderosae | reverse complement strand
TTGAGAAAACCATTCACAAATATAAAAACTACTACCGCTGCGGCTATAACTGCAGCATCAGCAGTATCCAACATATTGACGAATGTAGACAAACGTTTGAATCACACTTCAAAATGAATTTTGCTTCAAGCATTCGACACACCGTGTAGCAGATATATTTGCCACACAAACTGTCGAACTTTTTGACTCAAATGCTCGGTCCAACGTTCGAGCCAATGTTCGACGCATCGTGTAGCGCCGGCTTAACCAGAAAGCTGTATTTTGAAAATAATATAAGTTTGTAATTTGTAACTCTCCTACACTGCACTAGATAGCGCGCACTATTCAATGAATTAATTCATTTGAATGTTTATATTCGATAGTTGCAATCATTCATTTAGTACTTATTCATTTCAGTTCATTCATTTAGTGCCCATCACAAATTTTAATATTGATCTATTTAGTACAGCGATTTCTTTGCTCTTGAGTCTGAAACCCATGAAATGCTAGTCAATTTTAAAACTTGTAACATTGCATTATCAGAAAATAATTTTTTCAACAATAGTAGAATAGGATGACCTACACCTAAAATATGACCGGATTTACCTACATTTTTATTTTCTCGAGGAGAAATTGAATAAGAAAAGCATGCCAATTTACCTGAGGAATTGATTGAAGACTTTTAATACTCCTTTAGGTTTTAAAATTATATCATATTATTTATTAAGTTTGAAAACCGATAATGTAGGTACAGAAAATTTAGTGCGTTTCTAAAAGTTGCACAATTGCGTCCTATTTGAGAGAATTGAGAATAACTTTCTGACTCCAAAGAGTCTAAGCGTTTATTTTTTACTTTTCTGAAGAATACTGCAACCTTTCTTGTTTAATTTTCAGTAGCCCACCCTGTATACCATTTTCGGAAATTTCTAATTTTGTTCAGTATATATTATTTTTCACGGATCCTCATTGATCTTAGATAGGGCAAACCCTAACAAAATTGCTAGTCGACTTAATACTGAACAGTTTTCTTTAATTTTTGAATGGAAATTTGGAAATAAACATTTGTTTTTTAGTAAAAGAGACATTATCAAACTTAACCCTTTGGTAAAAAAAATACGAAATAAGATAGTGACCCGATTTAAAAATATCATAGAAGAACATCAAATACCAAGCGAATAGAAGAACAGCATAACAATAACCATTTTTAAAAAGGGACGGAATGCACTCCCAGAAAACTGTCGTGGAATAACCCTACTTGATAACTCTCTTAACGCATTCACAAGGGCTATTCTGGGGGAAAATCACCAAAATCACAAGAATAAGAGAAGAACAGGACTTCCGAAAAAACAGATCCACAATAGATGTAATATTCAAGGTCAAGCAAATATCAAAAGAATCCCTGAAATTCAATAAATCGGCGTATCATAGATATGACTAAAACTTTTGACAGAGTGCGCTTTAAAGATTCCCTGGAATTAAAGAGAACAAAAGGGCTAAGCCACAAACTGCTTAATGTAATACACAACGTAAACACCCATTGCAGAACAAAAATTAGAGTAGGACACATTGCAACGGAAGCCGTATACACAAACACAGGAATTAGATAGGGAGACTCACTCAGCCCTTTCATGTTTAATGTGCTAATGGATGAAATAACAGACAATCTTCTTGGAACGGCTGGATATAAAATGGGATGTACTTTCTTCCATGCCGTGTACCACGCTGACGAAGTCAATTTCCAAAGGTAACTCCGTTCTTTTAACAACAATGCAGCATCATCAACACAGAGAAGACTAAATGTAAAAAGAAAAGGGACCGATGAACTGCAAGCTGGAATCGACTCCAAGATCGTCGAACAAGTAAAACATTTCAAATATTTGGGAACAGAGATAACGAGCCATGGAAGTCTACCTCTCGAAGTAAGAGGACAAACAATAAAAGCGGCTCGAGTTTCGGAATGATTGAGAGAAATTGTTTAGAAAAACCAATACCTAAATACGGAAAGCAAAGTCAAGAAATCAGAATGCAATGCGGGATCTGGACATAGGAAGATGGGTGAGACGGATTAGAAGATTCTGGAACAAAGAACGGAGAACAATAGACTCGCAAAAACGCAAAAATGAACAATTCAGTGGGAATGAGGCCACAGGGAAAACCATCAAAGTGCTGGAGGGAATACTGGAACTCATCCTCCTGGGAGGACGTGTTGTGTTTAGAAATATTAAAAAGATACAAGAAGAAAACTTAGCTAGACTACCTGAATACCTACAAACTAATTAAAAATCGTAAGTGTCCCACATGAGAATGGCAATTTGTGGGCGGAGATCTATTTTCTGTACTTCAAAAATAKAATGAAATTTTTTGAAAATACCATTGTATAGATTATAATTCAGCAATAAAGATAATACAAGATATCATGCTCTGTTGCCCCAATTGGAAGCGTACAGTGTAGAACAAGTCTGTCGAAATGGAAATGTCGCCTARCCTAAATATGAATMAAMATTTTCAAACRTAGATTTCCTTCCCGGTCTACGTCGATTGGTTTTTTGACAAAAGCARAAAAATTAAATAAACATTCAGAAACTTATTGACAAAGGATACGTAAGTCGGAAACTTACAAAAACTATAAATAAATAAGTGACAGTGKAATCCGCCCAAAMGGGACAATTTTGAGCTAAAAAACACGCTAAATAAATTGAATTACTTGCTACTACTTGAACTGCTTACTAGTAATCTTTCCCGTTGTTTCCACCTCACATTATTAGCGATATACCCGAAAAAACTAAGTTTTAGCGTAGAAACTCGCAGTCGACTGTACCACAGTCGCATCCACGACTTACGACATTGGTATTGGAATGTTAATATTTTTTATCGTTTAAATGTGCAGCTTGTGATCTGATCAAATGCACCGACTGTGATTATGCGCCTAAAAATACGCGGAATCTGGGATCGCTCGCCAGCTTTATTTTCCGCTTGGGCGAGAGCCGGCAGCAAATTTTACTGGTTGGCCAGGAGATATTTATACTTTTAGTTGCAAGAGTTGGATATAATACATCTGTTTTACCAAATATTTCGTTTTCTTCTTTGGCCGAATATAATGTAAAATATTTATTAGCTATTTTTATTTAACATACAGGGTCGTTGTCGATGACCAGTACAGGATCCTTCGAAACTATGGCAGTTACGAAAAAGATTAAATGCACAAAGAATTGTAGTTTTGAATGCTCTACTGTAAGAAAAAGCACACATACACCACTTTGAATTACTTTAATTCCAAACACATATGAGCGATCTCATAACATCTGTCGGCCAGCTCGTCATCTACCAGACTAACCCCGCCTAAAAAGGTTCCTACTAGGTATTTCAACACTTATCCGTATAACCTGACACATAAACAAGCAGTGCCCTTATTTATGGGTTTCGCTCGAGTTTATGGTCGCCCCAGTGTTTTGCTTATAGAGCACGAATCAATTATCGACAACACTCGGCCATCCTGACCAATGGTCTGTCCCCAGACCCTAAACACATTCTACATACAAATTACACATTTTCACACAATTATTACAATCTTCCCCATACGTGGGCATAACTGACTATAGACTCTTGTCGTAAAGAATACAACGCTCATAACTAATACAACTTTTGCGAGGAGAGCAACATTTTTTTTCGCCATACACAAATGAGCAACACTTTACACACACAACACTTTATTTACATGAAATGGTCCCTTGTATTTTGCCAAAAGCTTGTGACTGACACCAGCGGGTGTGCATGTAATTTTGACCATAACTAATTCACCTTTTTTCAAGTGATAACTTTTTATGGGAGGGTGGACAGATTTTTTCTTGGTCACGGCGAGCCGAGTCCAGGCTCTTCGCGCCTGAGACTTGGGACGCACATATGCACTTTAAAATCAACATTTTTCTCTTAGTGCGGGTGCATCTGTAGATCTGACAAACTTTTCAAATACACATTGCGTTAATAAACTGACAGTGATTTTGAACTATTAATTATTGAGTGGAATATGATTGTGTTCGGTGCAGTTTATTTTATAACGCTGATAACAATGAAACGACAAATTAACCAGGGAGAAGCTCGGATACTGCAAATACTATTTCTAACCACTACTTTTAATAGTCTAGACTGTTTGTCTTGAAAAGAATGCCATACCAGATCCATGTTTTTGACTACAGTTGTTAAATCCCTATAGTCCCATTCGTCCTTGACATTTATTTTTATATTTCCGCCAGCAAGCATGCTTGTCTGGAACTTTATTTCATTTTTGACCAAATCTTCAGTTAGGGCATTGAAATTATCAATTTTGCTGATAATTACTGGTGATGGTTTATTTTCTGTATTGATTTGCTCCTGTTGTCGGGTGCTTTATGATGTTACGTTGCACCGGTTCTTTTGGAGAACTGCTTGCTTTTCTCTTCTTTGCATTCTTTACCCTAATCCATTCCGTTTCCCTACTTAGTTCTTCTTCGCCTGTGTAGTATTCATCTGCAATTTTTTCAAAGTTTGCGTGTGATAATTTACCCTCTAATACTGTATATTTAAGCATTAGTTGATCGTATAACTTCTGCAGAACATTTAATTGAGATTGAAGTTGTTCAACTTTATCATTGTCTGCATTTTTTTCCTTGTTAGACACTAATTTTACCATTATAATGGGTTTATTTATTGGTTTATTTTTAGTGTGAAAACTTGCATTGCTATACATTATGATTTGTTTTGATTTTGTTTTTGGTTTTGTCTCGAAAATAAAGTGTGCGAACAATTTATACTTTTTCAATTTCGTTCGCTAAGACATAGCATTGTTTCCATAGCAACAAATTATAACATCTTTCGATTTTTGACATTCGAATTTAAATGAAACTTAGAAATCTAACTTAATTTTACTGTGAAAATGAATTATTCGAATAAAGAAAAGCGCGACATGATTGAAACCTACATTAGAAGTGATAAAAATGCTAGACGAGTCTCTGATTACTATTTTGAGAGGCATTTTGACCGTCGTCAAAGGTCCTTGAAAACACTCAAACGATTATACGAAAATTTGGGCACTTATGGAAGTTTTACGCAGCCAAGAAATGAAGATAAAGCCATAAATGAAGCTGTGGAAGTTAATGTCTTGGCAATTGTAAGGCAGAATCCACAGATTTCAGCCAGAGATATCGCAGCAGAATCCGGGACTTTCCAAAGCACCGTGATGAGAGTTAAAAAAACACAAATTACATCCGTATAAATTATAAGCATTGCACTTTACATCCAGGGAATGAGGAGCTGCATGTGCAGTTTTGTACATGGTTCCGAAACAATTGCCAACAAGACATTCAATTCTCTTATAAAATATTGTGGACCGACGAAACTCGATTTACAAATTGTGGTATGTTTAATCGTCACAATGACCATCTTTGGAATCAAACAAATCACCACCACGTTGAGCAAAGAAGACCACAAGTTAAATTTGGGTTCAACGATTGGAGCAGAATGGTAGGTTCAAAAATTCTTGGACAATTTATTTTTGAAGGCACCTTAAATGGTAGTCAGTATCTTCAATTCATTCGGAATAACCTGGATTTTATGTTGAACGACTTACATTTAGAAGCATGACGTAATATGCAATGCTTTCAATTTGATGGGTCTCCTCCGCATTATTTTTCCCAAGTTTGGAACCACCTGGACGTAACATTTCCTGGGGCTTGGATTGGACGAAACGGCCCTATTTTGTGGCCATCTCGATCACCGGACCTTTTACCTTTGGATTTATTTTTGTGGGGAGCCGTAAAAAACACAGTTTACAAAAACAAATATTCCCTTTTAAATGCACTTAAAGAAGTTGTTGTTAGAGAATTTGAAAATATTGATCCACAAGAAAAGCAACTTATTCAGTTTGAAGGCGTCGTAATGTTTGCATTAATAATAATGGTGGACTTTTTGATAATGTTTTAAAATAAAGTTAAAGTTTATAGAGTTTAATTTTAATTACTATTGGTATGATTTAATTTTTGTAATAAACACTTTAAATAAACAGCCGACTTAATTAAAATAAACTTATTGTCAACTTCATAGTATTTTTTTCAGACTGCTGTTTGGGTATTTCGCCTAAAAAAATTTGGTCTCAGAATTTCCTCAGGTCTTTTATTACAGATTTATAAATAGTGCAATTATTTCGCAATCAGGACGAATTATTTATCAAAAAGTAATCAAGAACTATCACCTAGAGGGTATCCTGCAACACACTTAGGCTCAAGCTGTAAGAGAACATTTCAATAAGTAAAAAAAAATATTTGAAAAAATTGCCTTGACGTTTCGATACCTATTTTCTCCTATCGTTATCAAAGGACCTACATTAACCTAAAAAAGAGTATGTTAATAACTTGTGCAACAATAGTAGGATAATAAAGTATATAAAAATTAGCTCTGATAATTCGTCTGTGCAAATTGTTAGTTATGTTGAAAATTCTGTCGTTTTTAAAGGCAAAAATTTTTGAGCCGAAATACCCAACAAGTATGATATATGACGGGTAATGAAACAATTACTATTTTCTATGATAATATAATTCATTACTTTTATAAAATCACAAACGTTAACATACTCTACATAATAAGTTCACACAGCAAGAAAGTGTTTTAATTACATTTGCATGTACATTGCAACAATAGTCTAACAGCATTTGTCAATAAATATATTAAGACTTAACAAAATTTCGTTATCAAAAATTAGGAGCCGAAATTGTCGATCGTTGAATTGAGTTGTTCGACTTACTTAAAGCTTTATGGACAATCCAAACTAATGATATGAAAAATTCCGGGAAAGGAAAGGAAAGAATATACTATTTCGTCTAAATTACATGTACGTTAAATCATGAGTTGAAGGTAACATTCGAGAAACAATTTCTAAATCAAATTTAATCAAGTCTATAAAAACGCATAATTTTTAACTTGTGATTAAATCTTTATCAAAAGGAATTAAAAAGTAATTCTGGGTCTCAGTGAAAGTTGCATACACTCACAGGCCCCGAAAATAAAGTGGGTATAATGTAGATTAAATCTAATACGAAATAGGGCCGAAGATAAATACCAATAAAAATAAACTGTAGCGCCATTTGACACCATTAAACTTAAAACTATCACTAATCTGAAATGTCTATGTTTGACGATCAGTCCAAAGTCGATAAATTGTAACGTACATCAGTACGATAAGTAAATATATAGTATTAAGTAAATTAAATTACAAGTGCATTAATAGTCTGCCTCTAATTCTCATTGAGTAAAATTATCATTATTAAAAATTTTGATTATAGGAGATTTTAGAACTTGCTTATATATTGTGTGATCGTTTAAAATAGAATCTTTAGGGAATAATAAATATTTAGAATATAAAGTTCATTAACAAACTACGCGTACGCATTTCGATTATGTGCATACTATGAGATAGATCAAACATACACTCTTCATACATTTTCAAACGTAAGACCTCAATTCAGCAAATATTAAACACTGTATTGAAAATACTATAGTTCGTGTTAAATTAAACATATTAAATAAGGAACTTAGTTATAGTATGTTCATACAACATGGTGATTAAAGATAACAAATAAACTAGAGTTTTGCAGCATCTTTGAAGAGAAATCATGGAAGAATGGTAATTAGGAAGATAACATTAA
>NW_026018611.1:15295115-15311863 GCF_020466585.1 Dendroctonus ponderosae | reverse complement strand
AATAGCCTAAATAGGTTCGGAAGCGGTAGAAGACTGGATAATTGAAGACGGCCTGTCTGTAGAATAGTGTGATAAAACCGAGCCTCTGTCTAGTCTTTGGCGGCGAATATACGGACTGAATTCGTGTTAAAATAATATTATATTCAGGTTTTTTGAAACCTCTTAGTTTATTTTTAAATCGGTGATTTCACTTACCGCCTAGGAATTGAGGTAGAACATGTTTAATCTAAGTTATTATCAGATCCAGCATATAAACTTTTGGCAATTGTACTGAGTCTTGCAATTCTGCTACTGTTCGTTTGATAGGAGCCGGGAATATTTCGGTACGAATGACCTAAAAAATACATAATGCCATAATCTAAACAGTCGAACTTGTTAGTCTAAAAGTTGGTTTACATGCTCAAGCCATCTGCACAAACTGGATTGCACAAGCCAGATTTGAGCAAAACTGTATTTGTTGACAACAGGATGGAAAATTTGGGCGAAGAACTAACTAAATTATTTTGAAATTTTGTGTTGTCGAAGAATGAGTATGGTACGCTTTGCGTTTCTCACAAATTGAATATAACTGACGCTTAAGTGTGTACATCTAAAAACAGACTAAAATTTTCCCAAAAATTAGGTAATATTTTTGCATGGGATGGGGACTGGCGCCGGAAACAACACATTTTTTTTGATTTGTTAGCATTCACTTGTCCGCTGGTGGTACAAGAGGTGTCACCAATGCACGCCGTACCTCTGTATGAATCCCTTTTCCAAATCCAAATTTATGGCTTTGTTTTTCTATTTACCCCAAGATTTTATGTTACAGGGTGCATAGGTCATTTGAAAAACTGCGAAGATATGTAGGCAATTTCAAGCTCATATTTACAGTGGCGTTCTGAACAAAATTATCTGTTAATCCAATTATTTAAATCAATAAGAAATTTGATAATATGTGGAATAAACGGTAATATTAGGAAATAAGTACCTTAAAGTCAGATAAGAACAATATTAAAAAGAGAACCCCATACGCGCTAGAAATATTTCATTCAACACCCATAATATCATAAGATTGAACATCGGTTAAGACGCTCAAGCCAATGCTCCGATATCAAGTGGATTTTCTGTCAGGATAGATTTTACTCAAGCCAAATTTTTCGGCATACACAGACTTCAAACCTGCGTTTACACGCAACGATTTTATTGTGCGATCGGGATTGTGCAAACCGATTTGCGTAAACATCTTGAGCGTGTAAACGGTCCTTAACAGTAGATGTGCAATGAGATTTATTAAAAAAGGTATCATAAGTCAAAGAATCGTTGATAATTTATCATCAGTTTTTGTCAACATGGTTTATTGAGTGTTATTCCATAGCTTATATACAGGGTGTCTCGTAAACCTTCTACAATACTTCGCATGATGAAAGATCAATCTCGGGCAAGTCAGAAAATGGACAAAATATTTTATTTGTATTTGAGTTTCGGGAATCGTCGTAATTCAAAAGCAGCAGTAGGATGGAATGAAATATAAGATATAAGGAATATGAATTAAATTGAAGGTTTTGCCAAAAAAAATCTTGTGAAGAACTTTGGGGTAAACTAAAATACAATAGCAGTTTTCGATATAAGGGCGAAAAGTGTGGTTTTTCGAACCACGACAGCGTTTGACACCCGAGACGAAGTCTGGGGCATCAATCGGTCAGTAGTTCGAAAAACATATTTTCGCCCTCGTATCGAACAACATTTTTCATTCGAATAGAAGACATAAAACGAATCATGAGTTATAATAAATAAGAATAGCCAAAAATTAAAGGCATCAACTTCATATTTTAAATCTGATGTTAATGTCGTTCGTGAAATTGTCTCGTTTTGAGGTTTGTAATTTTTCAAAAGCGTACTTTTGTAACCATATACACCCGAAGTGCTGCTTTCACGGATGGTGTTCGAATAAGTTGCATTTTTGCATGACATTTGCGCCATATTTAAAAATATCGTGCTTTTTGTGTGGCAACATCGGCGAGTGTAGAAAAGTAGATCGACTTTGGGACTGAACTTGTAACAAAGTTATAATTTACAAATTCCAAGTAAACTTTAAATTCGAATCAATAGTTGTAGATAAACTTACGGAATTAATTAAAAAAGCATGTCAGTTACTTTTTAAGGAAAATACTTAATGGTCGTTTTCGGGCGAAAGTGTTGTTTTTCGACGCAGCGACAGCGACGGCGTTACACAACTCGACTTCGTCTCGGGTGTCAATTCGTCAGGAGTTCGTAAAACGGATTTTCGCCTTCGTATTGAACAACATTTTATTCGAATGAAAAACATAACACGAATCATGAGTTATAATAAATATGAATAGCCAAAAATAAAAAGCATTAACTTCATATTTGAAATCTGATATCAATGTCATTTTTGAAATTGTCACGCTTGGACGTTTGTCATTTTTCAAAAGCGTACTTTTGTACGCATTTACAAGTGGAACAATGAGTGTTAAAAATGCAAGTGCTGTTTTCACTGTATGTTGTTAAATAAATAAATAAATTGCACATTTTGCATGAAATTTGTGCTATTTAAAAAAATCGCGTTTTGCTTGTGGCAACATCGGCGAGCGCAGAAAAATAGAACCATTTGAACGACTTTGAGACTGAACTTGTAACAAAGTTATAATTTACAAATTGTAAGTAAACTTTAAATTATAATTAATAGTTTTTGATAAACCAATGTTATTAATTTAAAAAGAATATCGATTACTTTTTAATGAAAATACCTTAAAAAATATAATGACACTGACAGGTTTAATTTGTCACATTTACTTTTACGCACATGTGCGTAAAAGTGCGGTAAAGTAAAACAAATGAACAGTAAAGAAAAGTGCTTTTTTTATTATCGCTTCTGATCGAAAAATGGCACTTTTTGATTCATTCGAATAAAAAGGGTATTTGCTACTTATTATTTCATAAGCGTAATAGCACGGACTATTAATTAACTGATGTCAGTTATGATCGATTTAAAAAGTGTAAATTTCTTTCAAAAGGCTTTAAAAAAAGATGAACCTTTTACCAGTCAAGTAACGAAGTAACGTTTACAGGACACCCTGTACACGCATAATATTTTATAATTTTATTAATATAAAAGTTACGAAATACTTCCATTTTGGTATTCCGCTTTATCGTAAATGTTTCGTGGGATTTCCAATTGGTAATAGTTTCAACATTAAGTTTTGAGCACAAATTCATATATCGACAAGAGCAATCATTATCAGTTCGTAATAAAACATTCTAAAAAGACAAATATCGGTCAATGCAAAACCCCAATTTGAGAGAAATACGCAAGGGAATAACGTTAATATTTAATTTTGAACTCTTTAAAAAGAAGTTTTAATTAAAATACTAAAATAAAGTGAATCATACTTGTTAAACTCTAATGCGATCCCGGAACATTCTGAGAAAATTGAGTCAAGTTTTGCTGACCGCCTGGAACTTTCCAGTAATCATTTAGGACAGAGGCACTGCAACCATCTGGGTGCTGGATTATGTTAGGAAATATACGATGAAAAACTGGTTCTGGAAAGTCCAATATTTCAATAACGTAACACTAAAAATAATTTACCAACCTGCTAGGAGCGCTTGGGCTTCGGTATGTCTCCAATAAAACGAGCTACACTCAGGATTTGAATACTCTCTCCTATGATCTCTTCCATGCAGATTAAGGCCTTTGTAAGTGTTTGCAAAGCTGGGTCGGCGCGGTTCTTTTCGTTGAATCTAGTGTAGAAGCTTTTTCTTCTGATTCTATCAATAACCGAAGTCATATAATCATTAGTAGGAGAGAGAAAGGTCGAGCCATCATCGGTAGTTGTCAAGGAATTTCGATTTTCATTACTATTTTGCAAATCATTTAAGCCTTCCTACTTGGGCCTGCTGGCTGTTCTGAAGCCGACCCACTTTGTCGCACGGTTGTCGGTTTAGATCTAGCTTCAAATTTCTTCTAACCGATTTAACTTCCTGACTTATTTCATCGCTAATGTTTTGAAAAACTTTAACGGTTCAGATAGACTGTCTAAATTCAAACTCCTCCTGAACAAATTTACCTCCATCTTGGACTTGCTTTTCTCATTAGCAGCAGATACCTGACTTAAACTGTCGGTTTTTGCATAATCGTAAGTGTTTCGAAACTATCTGACTGTTCTCTAAGGCGTTTAAGTGCGTTGTCTGCTGAATACTTTTTATTCATTGTGTCTTTGGTGTCAGCAGAATCCTGTATAGCGCTGCTTCTCAACTTTTCCAGTTTTTTCTCGATGACTACAGCAGCTTGTTTTTATGCGCCTTATTGTTATGGTATACCTAATGCTTCTTGTTCAATTGATAATCTTAATTCCCCTGCTATTTGTGCCTGCCCAAATTGTCCCCATTTCTCAACTAATTTAGCTAAATGCCCAGAAAAATGCTGAAGTGGACATATTAAATGCGATTGATTGACGAAGAGTAATTTCAGGTTCATTCAGATAATTAAGGTAAATAACAGACTCAGCACCATACCATACAATGAGGATGCTAGTTACAAGTATTTGAGTACGATAGCTAGCATCAACTAAATCTCTAGTTGGAATTACTCAGCGTCTTGCTAAGCGTGACTCTATTTCTAGGCTTTTTACTGCTTCAGCTCCAGCAATGCTCTCTGTTAGAAAAGCAGTATTAACATCATTTTACTGACATTGCGTTTCAAACCTAGCTTGTAATGGATTAGTAACACGCCAAGCCATAATTACATAAAAAGGAATGGAAACTACTACTATGATAGTTAATTTAGGCAATAAAATAAATTTTACTAAAAAAAATATGCTCATAAAGCTAATATCAATGAGCAAAGTCAATAGAGAACCACTGAGAAACTCTCTAATACTATCTAGTTGACGTGCACGTGCTACTAATGCATCAACTTGCCGGTTCTTAAAATAGAGTAAAGGTAAAGGAAGTAAATGTTTTACCAATTTAATGACGAGTACAATATCTATACGTGCCTATATATGGATATATTGATATTCTCGTAATGCCTTAAAGAATACCTCAAAAATACTAGTAATTACTAAGCCCAAAATCAGCACATCTAAGGAGCTATAGGTTTGATAAGCGAGTACCTTATCCATGACAATTTGAAATAGTAGAGAAATTATTAAAGCAAGTAATTGTGATATAAATAAAAGTCAGAATATTTAACATAAAATGTGACAATATTTCTAAAATGCTATTGGTATAAACCAAGTTATGTTAAACTTTGACGCAACATATAAAATAATAACTTGGCCATTCCAAGCTGCTGCTTAGAGTATAACTCAGTGTTGGGTTTATATGGGTGTTGAATTAAACCATGAGTTTCATTCCTTTTCGCTACTATTCGATACTCGCCATCAGTTGCAAGAAATACTACTGGAAAATCCTTATCTGTAAGCTTATCATATAATAGCTTTCTGGATTAAGTTTGACTTGACAAATTTTATTAAGCTTCTTGAGACCAGAACTCGCGAGGATACAATGCAGCTCTACAAGGAATGAGAACCACCCACGCCAGGGACATACAAAACTAGTGAGCGCCATGTGTCGGAATCTTCCAATCCTATGTGCAAAGGTGGTCTCACATGATAGCGGGCTTCGGTTTGAATGGAAGTTTAAGGTGGAAATCCCAACAAAAGAAAGTTGGCAAAATATTACAGTGGCTGCCCGAAAGGAGGTGCAATGTTGGTACACCGACGACCCAGGGGCGTCCATTACAGAATAGTCTGGTATATGCGTGTATTGGCAAGACACCAACAGGGGAGCACACTTTTAGCTGGAAAGCTGGAGGATAGTGTTTCCGGCGGAATCACATGCAATCCTCGAGGTTGCCCCAGATAGGGAAGTTACAGAAGGATTAGAGGGAGTGATTGGGACGTGGCAGAACAAAAACAAGAAAACCTGGTGTAGATAACAGGTAGCAAGCGCTCTTAATGAGTGGGGTTTTAGAGCCATCACAGAGAGGTGGACACAGCCCAAGGGGAACCACAAGTGACGCCAAGCCAACATCCAAATTTTTTATGTCAAGGAGGCGTTGGCCCCTGAGAACTCTGGTTGGGGTCATGACAGGCCACTGTAGCATGAACACATACCTATACCTACTAGGAATTGTTGAAAGCACCGTGTGTCCACAATGTGTAATAGCGGAGGAAACATCATATCGCGTATTAGGAGTCTGCCATTGCTGGTCGTCTACTAGGAGATGCATCCTTGGGGCATTTCGCCGGACCAATCCTGTCCCCCCACAATACTACTACTACTTCTACTACTACTACTACTACTACTACTACTAGACCAGAACCAATATTTAGATAAAATGAGAATAGTACATCTTTTGTAAAAACTGTAGTGAAACAACTGACTACAAGCTGGACCACTACGACCCGTACTTATAAACGATGCTCAAGCCGATACTCAGCTCATGCTTCGCCAAGTTTGAGATCGTTCTTAACCGAGAGAGACTATTTATCAACAGTACTTCGTGAATTCTCGGTGAAATATTGGTCGAGTATAGCAATTTAAAGACTTTCGTATTTATTTGGTAATTTTATATTGGGACTGTTGGCGAACTTGGCGAATCTAAGATGTCGTCAATGTTATTATGTAAATATGTCTTCTGAATCGCTGAAAGCCTGACTTATATAACGAAGATCACCGGACACAAGCTACAATATAATATACACTTTATGTACGAAAATAGACATGTAATTATAGAAACTTTGCTCCTTGTTGCATATAATCTCTAGAATAGAAAACTACTTGTATATAATCTTAAACATACCAGCAATTGAGTAATGGGTGATATTTGATATTGCTAATCCACGATTATCCGCTTTCAATAATGGTTCGTTTAAACTTTATTTCGATTGATCAACTCAATAATAGTGGCCGTTGAAAACCGAAACCTTTTCCGAAATTCTACATCCGAGAAAACTCAAAAGGATTTTTTCCATCTCGTATATATATTTTACTAACACGTTGACTTCCTTATACTGTCCATTCTTATATTGTATACGATAGTAAAATAAAAAAAATTAAAATGTAAAAACATAACATAAACAGTAATATAACCTTAAAACCCGTTTGACGGTTCGACGAAAAATCTCGACCAATGGCTGGGCAGAAGCAATACTCAAGCCACCGTCGACCGATACTTCAGCAAGCAAAACTGTGAACACTGGCTTGAGAACGATAATAGTTTATAAAACGCAATCGAAGCCAAGTCACTTGAGACTCGACTCAGGCTTGAGCATCGTTTATAAATAAGGACCTACGTATACTATTTCAACTTTAAAACCAGGTGCGACCACCACGAGGCAAATCTGCAGCAACGAAAATCATACTATTGATTCTCCCCTTATATAAATTTAATTTGGGTTTCACAGTCTCCCTTCTATAAAAAGACAACCACTTCTTACAACTTAAGGTATCTTTATCTTGGTTTAAGTTCTGCTTAAGTAGATTTGTACCACTTCTAGCTCCTGATGATTGGTACTTACTGATGTGCCCTAAACATGACGAGCGTGTCCTCTTAAATTGGGGGTCCGATAAATTTATTGTGGAGAAGCCTGTGTGCTATTCACCTTCATTCGTTTAATAATGCAAATTATCATGCATAATAAGTGTGCCAAATTTTAAAACCATCGGATGACTATCAAAAAAAATATATTTAAAAAAATCTTTTTTAAAAGCTAACTTTCTCGCCCGGTAGATCCGGTATTATTGGGTTTTCGCAAACCTATTATAGGAATTTGTCACACTCACGTTTGCTGTAGAGTTGCCTCGTTAAGTGTTGGTCGCACCATTTCCGGACACCCTGTAAATTGAATCTTCGCTAATTATTTTATCAATTTTTAAAATTACAAAGGCACCTCTGTTCCGGACACCCTTTTACATTTGTACCCCAGTTAAATTTGTAAAAACTTCTGAGTTGTTTTTAGTTGTCATTACTGCTGGAAATTGTGCAAGTTGTTCTGATTGTTGCATACTTGATATTGCTTGACTAAGAATACCAACATTAGCCCGTTTAATATTATTACAACAAACTTGAGAAGCCATTGTTTTCACTGCAAGTTTTCTATATGATAAGCACTCCTGTTCATAATCCAAGAATTTTTGTTGTAAATTAGGTATATCATCAGCTAATCTAGCTAATAATTGATTAGCTTGTGCCTGGGTTGATTTTGATGATACCTTTTTAATATTATTCTGTACTAATTGTTGGTACAGCAAATGCGGAATCGCTGCGATTTTCCCTATAGCTAGTTTGTTACGCACTTGTTGTATAGTTTTACAATATAATGCACTGTCCTCAAAGTTATCAGATATACATGATCTAATTCCGCAACTTCGAGCATGTTTTAACACTAATTTTTGAAATGCATCTACTAAAGTAGCTGATTGAATATCCAGTTGTCTACTTATTGCCTGATTATCCGATAATAGTTCAGAAGATTGTGGTTTACATCCTGTCCATTTTCTCACGAGCAATATACCTACGGTCAGAAAACCATTCATATCAGTATTGTTCAGCCATTGATCCCCCATCTTTAGCAATGTTGGTACAGTTTCACACTGGTTAAGAGATGGATGCTGTTTTACTGGTAGATCTGCTTGTAATAATGATAAAGATTCTGAGGGCTTGTAGTTCATGATATCTGATATCCAACTAACAGATACTATAGATGAAATTAGAATGCCTAGATTTTCCATTAAATTGATAGGCCAGAACTGCAACCTACTACTGACCCCTGAAGATGCAACATTAAAGGAGCTATTTTCTGTATCTATTGTTTTCTCTTGGTTAAGTACAATATGAGATTCACCTTCTACTAATGAACTTGTATTACTAATTTTCATATTAGATATGTTTTGATATTCTTTTATGTAATTTAATGATCTCGTTCTTCGATTATCTATTTTCTGTTTTTTATTAGATGGTTGATTATGTGAATCTGTCATTGGATTAAATTGTTGTGTGTTTTTGACCAGTTCTAGCAAATCATTTAATCTCTTTTTGAGAAAATTTATTTTATTTTTGTCAGCAAAATTGGCACTATTTTGGTTATTTGTGTCCAGGTTAGATAGTGCTATTTCGCGTAGCGTCTTATTTATTTTATCAAAAAATGTTTTGGCACCAGGTTGAGCCATTATCTGAGCAAGCTCGTTTACAGTCTTTTCTATCTCATCAAATGTTTGCTTATCAAGTTGAGAACTAGATATATCATCATGAGATTTTTGTAAATAATCTGCTAACTCTTGCAGTGTTTGACTATTAGATAGTGGATTAGAAGTATGCGAAATATCCTTATTGGCATGTACTTCATATTCTATAACATCTTTAGCTATGTTTGCCGCTTTATTAAAAACAAGTGTAATAGGGATTATCGCGCGTGAATCAGTAATAGATTTTAAATTACTTATATATTTAAGTATTTGTTTATTTGCGTCATTAAGCTTATTTTCAGAATCCTTTTTATCTTTAGCATATTTCAGTTCCATAATCAGAATATACTCATCTTGTGGTACATCAGAACCCATGTACTCACGTCGACATATTAAAAGATCAATTCGACCTGATTTAGATGGATTTGCTTCTGGTAGGACTTTTATGGTTTTGAGTTGATCATGTTTACCAAAAAACGTTCCATGTAATATAGCTTGAAAATCACTCTCACTATTGACCATATCTTGTACAGATATTAGAGATTTGGATAATTCCTCTAGTTCGGTATTGATGTTACCTCGAGAGAAAAAGTTTGCTATTCTTAATGTAGAAGTTAGTTTTTTATAGTCATGAATTTTTATAAACCTTGATACATCACGATGATCAAACACTTCTATATTTTGGAAAAAATATAATTTTTTATCATCTTTACCTTTAGTTTTATCATCTGTTCTTATTCTTTCATCTGGTGACCATCCTAATTTCGAATTATGATTTACTTTTATATCAATTTTAGTAAGACTATTAATTTGCACATTATTAGGTAATTTAATTTTATCAAGATTTACATCTTGAAATTTTCCATTATTGCTACTTTCAACTAAGTTTAACATTATCCATCCATTAGAATTTTTCGCTTGAAAAACAAATGTAGTTACTGTATTCCCTGCGTTATGTACATATAACTTTTCTACACCATCTTCTGATAAAAATTCTCCTAAAATTAATCTGCTGAGATAATTGTCATCAGTTTTAATTGCTAAGTTGGAAATAGAGTAATACAAATGTTTTAATTCCTTTTCAATATTGCTTCTAATATTTGCATGAGTTTTAGTGCTATCATGCATATTTCTTATCAATGGATTAATTAATCCTTCAGGCTGTGGTATGTTTTCTCTCTTAATATTGATAGCTTTATCAACATCATCAGAATCAATCTTAGAATTAATCCCAACAATTACAGCTTGATCAGATATGGTTCTCATACTAAGATTATAAAGGTAACCGGTACCCTTTGCCTGATCAATAGCACTAGCAGAAGAGGTTTCATCTGCTTTAAACTCTATAACTATTGGAATTGCTCTCCAATTTTTATTGTGACTGTTATCCTTACGAGAGAGTAATATTAAATCAGCGTAACCTTTTCCAGCAATACGCTCTACATAAATATCTAAGTAATAATGATATTTAAAATTCAAAGACAAAATTCCATATAAGAATCCCTGAAATGCAGCCTCTGATTTTATTTCAAAACCAAATTTGTTTTCTTTCTTAAACTTGGATTTACCCTTCTTGGATGTGTCTTGCATTTTCAATGAATTGTACACTTGCAACAATCCTTGGGAAATTGTCTTTATGCCAAACATAACATTATCTATATTATTACTCGCAAGATCTTCTAGATGTTTTAAGTCAATGTCAGTATATTCTATTTTCTGAAACTCTCCAGAACCAGGAGGTTTATGCTGATAGTTGTTGTTTGTTTTCGATAATTCCTTTACAGAGAGTGAATGATCAGTCGCTATATAAAAGATACTTTCTACTATTTGATAATTGTGTGTTATACCCAGTTTTGTTGACATTGCGTCTAGTTCAGACTGACTATATCTACCCTCCAACATCAGATTTTTCCGAAAATTTTTCATATCGTTTTCAGTATAACCTTTGTTAGAATTTATTTTATGGTCTTCAGCAATAAACGTTTTTAATACTAGCGTATGGTCATTTTGTTTAAAGCAAATTTTCAGAATTTTGGTATTAACCGTATTATGGCCCTGGGGTGTTAAAACATCTATTTTTTCAACTTTAGTATAAATATCTTTTTTAATATTAGGAAACTGAGGTATTGTATAAAGTGATCCTAAAATAAAATTAGGCCAGAATTCTGGTTTTGATGGTCCAAGAATAGTGGGAGTTTTTCGTAAGATTAGACTCAAATGTTCTGCAAAACCTTGAGGTTTGCTTGAATCAAAACCTCTATTAGAATCATCATTACTGGTTTGGGGTCGAATAGACATGCAACCACATTCTTCTTGATATATACCACGTGATATTCCTGAATCAGTACTATCAAAAAAAAGTTTAATTATTTCATCCTTAGGCTTATTACTTTCATTTTCTAGTAAAGCTGCAGCAGCAGTTGATGTAGAAGGAACACCACTCAGTGTGCCAGCTCCTCTGTTCTTCATACTCATGCAGCACAAGACCCTCCTACAACAAAAAAAAGTAACCTCATTTTTTATAAGTAATTTTACCTGGAACTGAACTGAGTTATTGCGCCGCACACTTGGGTATTAACAATATAAAACTGATGGAAAATTTAAAAATCAAGAATGCGCTGGTTTGTCACAATACCTCTTTACTCTGCGTTATGAAGCATTTGTTTATCTGGATTATTTGTGTTCAGTCCGAAAATACTACCGCCGAGCGAGTATTCTAGAACATCTTAGGTTAGGACTAAAGCTTAGGTTAGGAGCTAAACGTAGGAATACGATCCCATTAATGCGCATGCGTTAACTGCAGATTTTGGCTGCTGATCAGCTGGGTGATTAACAGTGGAGTGGGTGCTATCTATTTCACTCTTAATCTATGCCGTTTATGTTCATGTTTCGTATTTGAAATTTTCGGAATTTGAAATCTATTATTATGTATAGATATTAGACCATCGACCTTCCAAAATTGGTGCGTGTTTCTTCTGAAATTCGGCCTTCCCAGCATAAGGCGTGCAAAGGCAACATCAAATCCCAAAGTTTTGATTTCCCGCCAAAATGATTTTGCTGAATGCAACCACAGAGAGACGTCGGCCAAAAATCCAGAGGATCTTCTGATTGTTTGCATGCGTTGGTTTTGTACATATGTCCATAAGAGGACTCTGAACATACAGTATTTTACAGTTAAGATTATTCCGTCAATTTTCAATCTTTCAGTTTATCAATGTTTTCAATTTGCAATCATAAGCATTTTGATACTGAAGCAAACTAGTTTGATAACTGTGATATTTATCTTTGTTTTACAATGATGGAGCATAACGTGGCTCGAAGAATGACTAAGTGTTATGTACGGAATTCTGTGATCTCTAGATAACTGTCAAGTTTATTTGAGTTTTACAACAACTGAATATAAGGTAGCCAGATACCAGCCGTTCCCAGTGTTGTGTTGTGTTGAAAGCTTGACCCGAAATAATTTTGCATCACTTCACTCCAAGATATGGCCTGTACAGAAAATATACAATAAAAGAACAGAAATAGCGGCAGTCCAAGGCTGGACGCTAAGACCAAAGGAGTTTTAGTGAATAAACAGCTTGGCTGGAGCCACACAGAACCCAGTGCGCCAGAATACCAGCTCTGTAAGAGAGTATTTCCTAAACTTCATCGATAACAAAAAAAACGATGACAAAAACAACCATCAGGTACCAACTGAACGTAAATAGCAGGTAATAATTGGATACTTATATCAACACTTCTGCATATTTGTTCAACACATTTATTATTTAATGTGAATAAAACTTATTTCAAATTTTGTTGAAGCACTACACGATCTAACTCATGTAATCTCAATATAAATTACATCTCTAGGTTTTTTAGTATAATAAATACCTATTGTAAAGATAAATTCATGTGCTTTATTTTCCCAATTTGCCCTAGTTTTCAAACGAACACAATTTTAGCAGGCGATTTGAATTCACTTTACGAACTTTGTGATTTCCGTTAAAGTTTCAATAACATTTCGAGTATCTCATATTGCCCTTTAATTGTGATGTTAATTGAAGCCCTATCATAAACATCACAATTAAGGAGCATGATGAAATGCTTGAAATGTTATTGAAACTGCAACGGAAATCACAGAGGTCATAAACTAAAATCAAATACCCCGCTAAATTTTGATGTGAACCCAATCGATAAAGAAGATTTCTTCTACAAGTAGTAGAAATTAGAGATTAGTTTTGATTGCAGCCGCTGAGATAAGCAGCAAATAGCATTCTGCAGGCGTATATGGCCGCTTCCAATCTATAACCTCTGTGATCTGTGGTTCACCTGAGATGTGCTCCACGTATGCCGCAGTCCAATAGTCTAACCGAGCGGATAGTACAGACCCCTGGAATAAAAATCGCCAGTCAAAGTTTTCTTTGAACGATAAACCCGGACTTCCCTGGACCTTTAGAAACCGATAGCACGAAGAAGTGCGACTTGTCCGACGAACGACGCAAAATGAAGGCTCAGTTCGACGGACATCACGGTGCGCAACATCGCGACTTCGAAGTAGGGGAGGAAGTCATGGCGGAAATATGGAAATATGGAATGGAAAATTGATCGGTAACACAATGGCACAAGTGTATGTTTGAGACCAAATCCTGGCTCTACACTACAACCAAATCTGGAAACACCGTGCGACTTTCGTCATGATATTGGACGACAACCTGGACAACTAGAGTGAACCTGATTCAGCCCACTCAGTCGCTCCGGGACCGAGCGATACCAAAGAGGAATTTGACACACCGCCAAGCACTCCGGAAGAAGGCCGAGAACGCCCGTGAAGCCAGTATAGGTCAACTACTGTGCTCTGGCCGGGTACCGAAGCAACCGACCGAGGCACTCCTCTTTGGTCTTCTTCTTCTTCCTCGTACGTTAGGACTCAGAGTCCTGTGTTTTTCTTCAACTTCCTAGTCCTGGGATGCTAATGTCCAGCTTTCGTACCATCGCTTCGGTGGTCTTCCTGATAGTCTTGAGCTGTTAGGTTTTTGGTTTTTGGCGATTTTTGCCATTCGGTCGTCGGCCATTCTCTCTACATGGTCTCTCCACGCTCTTCTCCTTGCTCTGGTCCATCTTACAACATCCGAAACCTTACAGGTATCTCTAATTTCTTCACTCCTTTTCATATCGTATAGTGTGTGTCCTGTTATGGATCTTAGGACTCGCATTTCCGTTGTTCTTAGTAAGCGTTTGTTTGTTGTGTTTTCCGCTCTTGTTTCTGCGGCGTATGCCATCACTGGTCTCACGCAAGTTTTGTAGATTCTGACTACTCCCTATACTCATGTGCTTGTTTCTCCAGATGATGTCTCGCAAGTACCCCGATATTAGAGCGGCTTTTGATGTTTGATTCCTTACTTCCTCCTTTAGATTCCCGTTACTCGTGATGTTTGCTCCAAGATATTTAAAGGTCATCACCTGTTCTACACTTTGGTTGTAAACGGCGAGTTTGCATCTTCGGGGCTCTTTGGATATAGTGAGTGATTGTGTTTTTCGGGTAGATATTTCCATTTTATATTTATTTGTAGTTTGTTCGAACTTATATAAGAGTCCGTCCTCTTTGGTAAGGGAGGAAATGTTGGGTCCGGAAGTTCTACCACCGAGCGAATATTCTGCAACAATTTAGGTTAGGACTGTATTGTTGTGCTGTTCGAGAACATTCTCCGCCTGACTAGAAGCCTTGGTATATAGATTATAAATACCAGGCTCCGTAGCGGGTTAGTTAGTTGGAGTAAATCCGATAATTTTTTGTCGATTGTTTACCATTAAAACGGTTGTTTACTCAAGTATTCGTCTATCGGTTCCAAACCCATCAATATGTTCTATTTTTTGTAGGATCACATTAATTTTCAAAATGTCATCTGCAATGATTAAATTCTTAAAATCTGTATTTTATCTATGTAATATAGGTAAGTTATGCGAAAAATATATCAATGTTTGAACTGATCAAAAATATTTGCACAAATTTTACTTCGTTGAGATTAAATATCAATATATCTTGATAATTCATTCTTTGGAGAAATCAAATTTCTAAATAAACTATTGGCTAAGTGAAGCAAGTTTAGCTTTAGCAACAAGTCCACCAATTTCTATCAAGCAACCAGTACCAGCTTTTCTTTATTGAAGTCTAACTCTCGCTTCGTCAGTCTTCATTCCAGTCTTGCACATTAAAAAAAGTCATATTTCCAGAATCTAGAATCAATAGATTCTGTATGTAGATAATGGAACCCACATATCAGTAAAACATAATGAACAGATGGAAGTTTGGAGGCTAAGAATAGATTTACATTTAAGGCAACGTTTGCCAATTTCCGTTGAAGTAAAAACTTTCATTCTCTTTACATACACCTGGCTAGTTTCTATAAATGGTAACTTTAATACGAGTCACAAACGAATAATATTCTACTTAGCTGGAAGTGAATACCCACAAACTAATTAAATGTCATAAATCCCACATGAGATTGGGAAGTGGTGGGCGGAGGTCTATTTTCTGTACTTCGAAAATAGAATGGAAAATTTTAAAAAAATCATTGTAGAGATAACAATTCAGCAAAGCACATAACACAAGATATCATGCTCTGTTGTATCAATTGGAATCGTACAGTAAAGCCTAAGTATAAATGAAGATTTTTAAATATAACTTTCCCTCACGATCTACGTCGATTGGTTTGTTGACACACATAGAAACATTTAATAAACATTCAGAAACTTATTAACAAACGATCCATAAACCAGAAACTTACCAAAACTATAAATAAGGAGGTGCCAGTGGAATCCGACCAAACCGGAAAATTTTGTACTGAAAACACACTAAATAAAGTGAATTACGGAACTAAACCACATTCAACACTTTTATAAAGATTAAAACTGTTTTTTCGCGTTGCTTCCACCTCACAATGTTAGCGATAAACGATGGAAAACGAAGTTTCAGAGTAGAAACTCGCACTAGACCTACTACAATCGTACTGTTTTTTTACTCTCGTTTAAAAATTATCCACGGCCTGTGACATTTTTATTGCAGTGTTATTTTTTTATTTTTAAATGCGCAACTTTGGAGCTTTGCAAATGCTCTGACTGTTACTAAGCATCTAGAAATAAACGGAATAGGAGAACGCACGATAAAATTCCGGTTGACCGAATTAGCATGGAGAAATTTGAGTGCAATTCTGCGACTCATTTAGCACTGCTTACAAAAGTCTGAACAATGAAGTTTCTACATACATATCATTTGATGAGTTTATTTTTTACAGATCTCTATACAGGGTATTCCACCAGGAACCGCCGCAACCGATAGCTGGCAAACCATAATTAGGAGAAATTTTAAAATTGAACAGTCTGCCGAAGTCATTGGGTGCAAGCGATTTGAAATATTCTCAATATGGCCAAACATTCGATTATACGGGAAGTAGGTATCAAGTTGCTTATTTCAAATGAAACACCTTATATATTAATACATTTCTAAATTCTACTCCAAATTCTAAATATATTCCATGTATAACATCTTAAGTCTGACGGTTTTTGATATA
>NW_026018611.1:15290855-15294988 GCF_020466585.1 Dendroctonus ponderosae | reverse complement strand
TTATTGTTATAGCAATCTAGTACAGTATACTAATAAGCCATTTGTCTTTAACTCAATCTACAACATTAAAAAACACAAAGCACACACATCCTCTCATAGTCACTCTGTCTGTAATACTACAGGGTGATCCAAAATTAACGTCATTCCTTTTAAGGGGTGATAGACGCTCACTTGGGAGTACGAGAAAAGTATTGAAAAACTTTTTTTCGAAAATTTCTAGAAGATATTAACAGTTGAAGATCGAATTTCAACTTTGTTATTAAGCATTATTTTGAAATTGTTCTGGGTTTAATTGGTAGCATATTGGAGTACTTAAACATTCAAAAAGAAAAATTACGATTTGCTTCAAATTACGAAAATTTTTGATACTAAAAAATATTTCTTCTACAATTTTGTGATGAAAAGTCAAAGCAGCTATGATGTTTTCTGTCATCAAAAGATATATACAGGTGGATAGCCCTTGTCAATAATAACAATAATTTGTTGTCAACATGTTAGTTACTTTGAATTTGCGGATATGCGATTAGTTCAGGGGAAATGCTGCAGTAACATAGCAGAAGCTGAAAGAACTCACGCCAACAAAGGGCGAGTTGAGTGGTTCCAGGAAGATAATGGACGACAATTGATGTTCGGGTTCCAGACACAGAGGAACAAGTATTGGACATAATCGAATCAGGGCCTTCCAGGGGTACTGAGAGCACAATAACTAACACTTTCCCAAGCGCCAAATAGATACCCAGAAAGGGCTACATTCCTACCACGTTTATACGATACACACAGCAAAAGGAGCACACACATGTACAAATGGAGCAGGAGTTAATTAACTGAATACGAGAAGCTGCTTGATAAGAGTGGATAAGAAGGAGATTACACAGGCACAAGCTTGTTTGGAGTTAACCATTCAACCAATTCGAGGTTATGAGAACAGGCTGACATTTCGAAAGTACGTTCCGCAGTCAACGAATCTTGTTGAATTTACCGTTTATCCTTGTCTATCTTATTGTCACTCTGTCCAATTCCATGATTACCGGAGTTGTAAATAATTGCGAAGCAACAGGTATTTGAGCAATGTTAATTAGGCAGATTACCTTGAAAAACATTGTGGTCGTACTTCTGATATAGTTTTTTGCAAATTTCTCACTTTTTAATAACAATAAAAATTAATTTGTTTTACTATTTTTTCTGTACTCCTATAGCAGCGCCAAACAACACCTCCAGAGGAATGATAAGAAGCACATAAAAACAGCCATCGACAAGGTTGAGGCAACAACTGCCAAGTTGTTCCCACTCCTCAATCGAAGAAACCAGATGAGTATCACGAGCAGCAAGGTGTAAATTAATAAGATGCCCATACTAGCAAGCAGCTAACATGGATATAATGCGATGCTATGGCATACGGATGCTGGAGCTGACAAATTATTAGAGAGGACTACAAGTTTTAAAGGATAACTCCCGAAAACTCGTAGCACAAAAAAGTGTTTTTTAGTTGGTAAGAGTCCAACACTACTCAGGGTTCGGAACACTGGGTGTCTTCGCGAAGATTTTTATTCCTCCAGCCGCAGGGCAAACAAAAAAAAAGGAATGATGCCAATTTTGGATCACCCTTTATAGTACATCAGTTTGACATGTACTCTGTCACAAATTCTTGCCTTCTAAACCAGTTCGAATGGTTTAGTTCTTTTGAGTCTTCTCTGTATTTCCGCATTATCCAGGAGCTTGAGTGCCTCAGGATTAACATGCTGATGGAGTCGCTGTTCATGATACTGTGCATAATTTTTGATGACGTTATATACTGTTTCTACACCCAAGTCGTTATGAAGATTTTCGTTTCTTATATACCATGGTGCATCAGCGATACTACGAAGTACTTTATTCTAGAAGCGCTGGATGATCTTTCTATTGCTCTGTTTGGGGCAGCCCCAAAGTTGCACACCATAAGTCAACACTGGCTTCAGGACTTGATTATATAACAATAGCTTGTTATACACTGTGAGAGCTGAGTTTCTACCCAATGGCCAGTAGATCTTTCTGTAGTTCAGATTCAGTTCTTCCTGTTTCTTCTTGACGTGCGGTTTTTATCTGAGTTTTGTATCGAGGGTTATGCCTAGATGTTTAGCTGTATTCCCATATGGTACAATTTTGTCATCAATGTATACTGGTTTGTAGTCTATTCGTTTGTTGGTGAAGTTGATATGGACCTATTTATTTTCATTTAATTTGATGTGCCATTTCAGGGTCCAACGTTGAACCTCATCTATAGCTCCTTGGAGTTTTTCAGTAGATTGCATATTGCTGTCGGCTATAGCTAGGATTGCAGTGTCATCAGGGAATGTAGCAACATTTTGATCAGCAACACTAGCTTGACGTAATTCTTCTTCAACCCCCCTCACACTGACATCATCAAAGCCTACTGGCAGATCCGATGTATATAGTAGATAAAGTATTGGTCCCAATACACTGCCTTGTGGAACCCCTGCTTGAATTTCTTTTAGATCAGAGTAAGCATTGTCTTGTCTGACTGAAGTATCTCTCAGTTACGTAAGATTTCAATATTTGTGGGTATTGAACCGGAAGCAACTTTTCAAGTTTATGGATCAAGCCTTACTGCCAGACTTTATCGAAAGTCTGTGCAATATCCAGGAATATAGCTGAGCAAACTTTTTTCTCTTCTAGCGAATTTTCTATAGTATTGACGATTGTACGGATTTGATCCATTGTACAGTGTTGATTCTTGAAACCGAAGTTGGTTTTAGTCTTTTCAATGGGAGTTTTCTTCATCAGTCACGTAAAGAGGATGGACGAAAACCGCCTACCGCGTATCGCGTTGGAGAGAAAACCAGTAGGTACTGGACAAGCGGGAAGACCACCTAAAAGATGAAAGGATAGTTGGCAGTCAACATACCAGGAAATACTGCAGAGGGGTGGTCAGAATTAACAGATCGCAAGATCTCGGAAAAGTATAAGAAGAAGAAGTCTTTCCAATGGAAGTTTTTCAAATAGTTTGCACATAACTGGTAGTAGTGATATTGGACGATATGACATTGCTTCATAGGGTGGTTTTCCAGGTTTTGGAATCATGATCACTTCTGCCACCTTCCATAACTGTGGCACGCACTGAAGTCGAAATGAGGCATTAATCAGGTTGGTGAGATTAATTAATGCTTTTTTCGGTAATTATTTAAGGATTTGTCCTGTGATCGTCCTGAAAGTCGAATCCAGGAGCTTTTTTGGATTGATGTTAGTTTCTATTTCTATAACTACTTCAGCCAGAGTGACAAACGGGATTTCTCCTTCTTCCTGCTATGTAATACAAGGCAAGGTTTCTGCGATATCCACTGCATTAGGTTGAAATATTTTCTCAAGGTGTTCTGCAAATATTCTGGCTTTTTGCTCATTGTTTTTAGCCCAGCTCCCGTTTGCATTTCTGATTGGGGGTGCATGAATGATTGATCTTTTCAGGTTTTTGGTAGTTTTCCATAGCAAATATTCTGTACTGCGAATCATTAGTAAGTTTCCGTACGAACTCGCCAATGGTATCGTTCGTTATATGTTTCATCTCTCGTCTCAGCTGAGATGTAAGATTATTTAGTTTAGTTTTATCCTGCGGGGATCTGGACTGTTGCCATTTTTTCATTTTTCCGATAATAATACCAGAATTTCTTTCGGATAGTTATTTCCTTCCAGCTTAGTTTTAATTTCTGGTGTGTTTTTTCAGGCTGAACGTTGGATATCAGCTATTAGTTTTTCCACCTCGAAGTCTAACTGTTCCTGAGTACGCACAGGGACAGCCAAATTAACTCGTCTTGGCTTTGATTAAATATGTTCGCTAAGGAATATGTGCTACTTAATTTGAGTCACATTTCTTGATGAAAACGACTTACCTTATTGGAATTCCGACAACATTTTGAAAATTATTAACCGCGCGTTACCGCATAAGTACAGTGTAAGCTCTCAAGCAAACCACCTCTGAAGATGCAAGCCACTCGTGCTTGCGAAACGCCAGGAAAAAATTCGATTGATTTTCAAACCAAAAAAAAAATGGTGTGCGTCACGGGACGCTCGACAAAAGTGATAACTTCATATAGTTATGTCGACCTTGTTTAACGCATGATGGCAATAATAATTTTATTTTA
>NW_026018611.1:15288958-15290155 GCF_020466585.1 Dendroctonus ponderosae | reverse complement strand
TAATATTCTTGAAGGAAAGGTTGTACATATTGCTCTTCTTGGGTTTGTGAAAACTCTTCTTCTCCTTGAGTTTCTCTATTTTTTTGTCATAATTTCTTATTTGCTTTGTATAATCTTTGACGTTCAGTTGACCAAAGCTACTTTGAGTTGATTTATTACTGAATGCTCATTTTTTAGCACGAAATCGTTTTTAGCGTTTGGCATTACCCAATACTTTTCGCTGCTTCAACTTGTATCTGAATAGAACTAAAAATTAAATTAATTTTGGTGATTTGAAGACGTTCTATCTGTTTAAAATATACGGTAAAACGAAGAAGAGCTATAGAGACAGGTTACACTTGACACACTATATGTATACATACATAGTTTAAGCCATCGGGCGTAGATTAAAAAAAATATTCTAACTGAACTAATCCATGGCTAAAAAAAATTGAGAAGGTTTATTCATGAAGGAATCAAAGGGTATATGAAGGGAAAAAAAATGTTGATGCGTAGTAAACACAATTAATCATTGAAAATAAGCCCTAATAAATTCGTTTTACATATTTTGCAACTATAAGCTGAAGAGAGATTCGTATCGTCCTAAAATCAATAATGCGTTGCGTGATAGAAAATAAGAAGACGGAACCCATGTTTTCTGAAATAACCGAAGTAAACTCAAATATTTTCTCAATTAAATTCGAAACATATTTATTATATATTATTACAAAACAGTAATTATGTTTATCATTTTATGTTAAATATAAAAGATTACAAAATAGATATCTAAATATTGATTTTTTGTTGTTACAAAAAAAATAACAAATAATGGAACATATTATTGCATTAAAAGTTATTAATAATAGTTGTCACTTTATTTGCGTTTTTATATCTTGAGCGTTTTTTCATAAATTGAACCTGGCATCTTTAAAAAAATATCCGCTCAACATCTGGTTTAACAATTGTCTCCGATGAAAATCACTAAACATGTAGGTAGTAATATTTTACGAAATCGGATCTTTGAATCGTGCAATACAATGGAAATGTGTCCATTTTTTTTCCATCAGGGCAGCATATGGACTACAGACGGAGGGTAAGACATAGGGAACCGGTACCGGGATTTTATCGATACGATTTAATTTAATTTAATCTTTTCTTGATACGAATTTGCGTCCGCAATCAATCAGGCGATTTAAAATAGGTCCAACAGTTTTTCAA
>NW_026018611.1:15286853-15287959 GCF_020466585.1 Dendroctonus ponderosae | reverse complement strand
GGGGACTTCAATGCCAAAAACACCAATTGGGGATGCACCCACAACACTCCTAGAGGCATCATGCTATCGAACGAAGCCAGAAATGCAATGTTTGACATAGCTGCACCTCTAGAGCCAACCCACGTCGCCCATAATGGCAGAGATGACATCCTGGAGATACTCCTGTACAAGAACGCAGGATGACTGTCTAGCCCCGAAGTACTCCAGGAACTATCTTTGGACCATTTGCCGATTCTCATGCAAATTGGACCAAATAACGTCAACAGCTCCACTGCGACTAGAAGGATCACTAACAGGCTTTCCAGAGAACATTGGAAAGCACCAGCAGGATCCATCAGCCCACAACAAAAGAACACCTGGACCAGGCAGCCGAAATACTCACCAGGGATATTAAAAACGCCCTGGCAACGTCAACATGTCTATCCGTAGTTCCGATAGCCCAAATGAACAGAATTCCTCCCTGGTTAAAAGCCAAAATCAGGGAGAAAAACCGGATAAGATACAGAGCCATGCGAACGCAAGACCCACACCTGAAGAGACAAGCCAACCGCCTCCAGAATGCAATCAAGAAAGACAAGAAAATCCTTCGATCGCAACTCTGGAAAGATCGCATGGACGAAATAGAGGCTGATGAGTCAAGAAGCGAACTCTGGAAGCTGGCCAGGTGCCTCACAGCAGGACCAAGAAAGCCAATACCACCAATCGAAGAAAATGACATCACCACTATGGATCCCAAGGAAAAAGCTGAGCTCTTTGCCGCCCACCTAGATTTCCAGTTCCGGGAATACCTGGTTGATCACCGAGAACAAGAGAGGACAGTTAATGAGCTGGTAGCCGCTCATCTCCAAAACTGGCAGCCCACCGAAGCCAGAAGAGTCACCAAAGAGATCATCCAGGACATCGTCAAGGGGGGCAAGAGAAAAAAGGCCCCTGGGCATGATGGAATCACAAACGAAGTCCTCCAAAAGCTACCGCAAACAGCTATCGAGGACCTTACCACAGTGGCAAATAGAATTTTGGACCTTCAATACTTCCCGACCACCTGGAAGAAGGCAATAATGGTATTGGTACCCAAAAAAGGCAAGAACAGGAAGCTGCTTACGTCC
>NW_026018611.1:15282533-15285854 GCF_020466585.1 Dendroctonus ponderosae | reverse complement strand
TGTGAACCTTTCTCCAGGCTTCAGTAGTGTTTCCTGGATTAGGCACACATCCACGTTGTGTTTCTCCAGGAAGTCTTGGAGTTCTAATTTCTTCTTTCTGACTCCATTGGCGTTCCAGAAGACGACACACAGAGATTTAGGCCTCAGCAGTATAGACATGACTGCTCATTAGTGCAACCATCTGAGCCTGCATCGCGGCCATGAACGTTTGCATCTGGGTCTGTATCGTCTGTAGGGTATGTGCTAGCGGTTTATGGCCTGGTTCTCTCACTGGTTGGCGTTGAGGGGCTTGCTGGGGGGGCGGCAGGTTCTTTTTGGCTGCTGCACTGTAGTTTCTGGTGGTTACAGTGGCAGCTTGTGGCTGTGGTGTGGTTGGCGTGCTTGTCCTGCGAGCTGCAAGGGGTTGCCTCATGGTCTGTAACTTTGGAGTGTGCTTTGATGGGCAGCCTGAGTAGGAGGCTCGGTGAGCTCCTCCACAGTTGGCGCATCTTGCTGCCTTTTCCCGAGGAATCTGGCATTCCCGGGGTTCATGCGCTCCTCCACATTTCACACATTTGGCAGCAGCTGTGCATTTGGACTGCCCATGTCCAAAAAGCTGGCACCTATAGCACTGGGTCGTCTGGCTCTTCGCGTGCTGCGACTCCACTTTCACTCGCAAAACGATAGGAAGGATCTTATTGGTCTTCGTCTGCTGGGCTCCAGGGGTGGTTTGCATCTGCTGATGGCTGCGGGGTCCTGCTGTCTGGTGGGAAAAAGAATAGCTTTACCATTAATGACTCTCTCACTGGAGGACAGACGCCTGATTCTCCTTCTCTTCCGTCGGCGATTTGGGCTTTGAAAGGCCTCGCCGTCAGAGGAGTTGAGTAGCAGGTCCTTGTCCTTTAGGGGTGTTCAGGGAGTTCCCGCTTTAGCGGGTCCCTCAACGATACCGTCGCTGTCGCTGGAGGACATCCAGGAAATATCCTCGATTTCCTCCTGCTGCTCGGCTGCTGTTTTGGCGGCCAAAAGTTTTTCGGCTCTGTCCGCTCTGGATGTCCAGAACTCCGCCTTTTCCAGCAAGGTCTTCACTTGCTGCTCAAGGGACTCGACCCTTTTGCGCAGCTCCTCCTGCGGCTGCTGCTCAGGCCCCATGGTACCTTGGACCTACAGACAATTAAAAACCTGGGAACAGAAAATATTAGAAATAAATTAAGTCACAAATCGTAAGACACGTGATACGGGTAAAGCACTTTTTTGCGTTCTAGCAGTGTAACTATGCAATTGCACGTGTCGATCGCTTCAAAGCAAGTCAGAGACTCTTCGATCCATCGCTATTTCCACAACAAAAGGATGCAACAACTGCCCAAGATGTTTGCGCGTGCGTTCGCTGTTAACAGGAAGCCTAGAGATGGCGCAACCAAAACGGGGGAAATACGGGGGCAATCGAGTTCAAATGTAAGCCGTTTGGTAATAAAAGGGACATTAGCAACATTGTGTTCTGAAAATGTAAAAAGATTGGACATTTTATGTCAAAATGCCCAAATAAAAATATATCTGAGGGTGGATTTAGTGCTGTGTTTGCTACTGGCGATTTCGGCGACACTGACTGGTATGTTGACAGTGGAGTGAGTATGCATCTGACAGCTAATAAACAATGGTTTAGTTAACAAGAGGTATCCTGATTTGAGCGACATTGTAGTGGCCAAGTCAAAAATTACTGTAGAGTGTGCAGGTGATGTAAAAATAAAAACAATCACAGACAAAAAACACAAAAATGTATCTGTTGCATCCACGGCATATGGTATAAATCCAATGTCAAATGTTCAGCGTTATTTAAAGAAAAAAAAGGTAATTAGCATCCCTCGTCTATATGTAATAGGCTAGTACAACAGATACATGGGAGGTGTGGAACGATTGGACCAAAATGTGAGTCTGTACCGCATTGGTAAAGGGGTAAAAACTGGTAGAGCAGCATTATACATTACAATGATTTAGATTTTACTTGTAGTGCTTTGACAAATAAAGTTTTTCTTGACAAATTTTATTATTTTTTTATTGCGGTATGACCCAGGGTTGCCATATGACAACAGGGTATAAAACAAAACCGTAATATCAGCAAAACAAAGCAATCAATTCTATATTTATTCCTGTTATTTTGACCAAAATTAATTCGTTTATGACAAAACATTTGTTGTATTACAATAAAAAAGTTCTGGGACATACTGAGTTAAGGAGGGAGGAATTATTTGGTCGTAAGACGTAGTATCGTTTCTGCTATGATCAGCATRATWTAACTATAAAAGAAGCACAGCAGAAACGAGCATTTAGWCATTAAGCGTTTGGTCAGAAGTCATAAGAATTGGGTCTCAGATAGTCTTAAGTCATAGTTACCCGTGCAGGTTGAGCGRSCGCRTCSCTAGGTGGCGGATAGGGGGAAGGCCGGTCAGATGCSTCTGASCGGTTAGCGACGGCCATAAGTGAAAGTCGTGGTACAAAACCCWCGGATCTGGATCGAAAGCCGTCGCCTCGTGGCACAAACCGCAAACCGCCGGCAGCGCAACGACGCTCGTGGCTACGGCCTCGGGATAGATACTGTAAAGGGCGCAGGGATCTTGGTTTTACTACCCGGATYGCGTAWCGAGGTCATTATAACACCTCCCAATTCTTACGGTATAGTGCGCGCCAAGAGATGCAAGGCTGGGGGTAAGCCCAGCCAAATCGACTAACCTTGAGGTAACAKGCGCACCTCATTGWAGCAGCCTTGCCCACACATGCGGGGCTCTGTGTGGATGGATCTAACTATTCCCAAGCTACTCGTACCGTGGGAATGATGGGGAGGGAAACACCACCATCATACCACTAGAAAATACCGGCGGACTTCCTCAGAAGAGCCGTCGGGCTTTGCAGCTGGCAAAGTACTGAAGGGTGGTAAAAAAACTCTCGGGGGCCACCAGGCGGAAAAATCACCAAAACTGTGCTAGGTAGACCTTCAGGGGAACCAGCACACCCCAAAAACGCTGCCATGGTCGGGACGCAAAAGCGACACCGGTCGGATGGCAGCACACCCAAGCCAGCACCTGGGCGGCTGTGTGTGGGAACCTCCGTATAGGAGGGAGCCACACACAAGTCGTGCAAGGTTATAAAGAGGTTATGCTTCATAAAGAGGCACCTGCTTGGGAAAATCGACGAGCTGCAGCCAGAGATGACTACCAGACCAGGTCATGCGTCGTACCTCCCCCCCCCAGATTCTTCTGGAATGCATTGAATACACAGGGATAATGAGGGAGTAAAATACGAGGGCACAATAGGGCAGAAATGACCGCGGTGCAAGGCCAAACACCA
>NW_026018611.1:15280207-15281534 GCF_020466585.1 Dendroctonus ponderosae | reverse complement strand
CCTCTCTTGCTACCTAAGCTAACTTACAGCTAGTCCAGGTCCTCTAGGGACTCCATGTCGGATATTGGTAAACAATGTTAACAAATTAACAACTAACTTAATATTGTACAAATGCCGTCTACCTTATTCTACTTAAAAAGAAAAACTTAAGCCTACTACATCCTCTCTTGATTCCTAGATCTAACCTAAAGTTAGTCCATGGTCCTCGATATGGTGCTGGAACTGGTCATCGCATGTGGTCCACGTCTTATTCTTAGACAGTGTCCGCAGAGAGAAGCCTGCGGTCACTGTGAAATTTATTGGAGCAAGAAACCCGGACAGTGGGATTGTTGCTTTGCCGGGCATTATCCAGAAACTTTGTTGTTAAGTTCCGGAAATGCTCCAGCAGGTCTTCTTTGTTCAGGTCTCTTTGCAGGGTGGCATTTCTGACAAAGTACGGGGCCTTGGCTGCCATCCTCAAGATCTTGTTTTGAATTACCGCCACCTTCTTCTTTTGCGTGATGCTGGCCGTGACCATGCAGTTGATCCATAGGTCAGCACCGGACGGATTAGCTGTTTGTAAGCTCAAACCTTTGTTCTCAGGTAGAGCTTTCCTGTCACCAGATGATAGTAGGCCTGGAGCAGGTATCTTGCCTTTGCTGTTGTGGCTGTCATCTGGTCGTGCCATACCAGTCGCTTGTCGTAGATAAGTCCAAGATAGTTTACCTAGGACCTCCAGGGCAGCCGCTGTCCTGCAAGCTCTAGTATGGTTGGAGGCGTCTTGGAGCCGCTGGTGAAGAAAATGGCTTGCGGTTTCTCCGAGTTAAACTCCCTTTTCCAGATCCTGCTCCATTGCGGGACCTGGCCGAGATGTCTTTGGAGTCTAGTGGTCATGTTACGGCCTTTCCCTGCGGCAGTGAGTGCTACATCGTCTGCATATATGTAGCACTCTGTATTGGCGTTGGTTGGAAAGTCTGCCATGTATATGTTGAAGAGAGTAGGGCCCAAAACTAATCCTTGCGGTACTCCTGACATCACTGGTCTACTGGTTGAGTGCTGGTTCTCGATTTTGACCTGGAAGCTGCGTCCAGATAGGTAGCTGCTGATGAGCTTAGTTTGGTGTCCCGGAAAGCCGGCTGTTATCATCTTGGCTATCAGGGCCTGGTGCCAAACTTTGTCAAACGCCTTTGACATGTCTAGGAAGACGGCTCCTAGACCGTTTCTCGGGCGGTTTATCCTTTGTTGGATCCTTGTGGTCAGCCGGGTGGTGAGTGTGTTAGTGCCATGGCCCGGCCTGAATCCATGTTGCTCATCCAGCAGCACCTTCTTGTCCTCTATTGTATCCTGG
>NW_026018611.1:15278854-15279208 GCF_020466585.1 Dendroctonus ponderosae | reverse complement strand
TGAACATGATTTTCAAAAGTTTCTAATACATGTTTCTGCAAATTTATGGACTATCCGCATTTTCTCGCACTTAAACTGCTTTAGCGTGTATAATTGTGTGTACTTTAATTGGAATTTAAAAAGAACGCAAAACTCGAACATGCATATAGCACATGGGCACCCTTATCTAGTATTTGCAGTATCTGCAGCTTCTTTCTTGTTAATTTGTTGATTTATTGTTATCAGCGTTATAAAATAAACTGCACCGAACATAATAATATCATACTCAATAAGTGATATATCAAAATTACTTTCAGGTAATAACGCAATGCGTATTTGAAAAGTTTATCAGATCTACAGATGCACCCGCACTAA
>NW_026018611.1:15275348-15278751 GCF_020466585.1 Dendroctonus ponderosae | reverse complement strand
AAAAGTTTGTAGCTGCCCTTTACAAAAACTGATTTGTTTGTGTGGAGTATAGGATCCTTGAGTGTTTTTGTAACGTTACCATTCTGAGCATTACTATTTGTTATTCACACGTTTTGTTAAATATATTATTAATACGAAAGATTTAGTAGAATTTATGGAATATGTTGATAAAGAAATGCACGAACGGGTCCCTAAAAAGTACATAACAGGCATGCAAGATCCTTTCCAATTCTACGGAGAGCAGGAATTTGTTCAGAGTTCTCGGTTTCAGAAAGAAACCGTTATCGACGCACTAATACCTTTCCTTTTAAGTAGAATTGAAAGTGCAAGTAGAAGAGGTTTACCTTTTCCTGCTCACCTGCAACTTCTGATAGCCTTAAGGTTATATGCTATTGGCAGTTTCCAGGTAGGTCAATTGATAAGTGTTGAATAGAATTACGCTTACACGAATACAACTCTCATTATATAATTTACTATTATATTGTGATGAACGGTGCAACACGACAAATTTCAGAGAGAGAAAAATAAAAATCAAACTTCAATGAAAACTATTTAAGTATGACTTGAATTTAGGATTACAATGATTTGCTTTTCGCTTAGAGGCAATGATTTATTTTTTTTTATATGATGACGTTTAATAAAGAGAATAAGGCAAAAATGTTTCCCTTAAGCCGGAATTTCGGGCGGTCGTGTGCAAAGCCCGGAGGGTGAGTTTGTTTGAGCGCCACTAGCTTTCGCAGCAAAGCTAGAAGCTCATGAATCAGAAATTCAGAACTTAAACAAATTCCTAATTCAAAGTAAAATAACAACTTCATTAATTTAGTACAATTACCAATACAGATACATGTTTAGGGAGGTGTATGGATAACATAATTATATAATAATAAATGGAATGAGACKTGAAAAACTTGATACATAAAAGTTACACGTTGTATCGTACAAGTAGGATAATATGTACTTACTCGAAACTGTGGCACTTGCAGCAATCGTACTGGTGACATCCCGAAAAGAGCTATCACCGGGAAGAATATCATCTATGCACATAAATACAAATTATTAAAGTACTTTCATTTTAATACAAACGTACCTACATTTAAATTTTTCGGGGTACACAATTCAGGGGCCATTCGAGCTGAGTGATTTGAGCTGCTCTCCCTGGAAAGAGTGTCTTTGGAGCCTAAACATTGATAGGTTGCTAAATTTACATATCACTTTCTTAAAATTAGTACTTACCCGGAACTGTGTATATATTTGATGTGACATGAACATATTCATGCGATGGTCCAGGAATATCGCCCAGTTCGGCTATTGGTTGCACCAAGCGTCTTTTGCCAGGATATACCTTGGCTGGCTTAATGACGGACTCCAACGAACTCGTATGCGTCAAAATCGTGTTGGACTCTACCATGCGAATACCATCTGTATGTATGAAACAGGCAATCATGAAGTAAACAAATGTATTTAATTTTAAACACTAAAATACCTTGATTTTTTTCGGGAGTTACACATCTCCTAGCAGATGGTATACTCTCTCGATAGAAGCTATTCTCTATGGAAGGTGCACCTTGGAAACCTTCCAATATACTTGGAAATATATGTAATATGTAAGGTGAATAATTTATGTAGTAATCTTTAAAACAATACATAGGCTAGTCTTATTTAAACCTACCTGTGAGGTATTTTGTTGGGAGGCAATTTAGTAATAATCTACCGTTTGCCTTGAAACACACATCGTGGAAATGTCTAGAGCACATAAATACCCTGCGAAATTTAAATTTTGCCACTAAATCCTTACAATCCGCTCGCCTGATCCAAATGCTTCTCAAATTTTCATTTCTAGGAAGTCGACACCTGAAAATATTGTGGTTTTATTGTGTTATAATTTGAATCCGAAAAATGTGAGACCATGCACCATGCTGGCGTCATCCAGCAATCAATATGTAAATAACTCTAGTAATGCAGCAGCTTGCGGTCTAGAACATCTGTCATCGCACTGATGCACACAACAAGGTCTTAAACTCATGTTTTAATAAATTATTGATAGCAGAAAGCAAAAAACTTTGTAAGAAAGAAACAACGCTTTTCTCTGATATCAGAAAGTCGCCTCGCAAAAACTGAAAATCAGCGTTTTTGAAATAAGCACCCACGCTGTAATCGTCGTCATGCCGCCCTCTCGGGGATGTTCAGTTCATTTATGAGCGAGTTGCGTTGTATCCGGCAGTAGGTGGCGTTGACGGCAATCAAAATTTTGGTCTGATCTTGAATATTTGAGTGAAACACCCATCACTCGGCTATCGTTCGCACATACTTTATTTCCTTCATAAAATATCCCCCCTTAGAATGGTAACTAAATAGGGCCAAGTTGATATGCTCTCTAGGCGCGGGGCGGCGCTAGATGGGGCGATGTGTTGTATCTGTCCGAGTGAAGGCTGGAAGGCTAACTGTGTTATAGATAATAGGAACAAACATTTTTTTTTAAGGGAGTGTTGTTATGGGACCGACAGAAGAGTCTCTGACTTGCTTTGAGGCGATCGACACGTGCAATTGCATACTTACACTGCTCGAACGCAAAAAAGTGCTTTGCCTGTACCACGTGTCTTTTACGATTTGTGACTGAATTTATTTCTAATATTTTTTATTCCCAGGTTTTTAATTTTCTGTAGGTCCAAGGTGAGGACGGGTCCAAGGTGATTCTGAGGGCACTCGGAAACCTGCGAGTGAGAGTGGAGTCGCAGCATGCGAAGAGCCAGACGACCCAGTGCTATAGGTGCCAGCTTTTTGGACATGGACAGTCCAAATGCACAGCTGCTGCCAAATGTGTGAAATGTGGAGGAGCGCATGAATCCCGGGAATGACAGATTTCTCGGGAAAAGGCAGCAAGATGCGCCAACTGTGGAAGAGCTCACCCAGCCTTCTACTCAGGCTGCTCATCAAAGCCCACTCCAAAGTTGCAGACCATGAGGCAACCACACCACAGCCGCAAGCTGCCACTGTAACCACCAGAAACTACAGTGCAGCAGCCAAGAAGAACCTGCCGCCTCCCCAGCAAGCTCCTCAACGCCAACCAGTGAGAGAACCAGGCCATAAACCGCTAGCACATACCCTACAGACGATGCAGACCCACATGCAAACGTTCATGGCCACGATGCAGGCTCAGATGCTTGCACCAATGAGCAGTCATGTCTAGACTGCTGAGGCCTAAATCTCTGTGTGCCGTCTCCTGGAACGCCAATAAAGTCAGAAATAATAAATTAGAACTCCAAGACTTCCTGGAGAAACACAACGTGGATGTGTGCCTAATCCAGGAAACACTACTGAAGCCTGGAGAAAGGTTCACAATTCCGAACCACAAGATACACAGAGATGATAGGCCCACCAGGGGCGGAGGCACACTAGTCGCAGT
>NW_026018611.1:15272038-15274349 GCF_020466585.1 Dendroctonus ponderosae | reverse complement strand
TCGCCTGCCTGGTCCACGGCCAGCATCACGCAGAGACAGAAGTTGGCAGCTCAGCAAAACAAGATCCTGAGGATAGCAGCAAAGGCTCCCTACTATGTCAGAAACACCACTCTGTGGCGAGACCCAAAGACAGGATAGAACCCTGATAAAATTAGCTGAATGCAAGCAGGAATAAAATATTAAATAAATGACTCATTCTAACCGAGTTTTTTACGGGCGTCACCGTCAGGGGCGCTAGACGTATATTCAAAATTTATCATTTCAGTTTCAATTTTAAGAGGGGATGTTATGTGATTTCTCTTCGCTCGGTCACCCTGCTCTATTTATTCCTCGTCCCTTCCCCATGGGCTCACTCAGACTGACATGCGCGTACCCATTCTTTTGGGAACGCAACCCCGCCATCTGTGATTCGTCCGTTGAAGATAAATTGTCCGGCACTTCCGGCAGAGGTTTGATTTGAGAGAAAACTATGGGCTGAATTCCATTTTCCAATCCATGCTCCATTTCTCGATCTTGACGAGGTGTCTTACTGTGAGTGAGGGCTACATCGTCTGCGTATATGTAGCTCATCCGTAGCGTATCCGTTGCTTTTGTCATTGGAATGTCTGCCATGTAGATGTTGAACAACAGGGAACCCAACACGGACCCCTGAGGTACTCCTGACATTATCGTTCTGATCGTTGACATCTGATCATCGGCTTTGACTTGGAAGCAGCGTCCAGACAAGTAGCTGCGGATTAGCTGGATTTGGTGCTCAGGAAACCCTGCCTTGATCATCTTGGCAATTAGGCCCTGACGCCAAACCGTCAAATGCCTTTGCCATATTCAGGAAGACGGCTCCTAGATCGCGTCGGCGGATTAACTGCTGCAGGATTCTTTTTGTTGGCCGGGCGGTGACAGTGTTTGTGCCGTGTCCCGGCCTCAACCCATGTTGCTCATCCAGCAGCACTTGCTTCTCCTCTATTGTATCCTGTAGGTGGTTCAGGATACACCTCTCCATGACCTTGCTCAGTGTTCCAGAGTTCGCTTCTTGACTCATCAGCCTCTATTTTGTCCATGCGATCCTCCCAGAGTTGCGATCGAAGGATTTTCATGTCTTCCTTGATTGTATTCTGGAGGCGATTGGCTTGTCTCTTCAGGTGTGGGTCTTGCGTTCGCATGGCTCTCTATCTTATCCAATTTTTCTCCCTGATTTTGGCTTTTAACCAGGGAGGAATTCTCTCCATTTGGGCTATCGGAACTAAGGATAGACATGTTGAAGTTGCCAGGGCGTTTTTAATATCCCTGGTGAGTCTTTTGGTTGCCTGGTCCAGGTGTTCCTTTGTTGTGGGCTGATGGATCCTACTGGTGCTTTCCAATGTTCTCTGGAGAGCCTGCCAGTTAGTGATCCTTCTAGTCGTAGTGGAGCTGTTGAAGTTATTTGGTCCAATTTGCATGAGAATCGGCAAATGGTCCGAAGATAGTTCCTGGAGTACTTCGGGGCTGGACAGTCTTCCTGCGTTCTTCTACAGGAATATGTCAAGGATGTAATCTCTGCCATTATGGGCGACGTGGGTTGGCTCTAGAGTTGCGGCTATCTCAAACATTGCATTTCTGGCTTTGTTCGATAGCATGATGCCTCTAGGAGTGTTGTGGTTACATCCCCAATTGGTGTTTTTGGCATTGAAGTCCCCGCCATGTATTGTTGGCCTGTCATCTGAGAAAAGCTTTCGAACATCCTCGGGACTCAAAGTAGCGCTTGGACTGACGTATACGGACCCGACTCTGATCTCCAACTTCTCCATTTGGATGGCTACCATGGATTCCTCCAGACGTATCGACGGTTTGACGATCTCGTGGTGCTGGATGGACCTCTTCACTGCTACTAGTGTGCCTCAGTCCCTGGTGGGCCTATCATCTCTGTGTATCTTGTGGTTCGGAAGTGTGAACCTTTCTCCAGGCTTCAGTAGTGTTTCTTGGATTAGGCACACATCCACGTTGTGTTTCTCCAGGAAGTCTTGGATTTCTAATTTCTTCTTTCTGACTCCATTAACGTTCCAGGAGACGACACACAGAGATTTAGGCCTCAGCAGTCTAGACATGACTGCTCATTAGTGCAAGCATCTGAGCTTCGTGGCCATGAACGTTTGCATCTGGGTCTGCATCGCCTGTAGGGTATGTGTTAGCTGTTCATGGCCTGGTTCCCTCACTGGTTGGCGTTGAGGGGCTTCCTGGGAGGGCGGCAGGTTCTTCTTGGCTGCTGCACTGTAGTTTCTGGTGGTTACAGTGGCAGCTTGTGGCTGTGGTGTGGTTGGCGGGCTTGTCCTGCGAG
>NW_026018611.1:15269196-15271039 GCF_020466585.1 Dendroctonus ponderosae | reverse complement strand
TATTGACAAAATCTAAATTTTGTCTTGCTTAGAAAGATAGTATTCTATTAACTAATAAATCTACAATTATATAGGTAATTTAAAAAATCAAGATTTGTGTAAAATTCTGAGAGCTTTGGCGTTACCGCCAAGCAGCACTGCGTGAAAGATGATTCTCATTGGTCCGCTCTCATTGTCACTCTCGAATGTCACGTGATAGCCGGACGTAATCCGTGTACACACTAAGCAGGTAATTTRAATTTGTTATATGCATTTTAATTGTTTGAATTTTATAAGGTGGGAACTGTTAGCTCCGGATAAATTTATTTGAGTAATATAGAAATTTTATTAATATTGCCCAATACAATTATAACGTTGACGCATTTAAAAAGAAAAGTTTGTATAAACTCTTGTACTTGTACGTGCCCTTACTTTTCTGCTGCGGTCACGCATAATTTATTTTCGATAAATTTTGTCAATTTGTTAATCAAAACACCATATTTTCAGTATTTCATAAGGGTCTCAGGTTTTAGTAGTAAGGAGATTTACTTTTACATGCTCTTACTTTTCTGTTGCGGGCACGCAAAATTTATATTCAACCAATTTGGAATATACCGTAGATATACATTCACGTATATTACCGGAATATTTGTTTTCAACATACTAGGTATATTCACCTGCACATATACACAATATGTACATACCGGGCATGTTCATCTGCACTTATACCCAATATGTACATACCTAGGATATACTTTTTATGAACTTTGATGAATATACAAGCATGTGTATTCCACGAACATTCATGTTAGGAATGTTCACTTATGTATATTCCCGCAATGTTCTGTATATTTTTTGAACATTCTGGGATATTCATAGAATATCAAATGCCATCTGGGTTAAGCCGTTTTTTAATTTGTTTTTTAAACTACTTTTTAAATAAATTGTTTTAACTAAATCCGTTATGTTATCTTTGTCATTTGGAACTATTGTTCGTTCATTCTCGTACGATTCTTCCGATATTTCAAAAAACATAACTTTTTCAGGACTTTTACCATAAATAGAAGAGGAGTAAAACGTTTTTTCTTTTTGTTTGGACCGATTGCCTTCTTTTGAGCCAGAACCGTGCGTTAGAAGTTTTCCAACTTACAGTTGTTTTAGAACGGTCAGCACGAGTTGTGCCGACGCCATGTAAACCAATATTTAATATCGTTTGTTCCSAAAAAGCATTTCTCGTTACGATGGATATTTATTTCTTAATTTAATTATTCCTTTACGCAGCATAAAGGCTGACAATGGAACACATTTTTTCTCTTCTGCGTTTTCTCTGTAGCAAATTAGCAAAAATGTATCAAATTTACTGACGAATAAGTATTTGGACGCACTTTAACACACACATATTAAGGCGAGTTTGAATCCACTAGAGTCTGGCAATATTTCGGGGTTAGCTAATTCCATATTTCAGTTGTTTTTGCCTTTAATCCCGCAACTGTTCGATGAGCATCGTTACTCAAAGATTTTCTCATTTTATGCCATACAGCTTTTATAACATTCAAGTCCGAACTGTTAGAGCCACAATAAATCCTTGATGTAAATGTTGTGCTATAGATGTAATTAAACTTCTTAATAAATTTGTTAATAAAAATTTGTGAGTACTTTTCTGCATTTACAGTTCCTTCACCAAACTCATATTTAACAATGCGCTTACTCCTCATACCATATATACTCCATGTAACTTCTTTGGAGAAAATTTACTGTTCGCTTAAGACCGTCTTTTGATTTGATTTCTCATTAAAAATAACGTTACTCCGCATTTCCGTTGCCCAGGATCATTTAGATTTTCCCCAAGTCAAACAAACGTTTT
>NW_026018611.1:15262147-15268197 GCF_020466585.1 Dendroctonus ponderosae | reverse complement strand
ATGGACCTCTTCACTGCGACTATTGTTCCACCGCCCCTGGTGAGCCTATCATCTCTGTGCACCTTGTGATTTTTCAGTGTAAACCTTTCTCCAGGCTTCAGTAGTGTTTCCTCGATTAGGCACACATCTACATTGTATTTCTCTAGGAAGTCTTGGAGTTCTTCTTTCTTCCTTCGCACTCCATTGGCATTTCAAAAGACGACACACAGAGATTTAAGACTGAGCAGTACATGACTGCTCATTAATGCAATCATTTGTGCTTGCATCGTGGCCATGAACGTCTGCATCTGTGCTTGCATGGCCTGAATAGTTTGGAGCAGCGGTTGATGGCCGGTTTTGCCCCGCTTGTTGACGTTGGGGGGCTTGTTGGGGCGGCAGGTTCTTTTTGGTTGCGGCGCCTCTCCACTTCCATAGTGAATTGAATTTTAGGGTTTAGTGGGTTGGGGTGCCTCAAGTCTTCAAGTTCAGTCAGATCAACCCCAAACAACAAAAGTGTCATCAACATAGCGAAACCAACACTTAGGTTTCCTCACGGCTGTGTCCAGAGCGTTCTTCTCAAATTTTTCCATAAAATAGTTGGCTATCACTGGACTAAGAGGGCTGCCCATTGCTACTCCATCCGTCTGCTCAAAGAATTCGCTGTTCCACTAAAAGTAGGTTGTGGTTAGACAGTGTTCGAAGAGTTTGGCGATGTCTGGAGGAAATTCTCTCGCAACAAGTTCCATTGCCTCCCTGATTGGTACCATTGTCAACAATGAAACCACATCAAAACTCACAAGGATTTCCCCGGGCGACAACGACAACTAGTGGAACCTCTGAACAAAATGGGATGAGTCCTTTATAAAGCTGTTCGTTTTTCCAATTTTTGGCTGTAATATTTTAGCTAGATATTTTGCAATATTGTAGATCGGACTTCCAATGGCACTCACAATGGGTCTCAATGGTACATCCAGTTTATGGATCTTGGGCGTCCGTAGAGCCTTGGTGGGAGTGCTTCAGATTGTTTGAGCTTTGCCAACTCCTTGGATGGAAATGTCATATCCTTAATTAATTTGTTCGTTGTTCTTAGTATCCGTGCCGTCGGATCCCGTGTCAACTTCTTGTACGTTGACGGGGTCAAAAGTTTTTAAATTTTGTCTTCGTAGTTCAAGAAGACATGACCACAGTTGCATTGTCCTTATCAGCTGGCAACACGAGAGTCTCCTTGTTTTTATCCTCATTCAGCGTTTTCAGGGCTTTTCTTTCACTGAAAGTGAGGTTGCTCTTCGAAGGCTTTGAGCGTTGTAAAATTCTTGAAGTCTCGGCCCTTATCTGATCCGAGGTTTGAATGGGCAGCGAACGTATGCCACTCTCTACATTTGATATGATGTCCACTACTGGTAACTTGGACGGTACTATGGCAAAGTTTCCTCCCTTGGCCGGCACGCTTTGTTCGTCAGCAGTAAGTTCCTTGCTGGTCAAGTTGACTACAACCTTCCGTTGGTTCTCCTCGGGTGATGGTCCTGTTTTGCTGGATCGTTGAAGCTTTTCCATCAGCGCATCAAACTTCTTCTTTTGACGATTAGTTGCTACTGCTTCAGCCACCATCATTCGGTCAGCTGTTAATCTATCCACTTTTTCCCAATGAATCTAGTACATTTTGTTGGCTAGTTCTATATTGACAGGTAAGAGTCTACTGTCAATATGTGCAAGATCTCGGCGGCTTTTATGTATCCGTTCCCGTTAAAGAAGCTCGATCCGCCCGGTTGTAGATATTCTCGGCCTGGTTGGTTCTCAAGTATCTCTTCATTTTCAAGAAGGTTGGAATAATCTTCGTTTCACGGCATCGTAGCAAGAAAGCCAGTGAACACAGGAGCTGCGCCTTTTCTTACACAGGTTTTCCAGTTGTCGAATCAGTCTCGATGGAGTAGCAATGGGCAGCCCTCTTAGTCCAGTGATAGCCAACTATTTTATGGAAACATTTGAGAAGAACGTTCTGGACACAGCCGTGAGGAAGCCTAAGTGTTGGTTTCGCTATGTTGATGACACTTTCGTTGTTTGGGGCCATGATCTGACTGAACTTGAAGACTTCCTGAGGCACCTCAACTCAATAAACCCTAAAATTCAATTCACTATGGAAGTGGAGAAAGATGGGCGACTGCCCTTTTTGGATGTCTTGGTGACCAGAAAAATCAACGGAAAGCTGACCCACATGGTGTACAGAAAACCGACACATACCGACCGGTACCTGCACAGTGGTTCAAACCATCACCCCAGTCAGAAAAGAGGAGTCATCAAAACTGTCACCGAAAGAGCCAGAAGAATCTGCAAACCAGCCGAGTTCGAGAGAGAATTAAAACACCTGGAAAGGGCCTTTGGGTGGAATCGATACAGTAAGAAAGATTTCAATAGAGCAATTCGACCAAAAAATAGTGAATATCGCTCGGAGACAACAGAGACGCATGATGAGCGTAAGAGTTGGGCTTGCCTCCCGTACATACATGGAGTCACGGACAGGATCGACAAGATACTGGAGAAACACCAAGTAAAACCCATTTTTAAACCAACTCAAACCATCCAACAGACTTTGAGATCGGCCAAGGACAAACGGGATCCTTATCAGCACCAGGAGTCTACAGAGTTTCGTGCAGCTGTGGAAGAGCATACATCGGCACCACAAAACGAAGCATAAACACTAGGATCACAGAGCACAAACGAAGTTGCAGATTGGGACAAACAGAGAAATCGGCAGTAGCGGAGCACGCACTGCTAGACGGCCACCAAATACGCTTCGACGAAGTGGACATTCTGCACCAATCTGGAAGATACTACCCGAGACTCACCAGAGAGGCCATAATATATATATTGTACCGTGGATGGCCGAGTATTAAACTCTTTCTTCTGCTTCCAACTTTTATTCCACTCGGTACAAATTTAACTACGGAACAGGAGCAAACTAACTTCAAAATTACCGTCAACTTCACAAACATCAACTAAAACACACGGAAAACTCGCTCTTCAGACTCGCGGGGCTTAACCTGTTCTGCACCCGGTCGCTGCTGTCACGTCACTTCCTTTGTGTGGTTCTCGTCGTCGCTTATATACTTTCGTCCAGGTAATCCAGATAGTTCTAGAAATCTCAGGTGCGAAACAGGTGCGAAACTTCCCGCTTGTTAGTGTCATATTTGACAGTAAATGGGGCCCAAATGGGGCTCCCATTTACTGAAATACCATGAATTTTGATCCCCCATTCCAAACGTGAGTACCCCAGGCCGTTTCCGTTACAATATAAATATATATAAATATTTAAACGCCAAAACAACTTTAACAGAAAATAAGAAATTACGGCACTCAATCCAGATTGGAAGCGCGTTTTGTTCCAAACAGCATGTGCGCCGAAGCGTTTGAACCCCCACCCATCTCCCACGCATGAGCACACACGGTTGGCCTGCATAAATACGACGGGAAATCCAGCAGTTGAATCAGTCTTAGTCGGAAAGCACGGGAGATCACTTCGCCCACTGCCTCATCGCCTTTGATAAGGAAGAAATTCCCATAGACCACGGCTTCAAACCCCGGAAAACATTCCTAAATGTGATTTAACCGGCCGTAAAAGCATTCATAGTCTGATAAAAAATTATATTATTTTATATTGAACCCCATAGAAAAATTAACCTTTTTTATAAAAACTGAAACCAGATTTATGCAGCCATAGTCTACTGCATTTTCACAATACATTTAAAGTTGCTTTCTGATTCCACTGAGCTTGAATTTGTCGTAAAGTGCCTCTTCTGTTCGATCTGCGGATTTTCACAAGTACAGAACGTTTTCTTTCGAGAAATAATACGGACTGGGCCTGAACTTTTACCACGAACAGCAACACTGGCAGAGTCTCCTGGTGATTGAACAATTTTTAGATCATTTGAAACTCTGCATTGATTTGCCTGTACTTCATTGAGAAATTATAATTTATCGTAGCTTTTTATGTTGCAACACCACGTGTTATTTTCCCATACGTTTATGTGAAAGTATGAAACTTATCCAACTCAAACTAACCAATATTTATCTAAACACACTTAGTTTATTAGCAGTCGCTCAAATACACGTCCAAATATTTATTTGTCATATTTTTTTTTAAATATCTGAAAATAAAATGATTATTTCGTAATTGTACAGAAATGAAAAAGTCATGCGATTACATCTTACCGTATGATAGGGAACTTGTATGAGACCCCATTTTTCAACCGCAAAAGTAAAAATTATATTTAAACTAAACATTCCCATTATTCAATTAGAATTTTGAGCGTCGTTCGAACATATAGTTGTTAGGGTTCGTACATACATACTGCCAGAGACGGGATACAAATCGTGGTTGCAGACGTTTATTAGTGAATATGCATGAGAAGAAGAAGAAGAAGAGGAAACCTATTAATACGTCCAGAGCCTTACTCCGTTAACGATGTTTTGAGAAATGGATAAAATAATATTGCTGTCTTGGGAAGAAAGTCGATTTATGTTTTTTTCTTTTGACACAGTTGATTTTGTGTCTTATTCATTATATGTAGTATATCGTAAAATACTTGAGAAAAAAAAATTATTATTACTTTTAATATTATTGACCCTATCAACAAATGTAAACTGCATATCTTTTTTGAAATTACAAAAAAAATACTATTTGTGAGTTGAAAACTTGCGCTTTGAATCTATGGCTTACAAATTCCCCCTTAAGTACCTAATAAAGTAATACAAATTTATGTTCTTTATTTCGTTATTTATTTTAGTTTAATATAAATCTGGGACAATATATTGATAGAAGTTACTGAACAACCTCCAGTGTTTAAAATAACCATTCGTTAATTGATAGCATAATCTGATTTTGTTCTTGTCATTGCCACCCTTTTACCTGATTTTCCCAAAGCGATAATTATGTAAACATAAAAAATTATCATAACTTGTTATTAATTGGCAATGTATGTAAATTTCGACTCACATCAAGATTAGGAGTGATTTAATTAATCTGCTTTGTTGATGGAGTATGATATTAGCTAATGACTGGGGAAAAGTACAAGCATTTTCGAAGGTAAGCACCCCAAATTGTACAGTAATAAAATAAGTCCACATTGTTATAATAATCTGTGGCTAATGAGTCGATAATGTAAAGTGGAGAAGTTTGGAAAAGTTTACTTGGAGACATCATATACTTTTCGCTTAGTTTTAATTCAGCAAAAGAGCAAAGTTTGTCAATATTTATTAACAAACTCCTCGAGAGTGTCCGAAAAACCAAAAAACCGGTTTTATTTAGTAATATGGACTTAGGACTTATACAGGGTGATTCAAAATTGGCGTTATTCCTCTGGAGGTATTGTCTGGCGCTGTACGAGCGCGAGTACAAACAAAATAGTGAAAAAAATTAATTGTCATTAAAAACTGAGAATGTCGCAAAAAACTATATTAGAAAAACGGCAACAATGTTTTTCAAGGTAATCTGCCAAATTAACTTTACGTAAATACCTGTTGCTTCGTAATTATTTAAAACTCCGGCAACCATGAATAAATGGAAAAAGTGACAATAAGATAGACAAGGATAATCGGCAAATTCAACAGGAAACGTTGAATGACGCAACCTAGTTCGAAACTCACAACCGCTCTCCCCGCCTTTTGCTGGCGTGAGTTCTTTGAGCTTCTGCTATTTTACTGTAGCATTTCCCCTGAACTAAATGTGTCAAAGGAAATTCAAAGTAAGGCACAGTTTGACAAATTATTTTTATTAATGACAAGGGATATCCACCTATGTCAACCTGTTCTCATAACCATAGATGAAGACAACTCATAACCTCGAACGCCAAACATTTGAATGGTCAATTCCAAACAAGCTAGTGCCTGTGTAATATCCTTATTATCCACTCTTATCAAGCAGCTTCCCGTATTATGTTAATTAACTTCTGCTCCATTTGTACATGTGTGTGCTCCTTGTACTGTGTGTATCATACAAACGTGGTAGGAACGTAGCCCTTCCTCGGATTTATTTGGTGCTTGGGAAAGTGTCAGTTATTGTGCTCTGAGTGCCCCTT
>NW_026018611.1:15258304-15261385 GCF_020466585.1 Dendroctonus ponderosae | reverse complement strand
AATATTAATCATAACGGATATATTCAAAATGTTGTAGATAAAAATGAAGTGGATAATAGCATGTCTAGCGTTGAACGGAGGTGCTATAAAAAATCAGGGATTTTAATGATTTTGTTTTTATTTATTTGTGTGTTTTGAAATTTACAGTAGCAACAAATTCAGTTATGTTCTTTTTTTGTAGTTTTTTCTAGCAATTCAGGCTACTTTCATTTGTTGCTGTTTAAAATTCTTAAAACTTAATATATAGGCAATATTTATATTTCTGAAATCAGGAAAAAGAATCCAATCGACCTTTCCAAAAATGCATAGCGTGTTTTATAAAAAAAATAAGACCATGTCAAATTTTGACATTTACCTGATTAAAATTTTTATTTTAAATTCAGATTTCAAAAACTTGAGTACAATTAAACAACTTTTGCGTTGGTCACTTTCACAATTTATTTAAAATAAACGATTTAAGGGGGGTGTCAATTTATGAAGACCAGCTTATACAGAGTTAAAAGTTATTAAACTAAATATGAGTAAAATTAGTCACAGCATAATTTATGGCAATGTTGCAGTTACTTAAATCTTAACTTTCGCTTTGGTTTAACTTAAGTTAGACATTGCGAAAATAGGAGCTGAAGCATTTTTGAGTTACCGTATATCACTCGAGAAATGGGCGTATTATTTGTTATACAATTTTTAAATATGAAAAGTTGTCCTAAAGAATAATATGTTTTTGTTGGGGGTACCTATCATTTTAAATGCTGTTGTGCTAGTTGCGAAGTTCTAACCGAAGCTGCACCTACATCAATTTGTTCTACGTAATCCAATTTTCCAAGAAAGTTGTGTAAACATCATACGCTTAGTGCAAAATTGACGATCTAATGCAACTCTACCGGGAAATCTCGAAGAGAGAGTTCCTTCGGAAAGCTTCTAAGCAACATGTGGGAAAATAACTGGGTTTCGCAACGTCATGAAGATTGAAATCGTATTGGCTCAAAGTTTCAAACTGTAATATTATTTAAGACTGGATAAAAAACCAATCAAACAATTTTATTGGTTGTAATATTATTACAGGGAGTGGACAGGAATGAATGTTGAAGAACTGTTTCATGTGGCACAGGACAGAGACGCATTCGGAAATGTGATCGCGCACCTTCGATGAGAAGACGGTTTTGTGATGCTTTCAAAAAGGAGTAGACAGCGTGCAACTATGTGAGATTCACAAATGCGGAATGTGGCATTATTTGAAATACTGAGATATTTCATTACCTCAATAAGTGACAGGATTCGCTTGTAATATTTCAAAACTAGCTAGGTTTTTATGCCAGCAGTTTGATGTTAGTTTATCCTGCGAAGATTAGCTGTGTAATGTTTCAAGCCTTTAATCCAATTTCCAAAGTTCACCTAATAATTTTGCTCGCCGGGATTAAATGGCGAAGGTGCCGGAAGTCAATATTAACTCGATGACCGTTATTTTGCAAAAATGCTAGTGAACTCATTATTCTAATATGAACAATAAAAGAAAAAGACCTACTACCTAATGGAATAATGAAACTCATTAAAAACAACACAAAATCACCTTTCTTTGAGGTTTGCTTAGACGAACAACCAAAAAATGTTATTTTATTTATGTATTTAGAGTCTCCTCGACAGCTGTAAGCCACTTACAGACTGAGACCATGTAACAACACCACATTTATTACATTGAATATTTGAACACATCATTAAATTTAAAAATATACACATATTGTTTGCAAGAGTCCAGTCTGTCCCAGAAAAAGTTATCCAGAGTGTCAACCAACTCATTACAATATCTCATGATTCTGGCCGATGGGTGAAAACTTCGACACGTTCATTCTACAATTTGGAAGATAAACGGTATCGGAGCGTCTTTATTATATCGTATTTGCAAATTATGACAACTGATGCGCAATTGTTAAGCGTAAATAACGCAATCCGGCCTCTTATCGCATAGGCATTTCTCGTATATCCGTAATTGAAGGTTAAAACCTCCTTTGACCCGAGGACCGACTGCAGGTTCCGGTTATTTCCAACAATCCAAAAAGCTATTAATAAACATACATAACAATATTGATATTTGATTAACGCAAGTTTTCTAATTTGGAGAATTAAGTCCATACTCTACACTTATTCTTCTAATGTTTGACGTATATAATAAAATTCACTACTTTTTCAAGTACGTACGGTAAATATCATATACGCTGACAAGAGACGCTGTGCAAAGAGATTAAAAATGGGGTGCATATGGCGTGCTGTAAATCATAAAGCACCATAAGATATGAAATTGCCGATGCACTCAAGGTAGACAACCGATGCCAGACGTTTGAGATTAATCGTGAATATACAGGGTAGGTGTTGTGGTGTTGTCTGGCGGTGTTTAAGTTTGGAAAGAAAAAAGCGTAAAAAAAACAGTTGTTATTAAAAACTGGGAAATTTGCAAAAAACTATATCAAAACGACGACAACAATGTTTTTCAAGGAAATCTGCCCAAATAACATTACGGAAATACCTTACACAATTATAATATGTGTTTTTTAATGCCCTGTAAATTGCCTCACATGTTTCTGGAATTAAATTACTCAGAGCTGGCTTGGAAATAACGGTGGAAAATTTTAAGTCTTCGTATCTTCTTCCTGTTGCCAAAAATCTGAGTGTAGCCGATAATCGTTCGTGGGGGGTAATCGCGTTAATAACGTCTCATAACGGTGTCTGCTCTCGAAATCATTGGCGTAATTAAGTTTAGAAAATGCAGGTATGTGGCTTCGTCCATACGTAAGTAATTACGAAAATCGTCAGGATCATTACGTGATTCCGCTATTAAATTCGTATGAGACAAGAAATTCCTATTCAGCAACCATGGTTTACACCATTTCCTTTTAGTTTTTAAGTTTATCTTTTTTTTAATTACACACACTGCAGCCGTTGCAAGAATTAACTCTTCTTCCAAATGTTCCATCTTGGCAACAATGCACGTTTGGGTGGTGTTCCTTCACATCTGTGTAAAACGAACTGAACTTGTAAACGCCAGATTTTCGTTCAGTTCATCTGCACAGATCTGGCTTGCGCAAGCCA
>NW_026018611.1:15256969-15258204 GCF_020466585.1 Dendroctonus ponderosae | reverse complement strand
TCTTCACTTGCTGCTCAAGGGACTCGACCCTTTTGCGCAGCTCCTCCTGCGGCTGCTGCTCAGGCCCCATGGTACCTTGGACCTACAGAAAATTAGAAACCTGGGAACAGAAAATATGAGAAATAAATTCAGTCACAAATCGTAAGACACGTGATACGGGTAAAGCACTTTTTTGCGTTCTAGGAGTGTAACTATGCAATTGCACGTGTCGATCGCTTCAAAGCAAGTCAGAGACTCTTCATTTTGACGATCGATCCATCGCTATTTCCACAACAAAAGAATGCAACAACTGCCCAAGATGTTTGCGCGTGCGTGCGCTGTTAACAGGAAGCGTAGAGATGGCGCAACCAAAACCGCTGATTCTGATGATGCCAGTGGCATACGGGGGCAATCGAGTTCAAATGTAAGCCGTTTGGTAATAAAAGGGACATTAGCAACATTGTGTACTGCAAATGTAAAAAGATTGGACATTTTATGTCAAAATGCCCAAATAAAAATATATCTGAGGGTGGATTTAGTGCTGTGTTTGCTACTGGCGATTTCGGCGACACTGACTGGTATGTTGACAGTGGAGTGAGTATGCATCTGACAGCTAATAAACAATGGTTTAGTTAACAAGAGGTATCCTGATTTGAGCGACATTGTAGTGGCCAAGTCAAAAATTACTGTAGAGTGTGCAGGTGATGTAAAAATAAAAACAATCACAGACAAAAAACACAAAAATGTATCTGTTGCATCCACGGCATATGGTATAAATCCAATGTCAAATGTTCAGCGTTATTTAAAGAAAAAAAAGGTAATTAGCATCCCTCGTCTATATGTAATAGGCTAGTACAACAGATACATGGGAGGTGTGGAACGATTGGACCAAAATGTGAGTCTGTACCGCATTGGTAAAGGGGTAAAAACTGGTAGAGCAGCATTATACATTACAATGATTTAGATTTTACTTGTAGTGCTTTGACAAATAAAGTTTTTCTTGACAAATTTTATTATTTTTTTATTGCGGTATGACCCAGGGTTGCCATATGACAACAGGGTATAAAACAAAACCGTAATATCAGCAAAACAAAGCAATCAATTCTATATTTATTCCTGTTATTTTGACCAAAATTAATTCGTTTATGACAAAACATTTGTTGTATTACAATAAAAAAGTTCTGGGACATACTGAGTTAAGGAGGGAGGAATTATTTGGTCGTAAGACGTAGTATCGTTTCTGCTATGATCAGCAT
>NW_026018611.1:15255921-15256509 GCF_020466585.1 Dendroctonus ponderosae | reverse complement strand
AGCAGCCTTGCCCACACATGCGGGGCTCTGTGTGGATGGATCTAACTATTCCCAAGCTACTCGTACCGTGGGAATGATGGGGAGGGAAACACCACCATCATACCACTAGAAAATACCGGCGGACTTCCTCAGAAGAGCCGTCGGGCTTTGCAGCTGGCAAAGTACTGAAGGGTGGTAAAAAAACTCTCGGGGGCCACCAGGCGGAAAAATCACCAAAACTGTGCTAGGTAGACCTTCAGGGGAACCAGCACACCCCAAAAACGCTGCCATGGTCGGGACGCAAAAGCGACACCGGTCGGATGGCAGCACACCCAAGCCAGCACCTGGGCGGCTGTGTGTGGGAACCTCCGTATAGGAGGGAGCCACACACAAGTCGTGCAAGGTTATAAAGAGGTTATGCTTCATAAAGAGGCACCTGCTTGGGAAAATCGACGAGCTGCAGCCAGAGATGACTACCAGACCAGGTCATGCGTCGTACCTCCCCCCCCCAGATTCTTCTGGAATGCATTGAATACACAGGGATAATGAGGGAGTAAAATACGAGGGCACAATAGGGCAGAAATGACCGCGGTGCAAGGCCAAACACCA
>NW_026018611.1:15253944-15255821 GCF_020466585.1 Dendroctonus ponderosae | reverse complement strand
CGAGCGGTGAAAGCAGGAATGCTGCTAGCCGCCAAGAACTTCGGAGTGCCGGATGTTGCTGCGGTGGAAGAAATGGAGAAGGGCACAGCCTCCTCCAGTGATAGTGAGGCCGTTGAGGGGCCCGCTGAGGCGGCAGCTCCCTTAATTGCCTCCAAGGAGAGCAGGAGCCCGGTGACGGACTCCTTAGACGGCGAGGGCTATCAAAGATCAAATCGCCGACAAAGGAGGATGCGAACCAGGCCTGTGTCCTCCAGTGAAAACAGTACTAAGGCCCCAATTTTGTCCGAAGGTCTGGGACAGATGAGGGACCCACGGAGAGCAGCCCAGCCAAGGACGACCCAGCCGGAAGACAGAGACAGCGAAAACGGGAAGAAAAAGCAGGCCACCCCTGCCGCCCAGCAGCTTGATGCCGAGCAGAAGAAGAAGCAGGACACCCCTCCTGCCCCAGCAGCTTGATACCGAGCAGAAGAAGAAGCAGGCCACCCCTGCCGCCCAGCAGCTAAGTGAAAAGATGACAAAGGTGCCTCCAATTGTCCTTCGAGAGAAGGGCAAATACGATGAAATCACTCGACGACTGATAGCCAACCAAATTAACTATGGATGTGGAGTGACCACCAAGGAGGGAGCCAGAACGCACCCACCAACTGCCGAAGACTACAGTCAGATGATTCGGGTACTGGATACATACAAATACCAGTACCACACGTACCAGCTGGAGGAGGAGAAGCAGCCCAGAGTGGTCATTAGAGGCGTCATCGAATCATGGAGCGATGGCCAAATTAGGGAAGAAATAATTGCCCTAGGATTCCACCCAACAACCATAGTGAAGTGGAAGAAAAATGTCCAGCCAATAGCAGTAGTCTTGGTGCTACTGGCAAAAACAGAAAAGGCCATCTTCGATGTCAGATCGCTGGGAAACCTCAGACTCAGAGTGGATTCCCAGCATGCCAAGAGTCAGCTGACACAGTGCTTCCGGTTTCAGCTCTACGGACATGGTCAATCGAAGTGTACAGCCGCCGCAAAATGTGTCAAGTGTGTGGCAGCAAATGATTGCACTTATGAGCAGTCATGTCTAGACTGCTCAGGCCCAAGTTTCTGTGTGTCATGTCTTGGAACGCCAACGGAGTGAAGAATAAGAAAATAGAGCTCCAAGACTTCCTGGACAAATATAGCGTCGATGTATGCCTAATCCATGAAACCATGCTAAAACCTGGAGATAGGTTCACACTTCGCAACTACCAGACACACAGAGCAGATAGGCCAACTAGGGGCGGAGGCACACTAGTCGCAGTGAAAGGTCCATCCAGCACCACGAGATCGTCAAACCTTCGGCAAACCTAGAGGAATCCATAGTGGTTGTCCAAATGGAAAAGTCCGAGATCAGAGTCGGGTCCGTATATGTCAGTCTAAGCGCTACGTTGTGTCCCGAGGATGTTCAAAGGCTTTTCCCAGATGACAGACCAATGATACATGGCGGGGACTTCAATGCCAAAAACACAAATTGGGGATGCAATTTCAACAACGCTAAAGGCAACATGCTATCAAACGAAGCCCGCAAAAACTTGTTTGAGGTAGCTGCGCCGCAAGAACCTACGCACATCACCCAAAATGGCAGAGATGACATCCTGGAGATATTCCTGTACAAAAATGCAAAAAGACTGTCCAGCCCCGAAGTACTTCAGGAATTGTCGTCCGACCATTTGCCGATACTCTTGCAAATTGGACCGAACCAAACCAACAACATCACTGCGACTAAAAGGATCACTAACTGGCAGACTTTCCAGAACATAATGGAAAGCTCCAGCAGGATCCCTCAGCCCACAACAGAGGACGACCTGGACCAGGCAGCAGAAAGTCTCACCAGGGAAATTAAAAAT
>NW_026018611.1:15249908-15253844 GCF_020466585.1 Dendroctonus ponderosae | reverse complement strand
CCCCTGGTGAGCCTATCATCTCTGTGCACCTTGTGATTTTTCAGTGTAAACCTTTCTCCAGGCTTCAGTAGTGTTTCCTGGATTAGGCACACATCTACATTGTATTTCTCTAGAAAGTCTTGGAGTTCTTCTTTCTTCCTTCGCACTCCATTGGCATTCCAAAAGACGACACACAGAGATTTAAGCCTGCGCAGTCTAGACATGACTGCTCATTAATGCAATCATTTGGGCTTGCATCGTGGCCATGAACGTCTGCATCTGTGCTTGCATGGCCTGAATGGTTTGGGCCAGCTGTTGATGGCCGGTTGTTCCCCTTTGTTGACGTTGGAGGGGCTTGTTGGGGCGGGAGGTTCTTTTTGGCTGCGGCGCTGAGGCTGGTGGCGGCTTGCGGCTTTTGACTTATGACTTGCGGCTTGGTTTTTTGGATTGCCCTGCGTGTGGTGGGTGTTGCCAGTTTTTTATCTTGTTTCTGCGCTGGTTTTGCAGGGCATCCTGAGTAAGAGGCTGTATGGGCACTTCCACAGTTGGCGCATCTTGCAGCCATTTCTTTGGGGATTTGACATTCCCTAGTTTTGTGCGCTCTTGCACAATTTACGCACTTGGCCGCTGCTGTGCATTTGGGCTAACCGTGTCCAAAGAGCTGGCATCTGAAACACTGCGTTGTTTTACTTTTCGCATGCTGGAACTCGACTCTGACTCGCAAGTTTCCAAGGCTCCTTATTTCGAAAATGGCCTTCTCCGTTTTTGGCAGCAGCACCAGGACTACTGCAATTGGGTTACCATTCTTCCGCCACCTGACCATTGTGGTAGGGTAGAACCCTTGGTTGCTGAGTTTCTCCCTAATTTTGGGCTCTGTCCATGATTCTACTATTCCTCGTATGACTACTCGGAGCTGCTTTTCCTCCTCAAGCTGGTATGTGTGGTACTGGTAATTGTGTTTGTCCAGTACCCGAATCATTGCCCTGTAGTCTTCTATTGTTGGAGAGTGCGTTCTGACACCCTCCTTCGTTGTCACGCCGCAGCCATAGTGGACTTTTTTGTCATTGAGCCGCTTGGTTATCTCGTCATATTTGTCTTTTTGATGGAGGAAAATTGGAGGAATCTTTGTCTTCCTTTCCGGTTGCTGCTGGGCGGCAGAGGTGGCCTGCTTTTTCCTATCTTGTTGTTTCGTGATGTCTTCCGTCTGGGTCGTCCTTGGCTGGGCTGCTTTTCTCGGGTCTCACTTTTTGACTCCTGTGGACAAAGAGTCAGTCTTACTGCTTTTCTCCTAGCTGGAGGACATGGGCCGGGTCCGCTTTCTCTTCCGTCGGCGACTTTCGGTTTCAAAACCCTCGCCGTCGGAAGAGTCCGTTACCGGGCCCTGGCACTCCTTGGGGGCTGCCGCCTCAGCGCAAGAGCTTTTCTCAAAAACTGGGCTTCAAGAGCTTTTCAGCTCTTTCTGCACGTTCCATCCAGTAAGCCACCTTTTCAGTGGAGCACTTAAGCTCCTCTACGGTGGCCTCTGTCTAGGATTCAACTGCTGGATTCCCTGTCGTATTTATGCAGGCCAACCGTGTGTGCTCATGCGTGGGGGATGGGTGGGGGTTCAAACGCTTCGGTGCACATGCTGTTTGGCGCAAAACGCGCTTTCAATCTGGATTGAGTGCCGTAATTTATTATTTTCTGTTAAAATTGTTTTGGTGTTTAAATATTTTGATGGCCTCTCTGGTGAGTCTCGAGTAGTATCTTTCAGATTGGTGCAGAATGTCCACTTCGTCGAAGCGTATTTGGTGGCCGTCTAGCAGTGCGTGCTCCGCTACTGCTGATTTTTCTGTTTGTCCCAATCTGCAACTTCGTTTGTGCTCTGTGATTCTAGTGTTTATGCTTCGTTTTGTGGTGCCGATGTATGCTCTTCCCCAGCTGCACGGAACTCTGTAGACTCCTGGTGCTGATAAAGAATCCCGTTTGTCATTGGCCGATCTCAAAGTCTGTTGGATGGTTCGAGTTTTTTTTTAAATGGTTTTTCCTTGGTGTTTCTCCAGTATCTTGCCGATCCTGTCCGTGACTCCATGTATGTACGGGAGGCAAGCCCAACTCTTACGCTCATCATGCGTCTCTGTTGTCCCCGAGCGATCTTCACTGTTTCTTGGTCGAATTGCTCTATTGAAATCTTTCTTACTGTATCCATTCCAACCAAAGGCCCTTTCCAGGTGTTTTAATTATCTCTCTAACTCGGCTGGTTCGCAGATTCTTCTGGCTCTTTCGGTGAGAGTTTTGATGACTCCGGTTTTCTGACTGGGATGATGGTTTGAACCACTGTGCAGGTACCGGTCGGTATGTGTATACCGTATAAGAGGTTGGAAATGGATTGTCTTGGGAAGAAACTCGATTTATGTTTTTTTCTTTTGACACAGTAGATTTTGTGTCTTATTCATTATATGTAGTATATCGTAAAATACTTACGCGAAAAAAAAAATTATTATTTGTTTTAATATTATTGACCCTATCAACAAATGTAAACTGCACATCTTTTTTGAAATTAGAAAAAAAAAATACTAATTGTGAGTTTCAAAAACTTGCGCTTTGAATCTATAGCTTACAAATTCCCCCTTAAGTACCTAATAAAGTAATACAAATTTATGTTCTTTATTTCGTTATTTATTTTAGTTTAATATAAATCTGGGACAATATATTGATAGAAGTTACTGAACAACCTCCAGTGTTTAAAATAACCATTCGTTAATTGATAGCATAATCTGATTTTGTTCTTGTCATTGCCACCCTTTTACCTGATTTTCCCAAAGCGATAATTATGTAAACATAAAAAATTATCATAACTTGTTATTAATTGGCAATGTATGTAAATTTCGACTCACATCAAGATTAGGAGTGATTTAATTAATCTGCTTTGTTGATGGAGTATGATATTAGCTAATGACTGGGGAAAAGTACAAGCATTTTCGAAGGTAAGCACCCCAAATTGTACAGTAATAAAATAAGTCCACATTGTTATAATAATCTGTGGCTAATGAGTCGATAATGTAAAGTGGAGAAGTTTGGAAAAGTTTACTTGGAGACATCATATACTTTTCGCTTAGTTTTAATTCAGCAAAAGAGCAAAGTTTGTCAATATTTATTAACAAACTCCTCGAGAGTGTCCGAAAAACCAAAAAACCGGTTTTATTTAGTAATATGGACTTAGGACTTATACAGGGTGATTCAAAATTGGCGTTATTCCTCTGGAGGTATTGTCTGGCGCTGTACGAGCGCGAGTACAAACAAAATAGTGAAAAAAATTAATTGTCATTAAAAACTGAGAATGTCGCAAAAAACTATATTAGAAAAACGGCAACAATGTTTTTCAAGGTAATCTGCCAAATTAACTTTACGTAAATACCTGTTGCTTCGTAATTATTTAAAACTCCGGCAACCATGAATAAATGGAAAAAGTGACAATAAGATAGACAAGGATAATCGGCAAATTCAACAGGAAACGTTGAATGACGCAACCTAGTTCGAAACTCACAACCGCTCTCCCCGCCTTTTGCTGGCGTGAGTTCTTTGAGCTTCTGCTATTTTACTGTAGCATTTCCCCTGAACTAAATGTGTCAAAGGAAATTCAAAGTAAGGCACAGTTTGACAAATTATTTTTATTAATGACAAGGGATATCCACCTATGTCAACCTGTTCTCATAACCATAGATGAAGACAACTCATAACCTCGAACGCCAAACATTTGAATGGTCAATTCCAAACAAGCTAGTGCCTGTGTAATATCCTTATTATCCACTCTTATCAAGCAGCTTCCCGTATTATGTTAATTAACTTCTGCTCCATTTGTACATGTGTGTGCTCCTTGTACTGTGTGTATCATACAAACGTGGTAGGAACGTAGCCCTTCCTCGGATTTATTTGGTGCTTGGGAAAGTGTCAGTTATTGTGCTCTGAGTGCCCCTT
>NW_026018611.1:15238002-15249808 GCF_020466585.1 Dendroctonus ponderosae | reverse complement strand
ATCGTTCAGATGGCTTGAGCGTGTAAACGGGCTTTTATAAAGACTTGCAATTTTACAAGCATGCTGAGTCTGGCTCGGTTCAAGAGATATCAGCTACACACGTTAGGAATAAAGCATTTATTTTTAAAATAATTCACATTTACATCCATCACTTCCAATTTTGTTGGCAAGGTGTACATTATTGAATTGCAAAAATCAAATCGTGTTTTTCATGAATTACCTGAGAAACACAAAATCGACTTGAATATTCTTCAGTTAGGTATATCAGTTTGAATTGCCTCACTAACACAGCTTCCCTAAATCTCCCTAAGCTTCTCTAAGTTTTGCTCAAATTTCTTCAATTTTTTCTGAAACATTATCAAATTCTTGTGCACTATGCAGAAACAACTTTAGCTCGGACCTAAAAACAACAGCTTAAAACATATGATGCTTTTTAATATTATAACAACCAACCTCATGCTTCATTCTAGCTCTTTTTAAGGACTTTTTAAATAGGGAGTAGGCAGGCAGGTCGACTTGGTTGGAGACCAGAAATGTGTCCTAAATTTTCGTTGGGCAACCCATCTGGATTAATTTTGTTTTCCAAGGCAGCTGGTTTTCCTTCAAGCTAACATAAATAGTAGTAAAACTCGCTTTTAGCACAAATACGTACCTGTTATGCAATGTCTTGGCAAATACGATCATTTCTCATATAAATTTCACTTAGAGGCACCCGTTTTAAAGCCTTAACACAAGCATTTCGACATTCACTAGACAAAGCATTCAAATCATCTAGCTAAATCGAAAAAGAGGAACGTAGCTCGTTCAGCACGCATTGAGGATTTAATGACACGGCAAAAATAGCGCACTTTGAACCAATTGTATAAGTATTACGATTTAATAACATATGTAAACGTAATGTTTACATATGTAAACAAGTACTCAAAGGGAAATGGGTGAAACTGGGTTATGTTTATAATGAAATAAGATGCAAGCGGACGTCAGAAATGTCAACTGCCAGTTTAAGATAGAAAATGAAACGTGCAGTAGGGCTGTACAAATACTGCAGAGCAGTATTTTATTATAGCAGGACTTATTTTTTAGACTGATTTGCGCAGGCGTATGTGAAAAAATAGCGCAAAATGCCAGCAGTCCAATATCTCTCTATTAACCCGAAGCAAGTTATTGCCTGTGAAATCTACTTATTATCCACTCTTATCGAGCAGTTTCTCGTATTAGGTTAATTAACTCCTGCTCAATTCGTACCGGTGTTCAGTAATCTATTGGTTTAATGTGTCCTTGTGCTGTGTGTATCTTACATTCGTAGTAAGAATAGTTCTTCCTCGGTATTTATTTGGTGCTGGGGAAAGTGTCAGTTATTGTGCTCTGAGTACCCCAGCAGGTTCTGCTGCAATTATGTCCAATACTTGTTCCTCTGTGTCGGGAAACCGAACATCTATTGTGGCCCACTATTTTCATGGAGCCAATTTCCATCAGTGTCTCTAGCCGTTTGTTGGCGTAAATTCTTACAGCTTCTGCTATATTACTGTTACATTTCCCAAGAACCATACAGGGTCATTCAAAATTGGCGTCATTCCTCTGGAGATGTTGTCTGGCGCTGTTATAGGATTACAGAAAAAATAGTAAAATAAATTACTTGTTATTAAAAACTGAGAAATTTGCAAAAAAAACTATATCCGAAATACGGCAGCAATGTTTTTCAAGGTAATCTGCCTAATTAACATTGTGCAAATACCTGTTACTCCGTAATTATTTAAAGCTCCGGTAACCATGGAATTATACAGAGTGACAATAAGATAGACAAGGATAAAAGGTCAACTTAACAGGAATCGTTGAATGACGGAACTTACTTTCGAAATGTCAACCTGTTCTCATAACCTCGAATTCTGCGGGATTTGGTGTTTTACATAAATAATCCATACAATACCAAACATTTGAACGGTTAACTAAAACAAGCTAGTGCGTGTGAAATCTCCTTATCCACTCTTATCAAGCAGCTTCTCGTATTCAGTTAATTAACTCGTGCTCCATTTGCGTCTCCTTGTGCTGTGTGTATCGTACAAACGCCTTTCCTCTGTATTTACTTGGTGCTTGGGAAAGTGTCAGTTATTGTGCTCTGAGTACCCCTGGAAGGCCCTAATTCGATTATGTCCAATACTTGTTCCTCTGTGCCTGGAACCCGAACATCAATTGTCGTTCACTTTCTTCCTGGAACCACTCTCCTCGCCCTTTGTTGGCGTGAGTTCTTTCATCTTCTGCTATGTTACTGTAGCATTTCCCCTCAACTAATCGCATATCCGCAAATTCGTGAAAGGAAATTGAAAGTAAGTCACAGTTTGACAAATTATTGTTATTATTGACAAGGGCCCTTATCCCTGTCCCTATCCACCTGTAACCATCTGTTAATGACAAAAACATCATTGCCGCTGTGCCTTTTCATCAAAAAATTGTACAAGAGAACTTTTTTGATATCAAAAATTTTTGTAGTTTGAAGCAAAGATCGTAATGTTTCTTTTTGAATGCTTAAGTATTCCAATATGCTACCAATTATACATGAAACAATTTCAAAATTATGCTTAATAACAAAGTTGAAGTTTGATCTTCAACTGTTAATATATTCTAGAAATTTTCGAAAAAAATGTTTTTTATATTTTTCTCGTACTCCCCAAGGGAGCCTCTATCACCCCTTAAAAGGAATGACGCCAATTTTGAATCACCCTGTATACCATAAACGCATATCCGCAAATTCGTGAAAGGAGCTTCAAAATAAGCCGCAGTTTGACAAATGATTGACAAATGCTATCTCCCTGTAGCTATCCGTTAATGACAAAAAACGTTACTGCGGCTTTTACTTTTCATCAACAAATTGTAGAAGGGAACTTTTTTAATATAAAAAATTTTCGTAATTTGAAGCAAAGATGGCAATTTTTCTTTTTGAATGCTTAAGTATTCCAATATGCTATCAAGTAAACATGAACCACTTTGAAAATAATGCTTAATACCAAAGTTGAAATTCGATTTTCAACTGTTACTATCTTCAATTTTTTTCTCGTACTCTATAAGTGAGCCCCTATTATCCCTTAAAAGGAATGACGGCAATTTTGAATCACCATGTACATTAAATACTTCCGTACTATTCAAGCTTTCTTTACCCACAAGTTATGCGCTAATGATGCTTATTTGAAAAAAAAAATCAGATATTTTTAGGGAAACTGCCTGTTATAAATAAACTATAATAATAAATATGCTGGAACTGAAGCCATCCCGTATCTTTAGTAATTACCCAATTGTCAGTTTTTTACGATTAATATTATGATACGTGTTTACTAAAAGTTTTTGTCTTAAGATTATTTTGCTCGCTCAAGGCATACTCATTGTTTAAGCACCTTTTTGTAATTTTCCAGATCGTGTACTTCGAGACGATTTACTATATTAAATATTTGCTAATTATGACATTCATCATTGAGTAAAAATTATCGCGTGCTCAAGTAATGACCGTTGACTGTGTCAGTTTATCATGTTTATTTATTTATATGTTCACTAATTATTTAGATACTTGACTTTATACTACTAATTTGTAAATAAAAAGCGATAATGATTCACTGAGCCAGACAGTGATATAGATAAAATTGTCTGTAAAAACCGCTCTACCGAACATTGCGCCGTATTTAACGACCGGCTAAATACATTTAAAATCATTTTTTGTTTATAAATAGCTATATATTATCACGATCAGGTGGGAAAAGTACAGACTGAGAAATGAGAAAACAAGCACTTTTTCAGATATTCAAAGGTTATCTTTTAAAGCCGGTTTGAACTGCTTCGATTCGAAAGGGTCAACAGCAAGTGGTGCGTTATAGTTGAGTATAATCAGGTATTAATTTCTATCTCCAATTTGAATTCTGCACTGTTGGAAGCAGAATCATGTTTTTTGAAGTAAATTGGCATTACCTAATTCATTTAGATGTACAGTCCGCGACACTTGATTACTCTCACTAACAGATTTGAGCTCATTTCTGTTAATAGTCAAAATTTTGATAAGGAACTCACATATATCATTGGATACAATGTTTTAAGAGTATTCGTCCAACAATTTGTTTAATTCACTCGTTCTTCACAATGGAGAAATGGTTAGTAAAAAAAGCTATACTGATCTATAATAATTGATTCTTGATTACTCTCATTCACTTTTTAGAATCGTAGGTCGCTAGCTAGTAGAAGAAACAAAATCATGTCACTTCACAACGGATTTACAGTTGTCTAATAGTAATTTGAGTATATTTGAGTGTTCTAAAAGTGATTGATATTGATATGGGACGCGGTAAAAAATTTTCGTTAGAAGAAAGAGGGCCATTCAAGGTTATCGAGAGGAGAATTATTCAAAACGAGAAATTGCAAGACAAATCGGGCGCAGCTCATGGGTTATCAATGCTTATTTAAAAGACAGCAAAAACTACGGAAATAATGGACAAGGACGCACTTCAACTGCAACAACACAGGAACAACAGGAACGTCGTGTAATTCTTCGACTTGCATCCAATTCTTCGTCAACAGCTAGACAAATAAGGCGTCGCAGTGGAAGTAATGCGTCCACACGCACTATCCAAAGCGTAATAAAGAAATGTCCAAACTTAAAAAGAAGAAAACTACGCAAGAAGCCTTTGCTGCTTGCACGTCTTCGACAAAAACGTTTAGAGTTTTCACGCATTCACCGTAACTGGACAGAGGAATGGAAAAATTTCGTTTTCACGGATAAAAAGAAGTTTTACCTGGATGGTTCTGATGGTTTCCAAGATTACTTTCATGACGTAAGGATGGAAGAGCAATTTTTGGATCGTTTGGATCGCCGTCACAGTCGGGCAGGTTCAGTAGTAATTTTTGCAGCAATTTCAAGTTAAGGCAAAGTTATTCCCGGATCAAGAATGGAAATTGCAACAAGACAATGCGCCAATTCACACCGCCCAAATAATCCACACCTGGTTGACTGCTAATAATATTTCAGTTCTGGACTGGCCTGCTATTTCCCCAGACCTAAATATCATAGAAAACGTATTTGGTTTAAACCAACTTATTGACTCAATTAAGAAAACTTATTGAGAAAATGTTTTCAATTCATTGCTTCATCGAATGTTAGCTGTCATTGAGAAGCAGGGAGGGCATACCAAATATTAAAATAAGTATTAAGTTTAAAAATTACAATATTTGCCTTACAAACAGAAATCAAATGTAGAATACGAAAGGGTAGAACAAATTATTAAATAAATATTTTTTAAATCTTTAATCTAGTTTTTGATGTAGCTTAGTAATGAAAATTTGTAGCATTAGTCAAAATTAGTCAAAATCATTACGCGAGAGTAATCAAATGTAGCGCACTGTATGTGACAACATTAAGTATATTGCGAATTAGTATGCTTGAGGTTCAACTTTCTCACATATTGAAGTAACATGTTCGAATAGCTCAAAATAATTTTTATTTTTATTATATTTTATAGTTATTTTCTTCGTTTTCGCCGACTTTGTTCGGTTAATGCACTAGGAAACATTGGCAGGTAACTTAGGTGTAATTCTGATCACCTTCAGCCCACAGGGCAGGAATAAGACATTGGACAAAAAATGTCCACGCACAGCGTGTGCCCAGATTTTCGTATGAATTGTCGCTACGGACGAGCTCGTTTACCGCCCAAAGTCCCAGCCCTCGCGATTTTGGTGATATATGAAATAAAAAAAAATATTCAAAGCCCCGAAAACATTCCTAAATGTTATGAAATAAATGTTTGCATAAACAAATTAAACAAAAGAACAAACATCTATTTTTTTAAATTATAAACATCGTCACGAGGAAGTGAATGAAATGAAGTAAAATGGTTCAGATGTCCACAGAAATAAAATTAAAGTAAGTAGACATAAGTAATATTGACTTTATTAAACAATGAAAGGAACGTAAAAAGTTTAATTGTTGTGATTCAAAATTGGCGTCATTCTTCTGAGGGTGTTTTGGGAGTACAATTAAAATAGTAAAAAAAAATAATTTAAAAAAGATAGACTTTCGAGGCCATTCCTTGAAACTAATGGGTTTTTCGGGTTTTTAGGCCGTCGTTCTGTAGAATTTCTTCTTGACGTTTCGCAAACATGAGTGGCTTGCATCTTCAGAAGTGGTTTGCGTGAACGCTTACGCTGTTCTAATGCGATTTCTTGCTTTTGATCATATTTATTTCAGATAAGGTTTACAATACTTCTTACTGCTACTTATGCTACGGATCCTTAATGCTAACATCTTGTGATTTTAAGTGACATCGTATGCCTTATTCTAACCTAAACCTAAGCCTAAGCTAACACATTCTCTAATGCTTTCTGACTTAACTTAAAGTTAGCCCATGGTCCTCGTTGTGGTGCAGGAACTGGTCATCGTTGGTGGTCCACGTCTGCCTCTTAGACTGTGTCCGCAGGTCACGGTCTAAGGTCTGCGGTCACAGTTAAACTTCTTGGTGCAAGAAACCCTAACGGTGGGGTTCTTGCTTTGCCGGATCCTATCCAGAAACCCTGACATTAGGTTCCGGATGTGGTCGAGCAGGTCCTCTGTATCCAGGTCTCTTCGCAGGGTGGTATTTCTGACAAAGTATGGGGCCTTTGCCACTATCCTCAGTATTTTATTCTGAAAAACTGGCAGTTTCTGCTTTTGCGAGGTGCTGTCTATGGACCATGCAGGAGATCCATAGGTCAGCACCGGACGTATTATTTGCTTGTAAACTCTGGCCTTAGTTCGTAGGCAGAGTTTACCTGACAGCAGAGGATAGCAGGCATGAAGCAGGAATCTTGCCTTGGCGATGGTGTTTGCCATTTGGTCATGCCATACTAGACGCTTGTCATATGTAAGTCCAAGATAGGTTATCTTGGACCTCCATAGTAGTCGCTGTCCTGCAAACTCTAGTAGGCCGCTGGGTGGATCTTTCCTGCCTTTGGTGAATATGATGGCTTGAGTTTTTGCTGGGTTAAACTCCATTTTCCAGTCCCTGCTCCATTTCACGACTTTAGCGTCAGTCAGCGTAGATGTAGCCTTCTGTGTTCTTGTTGATTGGAAGGTCCGCCATGTAGATATTGAACAGGGTATGGGCCAGAACCGGCCCCTGCGGTACTCCTGACATCATTGGCCAGCTTGCAGAGAGCTGCTAGTCTGCTCTGACTTGGAAACTGCGTCCAGACGAGTAACTGCTGATGAGCTTGGCTTGGTACCCTGGAAAGCCTGCCTTGATCATCTTGGCAATCAGGGCCTGGTGCCAAACCTTGTCAAAGGCCTTAGACATGTCCAGGAAGACAGCTCCTAGACTTTTTCGGCGATTTAACGTTTGCTGGATTCTCGTTGTTAGCCGGGCGGCAAGTGTGCTTGTTCCATGGCTCAGCCTGAATCCTTGTTGCTCATCCAGCAGCACTTTCTTGTCCTCTATTGTATCCTGAATTGGGTACAGGATACACCTCTCCATAATTTTGACCATCATTGGTAATAAGCTGATGGGCCTGTAGGACGTGAGCAGTTTCCTTTCTGAGCCTTTCTTCGAAACCAATACCACAATTGACTTTTTGCAGATGTTCGGGACGTATTGGAGGTCCAAGATTGCATTTGCTACTGTGGTTATGTCCTCAATGGGTGTTTTCGGTAGCTTTTTGAGGACCTCATTAGAGATTTCGTCATGTCCAGGGGCTTTTCTCCTTCTTTTTCTTGGATTATCTCATTTGACACTCTTTTGGCTTTGGTGGTTTGTTTTGGAAGTGGGCGGCTACTATTTTATCCACTTCCTCTTCTTTCTTTGGGTGATCAACCAGGTTTACTTTGTATTGGAGCTCTAGATGATTTTCAAAGAGCTCCACTTTCTCTTTGGGGTCCACAGTGGTAATTCAGTTTTCTTGGATTGGTGGCATTGGTCTCCTTGGTCCTATGGGGAGGTTTCTGACCAGTTTCCAGATCGATTGGTTGTTCTATTCAGCCTCAATTTCGTCCATGGTAGCATCCCAGATCTGCGACCTGAGTTCTTTCATGTCTTCCTGGATGGCAGGTCTAACTGACCCGAGACATTCTTGGATCTATGTTGTGGGCTTGTAGACTGTTCTTATGTTGTGTTTCCTCAGGAGCCTCCCAATTATGTCCGTAGCGCTGAGAACAAAGGGCAGGAAAGCTTTCAGAGTGAATTCACTTTTTCAGCACCGCCCACTCCTACAGCTTCCTCTGAGTCATGTCATGTCCAACTGAGAACATTCGTTCTGAAGAAAAACTTTTTCCAAGTGCTGTAGTTCTGTGGTTAGATGTTGTGGTCCATATATTTTGCTGGTTCTATCCTTAAGAGACTTAATGATTCGCTGCTTCTGACTCGGATGGTGGTTAGATAGCTTGTAAAGATATCTGCCCGTGTGGGTGGCTTTTCGATCGTAGCGCAGTCATGCCGAAATGCCTTGGTGGTGGACACCAAGCCAACGCACCAACACTGGAAGTCACCGGTGCAGTGTTCCATTTGGTAAAATTTTGTTCTATAAAATGTGGTGATTTTTTTTTTGGAAGGTGTTGAAGTTCTGGCGCCCGGCATCGTAAAGCTTTGGGTTAAATGCGAAGCGTAATTGAAAGTGCTGCATAGTAAGGCGCGATGAGTTATAACTAAAAACTCAGAAATGAAAAATACTCCATAAGTTCTGAGTTGTCAGTTCAGTAACGAAGAGTGCGATCTAATCGCCGTCAGCTGGAAAGAAAGAAAAAATGTGTTTTTAGTACAGCAGAAAAACTGTCCAAAGCGGAACCTTTTTGATATCAGCGAAGCAAAGAGAAATAAATATAAAAAAACCATAAAACTTCAGTTTAAGTTAAAAATTCATAGATTAGACATCACTCTTACCAGATTTTTTCAAGCTGACACACCATCCTCCATTTTCTAGCCAGTAATCCTCGAGAAGGTCTTTACACTTTTCCAAACTACAGCACTTGCCATGAGGGCCACAATGTTTCTATATTTCCCATCTAAGAATGCGACCATCGACAGTGTCGGTAGCAAACTGAACATTCATACACTTCTTCGAGAAACAAAAAACTAACTACAAAATAAACATAACTATTTAATCATATCATTGTTGCCTTTTCGATGATTTATGCTCTACTTGGCAGTTCGATTTAGAGGCATTTGCATTTGTATGAATTTCACTCAGCTGCATTAATGCACAACGCCAAAACTAAAATTAATATCCGAATTATGTTTTTTTAAATATTGACTAAACCAAAAAACCGCGAAGAAATCACTTAAATCAGACACTGTTGCTCAATTTACGAACGATGATAAAAAATAGAAACCAACAAAATTTCAACTAATTAAAAACGTCATTTAAAATTTCTAATTTCTGCTATTTTTCTAATTCTCTAATCTAAAAATCTAATTTTTTCTTAATTATTCTAATTAATTTTTTTAGTATTCCGCTACAAGCGCAATTTGAGGTGTGGCGCAGTGAGGCGCAGTGAGGCGCGATGAGTTATAACTCACCAACTGAACACAGTGTTACCCAGGCCTAACTTAGGGTAGATTCCCGACAATAATCTGTGGAAATTGTTGATTCGGCTGAGAAGTGGCTTTGCATCAACTTCAGCATTTGAAGAAAATGAGAGAAGTGATGTATTTTCCATAAAGTCGATTTCAGAAAACGCTTTCGTTTCTCAAAGGAAATTGTGCAAAACTTTTTGTTGTCATTAATCAATCACCAGGAGCAAATCATAAATCAAAGCCTTTCTGTTCTTTTGCTAATAGATATTTTGAATGCATTTTATTGGCCTATTACGCCCCTTTGCCGGCACATTAATAGTAACACCGCGCAAAAGTTGAAAACGCCGGTCACCAGAACGCAGAAACCTAATTTTATATTCATTTGCAGATGGGTAAATAATTATTTTTATTTGCTTGTAACAAAAATGTATATGTTTATATGCTTGTAGAATATGAATAATAAGTTTTACAAACGTATAACAAACAAAATAAAGCACCTTGTGACTGATAATATTGATATCGTCTAAAAATCGCTTGGCGACTTTCTTAAAATTTTCAGCAAGCAGTGCAGATGAACTTTTATCAGTAACTTAATAAATTCAACGCAAAAGCGGACGGCGGGGTCCACCAGAATATGAAGAATACTCATTCTATGGTAGCATTATCGGCGATTCCACCTAACGAAGAACAGCTTTGCATCAAAAACCCATTGTTTTTGCGTACACGGCAGCAAGCCCGGCTATGCGCCAAAACAACATCCAGCAAAGTTCCGAAGATCGACTAACCATACCGGACAAAGCGTCCTCGGTTATCTCCCAACACATAAAAACTGTGGCGCCCTGTATACATGTATCGACATAGCAAGCCCTATCGGCATCACTGTGTAAATCCACTGTGCTACTTACCTAACACCACTCTTGCATAAATTAAGACTACGTTTTCACCGAACTCTAAGTTACACGAAAAAACTAATTGTGAATTTAATCTTTTTCGAAATCGCTAAACAGTTGCCACAGTAATCACACAAATTTTAATTACCGTGCAAAATAATATTTAGATTTATTCATATTTAGACGCTTTACCCTGATACCCTCATGTATATGAAACATATTTTATAAATGCACTACTTTTTCTCTTCCACGTAAAGCTTTATTAGTGCGCATAAGTCTGTCTGATTTACAATGCCTTTAACTATATTACATATGCATTCTGTGTTTCACGAGGCTAAGTTCCAGGTGCTGCACTTACTATTTTCAGGATGTTATTTTAAAATGCTTCTAGACATAAATGTGCGAAACTTTTATGAAGTCAGCACTAACAGCCATCCATTCTGATATTTCCGGGAAGAACAAATACATTTATATCTGCCTACATATTCAGTCCAAAATAAAAACGGTGTTAAGTTTATCAAATATAGTCATCGAAATATTTGGAAGTGGTGTTAAAATTTATAATAAAGTAATAACTGTTCTGAGAACCACATATAGGAAGCAAATACATTTTCACCGTTGTGTAAAGTTATTTGACTAACTATTCTCTGACAACATACAGTATAATAATAAAGTACATAGGATTATTTTAATACTGAATAGACAGGGATATAAAGGGTGATTTGAACTTATTCCATGTAAAAGGTCACTAGAAATTACGTGTCAGCTCTTGAAGAAGAAGAAAAGAAGTAGAAGTTAGAAACTTATATTATTACAGTTAAACATTACAAGTGTAAGTTGATCTTCTTATTTGTCTTTACTCGAGTTGGGTTAGTTTGGGTTAATTTTTAAAAGGTCCCGTTAGTGGGTCAGTAGACCGAGAAAGCGGGTGGCAAAAAGGATAAGGCTCATATAGTGTTCAGGCCCCTTGTTTAGTTACCGCACCCTGTTTGTGGCGTTTTTATTATTGTTCAGTTGTTCGGTGTGTTTTTGTCTGCCTATTAAAGCACCTAAGCTAATTTTGGCTTTTATTTCGAACCGGGTTGTGAAGTTAAAATGGACATTTTTTTCGGACACAACACTATCCATCCAAGTAATCCTTATTAAACGCCTTTATCAGGGTGATTCAAAATTGGCGTCATTCCTTTTGAGAGGTGATAGAGGCTCACTTGGAGAGTACGAGAAAAATTTTAAATTATTTTTTTTCAAAAATTTCTAGATGTTAACAGTTATTGAATTTCAACTTTGTTATTAAGCATTATTTTGGAATTGTTCCATGTTTAATTGGTAGCATATTGCAATACTTAAGCATTCAAAAAGAAAAATTACGATCTTTGCTTCAAATTACGAAAATTTTTGATATCAAAA
>NW_026018611.1:15236507-15237902 GCF_020466585.1 Dendroctonus ponderosae | reverse complement strand
ACCAATAGCAGTGCTTCTGAAATAAAATAGCATTTGTTGCATCTGCCCAGTGGAGTAGTGGACGAACTAAATTTAAATTTGTATAGGCGCTATTTGTTTTTAACAAACATAGCTGAAGTATTAAATGGCCAATTTTCAATTAAGCGATAAAATGAATTGTAATCAGTGATTAGCATGAAAATAGAAGATTTTTCACATTATACTGCCCTTAAGTGGGAAATATAAAAAAACGTGGTCATCTTTTTTTGAGTTCAAATAAAGTTTCGATAAAATGGTAAAACGTTACTCATAAAAAATGTTATGCATTTTTTTTACCATGAGCCCTTGCATACATAAAGGAACAAATGGCATTCGGTCTTCGGTCATAATTTATTACGAACCCAGCAAATTCGCACCCAAATTACTAGGAAGTGGCGTGGATATTCTTCAATGGAACAATTAGTGCAGTCGGATTAGATTAGATTTTACCGGACACTAAATAGATGAAAGTAAAATTTTTTTTCTGAATTTCTCGTTTCCTTGAGACGCCGTCCGATTCGAAACCGTTTGTGAGAATTTTTTACTCGACCCACGTTTAGGAGTATTCCGGTGAAAATTGAAAGTTACTTGGGGTTTCGACTCCCCACTATGTATATTTAGAGTTTGAGACTAAAACACGGCCAGTTAAAGATTGTGTGAATGTGAAAAAAATTGCCTAAAATGAGTCGCGAACCTCCAGAAGGAAACAGAACCTTCTTCTGGCCAACTCCTCAAATTTCTGTTATTTCTCCGCTTGATAAGGACTGACCCATACGGGGACACTTCCTACATAAAAAAAACAGATGCACATTTAGTATTCAGACTTCAAGTGTATATGAAGCAATATATGTTAACAAAAATGTAAGATCTTAAACCAAAAACCAATTTTTAACATGGTAATTTACAAAACAATGTAGCAGGCTAAACTGGAAAACTATAAAATACAATCATCCTCACCAATATTGTCCATTTCTTCCCGCATTTTTTTTTGCAGCCGCATTGTACGTTTCGACGTCTTGCAGGAAAAACAAAAGTTCCTTAATTTTGCTTTTGAATCTATCAAATTCCGATGAATTCGAATCGGCAACGTCCCCTAAAAAAACTCGCCATATTCCAAGCTCCTAACATCAACGAAATAAGCCACCAACCTCGATCAGTGATTCGAATTAGTTTCTCTACAGTTTTCAAGCAGTGTTTCAACAGCAACTCTTTGAACACACTATGTCAGATAATCACCCTGTATATACAGGGTTATTCACGCTATACGGCACGGACGTTTGCAGCTAGCCCGTTTGTTTTTTGCAAAGTATTATTTCATGAATCCACAGACGCCTATCGGGTGCACATTTTAAAAATATTTTTGTAATGTACAGAGTG
>NW_026018611.1:15230625-15236407 GCF_020466585.1 Dendroctonus ponderosae | reverse complement strand
GTAGGTGGGATAAATATTTGAAAATATTGGTTTGTTATCTCGTCGTCGATATTGCCTACGTTATGATATTCTTATCTTTCCTGGGTCTCAGGCAGTGTGAAGTAAAAATTTTGATTGAAACTTAAGAAAAATTTAGAAAATTTAAACCTTAAATTTGTCTCTAGACAAAGTCCTTCAAGAAGGAAAGACCTAACAGTACTTTGCTTTTTACCAATCATGAGTTTGTGTTAATTTTAAATCTGATGATGGCGCTGTTGTCTCGCCGAAAGGTAATGAAATAACGATTTTCAAAATTTTTACTTCACACTTTGAGACCCAGAAAAGATAAGAATATCCTAATAAGTACACGCAATCAGGAAAATAAATCAGAATTGCGTGCGTTTTTGTTGAAAATTACTTTAATGGAATTTCGACAAAATTTTGATAACTATTAATATAAAGTGTTAAAAAATGAGTTTCAAAATGACGTTGAGTAAACAATTCACACAAGTAAAACCTCGCACCCCTGCGGCTATAACTGCAGCGTCAGCAGTATCCTGCATATTGACGAATGTAGACAAACGTTTGAACCACAATTCAAAAGGAATTTTGCTTCAAGCATTCGACACACCGTGTAGCAGATACAGTTGCCGCACGAACTGCCGAATTTTTTGAATCAAATGTTCGGTCCAATGTTGGAACGAATGTTCGACGCATCGTGTAGCGCCGGTTTTATAGTCTTCCAAAGAGTCCCAAAAGGAAGAACTGGGTAGCTAAACTTGTGCCCTATCCGAGTAGAAGTCCCCACCAGAAGTTTTCTCCTTATGTGCTGGAAGATTCTGTTCCATGCTGAACTATTAAATAACAAAAAATTTGGCCAGGAAAAACCCTAATTCTAAGCCGTTTTTTTAGAAGAAATCTCGAAGTCCTGAAAGGAAAAAAACAAGTGGGAATCCAACTGCCCTCCCTTCTTTATGAACATAACTTCAGTCTGGGTTTTGAAGATTTAGTGTTTCAGTTCTTTATTCAAAAATGGGAAGCTTTGTTACCTCAGAGTAATGTACCATCTCTCAGAGTAATAAAAACCATTGATCAGGCGCCTAGAATCATCATTGGAAGCAAAGCGAGGAAATGGGAAAAAACTGGGGTAACTGAATCATTAATTATATTAAAAGAAGTTTTTTTCTAGAATTGACCAACAGGCTCAGAAAAAATAAAAATCAAATAAACGTTCCTATAAGTGCCTAATTTTTTTTAGCTTGTTCTGGTCGTATTTACTTTTGCATGTGAACCACTCAAAAAGAATTTTGCCTTTGATTAAGATTTTAATTTTTTTGTTAAATGGGTAATATGCCCGAACGTTGGTAAGACATGCATGATAATGTCATATAGTCTCATTAAAATATATGTTAGTTCTTTAGTGACATAAACTAACCTTTTTTTATCATTTGTATATTATTTGAACATTGTAAAGGTATGATGTGACTCAACATTTTCAGAAATTAGGTTTTCTAAGCTAAGCTTCTTTTCTAAGCTTCTAAGGCCCATACAAGTAATTTTTTACTGTAGCTTCTTGATTAAAAAACCAGCTACATATGCGGAGGTGTTTTTGTCGCCTTCGTCAAATTCTATGGCCATGCCAGTTATTTCTAATTTATCAAGCTCATTTTCCTCCAAAATTTGCAATGGTATGAAATCATCCTGTCCTGTAAATTGTCTAAAATGTTGCTGTCATCCTTTTCACAATTACAATTGCAAGTGGGAGTAATTAAATTTGTAACTGCCGTTTTGAAAGATTATATTAATTGATATGAATTAGGATTTGTATTCTGATCGGAAAGATTGCGCAGTAGTGAAAACATGTTTTCTAAGGGATCTTGGTTTAATGACCTAGTTCTTAAAAATTTAAAACCTAAACGTCGGCATACGTCCCATAATTGACATATCGTATCGATGTTATTGATCCAGCCGGTTTTAAAGGGCATCTTTGTTTTGCAGGATTGTGCAGAAATAAATTTCCAGCTCTGAATTTTCGGCTTTAAATTGAGCCACAATGGCTTATGTACAGATTTATCCGATAAGCACCTACGATACGGCTTTCCTAACTCGGAACTAGGAAGTCGACCATTAAAGCTGTCGAATAGACAGCCAATATCAGGAATAAATTCTGCAGTATGGATTGCATCAGCTGCCAAGTTGGTGGGTCGCTAATCGTTTGCTCCATACATGCAGCAACCGTATGACTTAAGGTTTTCACTGCGGCAGATACCTTCATCTTAAGCCGATTTTTGCCTCTTAAATCCAGGTATTCTTCTCTTATTTTCTTCATGCCTTCAAACCGTCTTTGTTTATCGATGTTGAAACATTGCCGAATATGATCCATTTTAGCAACTTTGAATTTATCAAATTTTATACAATATTTTAAAAGGGCATTTCTTGTTGATTTCAGTAAATGCGGAGGTATCAAAAAGAGTGAAAATGTTGTGGTTATTGATTTTAAAATATGGATTTGCTTCGTAATTTTCGTTTTGGGTTTCGAGGCATAAATTTGAAATCGATTTGCGATTGGTAGCTTCTTGATCACAAACCGTCGCTAGAACGACAAGGCCAGCAGCTTCCAAAGCAATTATGATGTCTTTAATAAGGCATTGTAAAGCCTGGGATTCAACAGTATCTCTAGTAAAAAAAAACGTTACCGGCTGTTTCCAATTTTTATGAAGCTCATGAACCATAAAAATTAAGGCATAATTTGCAGATTTGTTAACCCGACGTAGGTGGCCAAGATCCACATATCCAATAATCATGTCTCTGGACTTATCGAAAGTTAACTGTTCTGATAATCACATTTCATCAAACATTAAAATACAATTTCTGTCAATAGGCTTCATTTTTTGGATCTTTTTCGAAAGCTTTGACGTGAATTTGGAATTTATTTCTGCTTCAAAGGGCACATTCGACAGCAACTAACACAATTCACACAAGTTCCTTTCTTTTTTCCATAATTTGTAAATGAGCTATTGAAAAAGAAAGAAACCACAGGGTCGATTTTTATCTCAAATTGGTCAAATTTTGTCTCAAAAGATTAGTTCATATGCATTTCTCAAATTTTGTTTTGTGACTAACTGTTTTTTTTATCTGCTGATTACCATTGATGTAATTTATATGAATCAGTAAAATGTTTATCCTCAAATTATCCTCACATAAGTGACGTTGCATCTCAGTATAATTTAATATCATTATTTCAAACCATTTTCTGCGACCATTAAAATCTTTATTTGGATCAAGGAATTTGAATAACCGCTTATTTACATAGTTTTCAAAATTATCCCTTTTAAAATAGGCATTTTTGCAGTTTGATACTATACATTTATATGAAAGAATACGATCAGGAGGACTCATCTTTATGCAGACATAAATTATAGACACACAAGAAAGAAATCAACAAAAAATTGTAATATTCACACAAAAAATTCTACTATGTCACTATGCAATACTCACATCTCGACAGCAGATATTATTTGTAGGTAATACCGTACAAGTATTAGAAATACGAAAATATTTTAACTCGACCGATCAATCGGAAACGTGGTTAAAATTAATTCTTAGGTTAATTTCTATTAGAAAAGTCAACATAGCAGTTCAAGTAACATCCAGCCGCGTCGCTCCGCAAGTTGAAAAAGGACAGAACGGATCTAACCTTCCCTTATTTTACTTTCTCTATGACTGAACCCTCGCTTCTTTTACTTACTCTATGTTAGAAGCATATAAATATTTTCTGCTATCTCAAGGAGATCAGTGCGCAAGGTTGAGATATACCTTCTATTATGCTTTCCACGGCACCTTTAGATGGCGGCACAGCCTAGTACATTCTCGCGAGCATTTACCATCTGGCTATAATCTCCGCATTTTAGAAGTTTGGAACTAAGATCATACTTCACAGGATCATTTCTGTAGTATATCTTCACATACTCTCTTCTCACAAGATGAGTTTTCGCAACCATGAGGATGAGACACAGTCTCATTTCCTGAGCGTGAGAAATGGCTCAGATTTRTCTCCTGATTAATCTGTGGTCTTCGATGATCGTTCGACCTGTCTTGGACGGGGTGTGGAAATGAGTCAGTCTGAGTGGTTGCCTTTTAAAGGAATTAAATTAGTGTCGTTTTTTTAATGGTCTGTTTGTGAGAAAACGTTCATCGGTTTGACTTTGGTCCAACAATGGGTCTGACGATGCAACGACAATGAGCATCAGTGTGACCAGGTTCAGCGATTAATAGCAAATTGGGCTAATTTTAGTAGACTGTGACGAATATTTTGAGAAAGTCGCTGAGCGACTTTTGGGCGAACTTCACAATTTACGCATTAATTTTACGACTTTAAATCTGTATGATTATATTCGATTTATGCAAATATATTTATATGCAGTATGTATACTTTTATAAAATATGTTTGTCATATTCCACAGGTAAACATATACCTATATATATATATTTACAAGCACTGAAAAGAATCATTTACGCTCCTGCAAGTGAATATAAAATTACTTTTCTGTGTTCTGGTGATCGGCGTTATCAACTTTTGGGCCGTGTTACCATATATGATTAAACTGCCGACAAAGAAACACTTCTTGAAGTTAACGTCTGAAATCGTGTGAAAAATCGGCGTCCTGACGTCGTTAAAGGAAACCGCTATTAACCGTTGAGAAAATCAACCAATAGGGTATCACAAAATCACTGGTGATTTTACTATATAAACGATGAACTATATGTAATTTGCATTAAATTCTGGTGTAGTTTCCAACATACTCTGTGATCTGTGTGGCCACGTGCGTTTAATTTTTAGAGAAAAATGGGCAAATGGGGGAAATTTTCAAGGCAACATAAAAGACAATGGGAGCAAGAAACTATTTCGAGATGAGACTTTTATTTTATTTTGATGTGATGACTTTTATGCATGTTTTTTGTTGTAACGATATTTTAACATTATTAATGTCTTTGTCAATTTCATTCAGTTTGGAACAACAATAAATGGGCAGAGATAAAAGAACATACAAAATTACCCGAAAATAAATTGATTGAGGCGGTACATCTGTGCTTAAAATCCACCGATTTCCAGTACGAAAACAAATTCTATTCACATATATGTGGAGTAGCAATGGGTTCTTCCATAGCAGCAACAATTGCAAATTTGGTAATGGAAAATTTGGAAGAACAAATAATATCTAAATTAAACTATAGGTGTGAATTTTTTAAACGATATGTGGATGACTGCATAATGTGCCTGCCAAAAGACAAAATTCAATATACACTAGATAAGTTTAATGCCTTTGATGACACCCTAAAATTTACTCTGGAAGAAAATAAATTCAATTCTATAAACTTTCTAGGCCTGACAATTAATTATGATAACAACGGGGAAATCAAAACAAATTGGTACATAAAGGAGATATGGTCTGGTAGGTATCTGAATTATCAATCGTACGCTCCAATGAAATATAAAAAAAGGGTAATAACGGCACTTACAGATAGAGCCATTAAATTGTCACATTTTGAGTAGAGAACAAAAAATCTTTTATTATTAATAAACAACTATTCAAGGTCATTTTTCGAACCAATCATAAAGCGAAGGATAAATAAAATATACAATTCATCTAAATGGAAAAACATAAATAAAAAATGGTACAGCATTAGCACAGCATGCACAACAAAACTTGCATAATTTTGATTTTGATAACACAAAAATACTGATTAACGAGAGTAATTATGATAAGAGAAGAGTCCATGAAATGATACAGATTAAAAAACA
>NW_026018611.1:15228923-15230525 GCF_020466585.1 Dendroctonus ponderosae | reverse complement strand
ATCGGATACCGACAATCTTAGCTCAGTATATCATACATTAATTAAATGAAATAAACATAGAATATTAACTAACACCCGGTATATTAAAGAATTTTGCAAACCAAAAATAATATTCTCCGAATGCAAAGAAAAATAGCTGAAAGTAAAAGAAATCAAAATAAACAGTATTTCGCTTTGTGTCCAAAATGGGCAAAATTAATACTCCAAATGTATGCCAAGGCTTAAAGCAGCAACAACGCTACACCAGTATCCGAACAAAGAATTCTAGTCTTTTCCCAAATTTGATTGTCCTGACTAATCACCTGTCAGGTCTAATTAATTTTGGAATGTTTTAAAGTGTTGCAATTGTGATGTATTTTAGTGTGTGATATAATGAGGCTGTTGACGAACTGTAATTGTTTTTTAAATTAATTAAAAAATTTTTTTTAACTATCTGTTATTTTAGAAAAACTGATGATGGTAGAAAAATACACCGAAACGTATTTTAATTGATAAATAGAGACAATAAATGACTGAGACCCAGGAATTGATTTTGATTTGGAATTAAATATAGCTTATTTAGTCTTTGTCACATTTAATAATTTTTTTACAAATCTTTATTATAATTACAAAATGCTCTGCAGCAGGTTTTAAACTTGAAAATGAAACGTCACATAAATTTATTTATTTTGTAGGCTAGCATAGTTGCCAGATAATGCAATAAAGTTTGCGTTTGCTTTTGGCAGGTACCCCAAAAGTTGGAATTGCAAATTCCTCTCATAATCATCACTTTTGAAATGCTGAGAGCATTTTCGTATCCGCACGACAACAAGCATTCTCCCATACTACTACAGTAAACTTTTTAACTACCGAACGCAAAAAGCTCAGTTATTTGTATACAGGATTCCCAAATACGCCCAAACTCATTCACCCCATGATTCAATGAATTAATCGCTTCGTTTGGCCCTACCCGATCTTACAAATGACACTCTGGCAACATAGCAAGCTATAACGCTGAAAATCAGAGATTTTGTAAAGACCTGTTTAGAGTATTTTTCTTCGCAATTAGCCTAAATCAGATCCTAAACGCGATTTTGAAAGCATTGAGCTATACAATACTGCAAACCATATTCTCATATAACTTACTACTTTTGAACTATTGCGTTTTAAATACAATGAAAATCTGTATAGGTTACATGCATTTTAAATGGAATCAGCTGCTCACTTTACCAAAGTGCTAACCAATGACGTCATGTGCGCACGAAAATCGAGTTTTCGACCGATTGATAACCTACCTTCTATAGGTAGGTTATCAATCTATTCATTGTATCATGTACAAATCTATATTAGAAACAGATATAAATATTTTCTGCTATCTCAAGGGGATCAGTGCGCAAGATAGAGATTATCGTCATGCCTTCTATTGTGCTATGCTTTCCACGGCACCCTTAGATGGCGGCACACCCTAATACATTCTCGTGAGTATATAGCATCTGGCTATAATTTTCGCATTTTGGAAGTTTGGTACCAAGATCATACTTCACAGGATCATTTCTGTAGTATATCTTCACATACTCTCTTCTCACAAGATGAGTTTTCGCAACCATGAGGATGAGACACAGT
>NW_026018611.1:15211734-15228823 GCF_020466585.1 Dendroctonus ponderosae | reverse complement strand
ATCGTTCAGATGGCTTGAGCGTGTAAACGGGCTTTTATAAAGACTTGCAATTTTACAAGCATGCTGAGTCTGGCTCGGTTCAAGAGATATCAGCTACACACGTTAGGAATAAAGCATTTATTTTTAAAATAATTCACATTTACATCCATCACTTCCAATTTTGTTGGCAAGGTGTACATTATTGAATTGCAAAAATCAAATCGTGTTTTTCATGAATTACCTGAGAAACACAAAATCGACTTGAATATTCTTCAGTTAGGTATATCAGTTTGAATTGCCTCACTAACACAGCTTCCCTAAATCTCCCTAAGCTTCTCTAAGTTTTGCTCAAATTTCTTCAATTTTTTCTGAAACATTATCAAATTCTTGTGCACTATGCAGAAACAACTTTAGCTCGGACCTAAAAACAACAGCTTAAAACATATGATGCTTTTTAATATTATAACAACCAACCTCATGCTTCATTCTAGCTCTTTTTAAGGACTTTTTAAATAGGGAGTAGGCAGGCAGGTCGACTTGGTTGGAGACCAGAAATGTGTCCTAAATTTTCGTTGGGCAACCCATCTGGATTAATTTTGTTTTCCAAGGCAGCTGGTTTTCCTTCAAGCTAACATAAATAGTAGTAAAACTCGCTTTTAGCACAAATACGTACCTGTTATGCAATGTCTTGGCAAATACGATCATTTCTCATATAAATTTCACTTAGAGGCACCCGTTTTAAAGCCTTAACACAAGCATTTCGACATTCACTAGACAAAGCATTCAAATCATCTAGCTAAATCGAAAAAGAGGAACGTAGCTCGTTCAGCACGCATTGAGGATTTAATGACACGGCAAAAATAGCGCACTTTGAACCAATTGTATAAGTATTACGATTTAATAACATATGTAAACGTAATGTTTACATATGTAAACAAGTACTCAAAGGGAAATGGGTGAAACTGGGTTATGTTTATAATGAAATAAGATGCAAGCGGACGTCAGAAATGTCAACTGCCAGTTTAAGATAGAAAATGAAACGTGCAGTAGGGCTGTACAAATACTGCAGAGCAGTATTTTATTATAGCAGGACTTATTTTTTAGACTGATTTGCGCAGGCGTATGTGAAAAAATAGCGCAAAATGCCAGCAGTCCAATATCTCTCTATTAACCCGAAGCAAGTTATTGCCTGTGAAATCTACTTATTATCCACTCTTATCGAGCAGTTTCTCGTATTAGGTTAATTAACTCCTGCTCAATTCGTACCGGTGTTCAGTAATCTATTGGTTTAATGTGTCCTTGTGCTGTGTGTATCTTACATTCGTAGTAAGAATAGTTCTTCCTCGGTATTTATTTGGTGCTGGGGAAAGTGTCAGTTATTGTGCTCTGAGTACCCCAGCAGGTTCTGCTGCAATTATGTCCAATACTTGTTCCTCTGTGTCGGGAAACCGAACATCTATTGTGGCCCACTATTTTCATGGAGCCAATTTCCATCAGTGTCTCTAGCCGTTTGTTGGCGTAAATTCTTACAGCTTCTGCTATATTACTGTTACATTTCCCAAGAACCATACAGGGTCATTCAAAATTGGCGTCATTCCTCTGGAGATGTTGTCTGGCGCTGTTATAGGATTACAGAAAAAATAGTAAAATAAATTACTTGTTATTAAAAACTGAGAAATTTGCAAAAAAAACTATATCCGAAATACGGCAGCAATGTTTTTCAAGGTAATCTGCCTAATTAACATTGTGCAAATACCTGTTACTCCGTAATTATTTAAAGCTCCGGTAACCATGGAATTATACAGAGTGACAATAAGATAGACAAGGATAAAAGGTCAACTTAACAGGAATCGTTGAATGACGGAACTTACTTTCGAAATGTCAACCTGTTCTCATAACCTCGAATTCTGCGGGATTTGGTGTTTTACATAAATAATCCATACAATACCAAACATTTGAACGGTTAACTAAAACAAGCTAGTGCGTGTGAAATCTCCTTATCCACTCTTATCAAGCAGCTTCTCGTATTCAGTTAATTAACTCGTGCTCCATTTGCGTCTCCTTGTGCTGTGTGTATCGTACAAACGCCTTTCCTCTGTATTTACTTGGTGCTTGGGAAAGTGTCAGTTATTGTGCTCTGAGTACCCCTGGAAGGCCCTAATTCGATTATGTCCAATACTTGTTCCTCTGTGCCTGGAACCCGAACATCAATTGTCGTTCACTTTCTTCCTGGAACCACTCTCCTCGCCCTTTGTTGGCGTGAGTTCTTTCATCTTCTGCTATGTTACTGTAGCATTTCCCCTCAACTAATCGCATATCCGCAAATTCGTGAAAGGAAATTGAAAGTAAGTCACAGTTTGACAAATTATTGTTATTATTGACAAGGGCCCTTATCCCTGTCCCTATCCACCTGTAACCATCTGTTAATGACAAAAACATCATTGCCGCTGTGCCTTTTCATCAAAAAATTGTACAAGAGAACTTTTTTGATATCAAAAATTTTTGTAGTTTGAAGCAAAGATCGTAATGTTTCTTTTTGAATGCTTAAGTATTCCAATATGCTACCAATTATACATGAAACAATTTCAAAATTATGCTTAATAACAAAGTTGAAGTTTGATCTTCAACTGTTAATATATTCTAGAAATTTTCGAAAAAAATGTTTTTTATATTTTTCTCGTACTCCCCAAGGGAGCCTCTATCACCCCTTAAAAGGAATGACGCCAATTTTGAATCACCCTGTATACCATAAACGCATATCCGCAAATTCGTGAAAGGAGCTTCAAAATAAGCCGCAGTTTGACAAATGATTGACAAATGCTATCTCCCTGTAGCTATCCGTTAATGACAAAAAACGTTACTGCGGCTTTTACTTTTCATCAACAAATTGTAGAAGGGAACTTTTTTAATATAAAAAATTTTCGTAATTTGAAGCAAAGATGGCAATTTTTCTTTTTGAATGCTTAAGTATTCCAATATGCTATCAAGTAAACATGAACCACTTTGAAAATAATGCTTAATACCAAAGTTGAAATTCGATTTTCAACTGTTACTATCTTCAATTTTTTTCTCGTACTCTATAAGTGAGCCCCTATTATCCCTTAAAAGGAATGACGGCAATTTTGAATCACCATGTACATTAAATACTTCCGTACTATTCAAGCTTTCTTTACCCACAAGTTATGCGCTAATGATGCTTATTTGAAAAAAAAAATCAGATATTTTTAGGGAAACTGCCTGTTATAAATAAACTATAATAATAAATATGCTGGAACTGAAGCCATCCCGTATCTTTAGTAATTACCCAATTGTCAGTTTTTTACGATTAATATTATGATACGTGTTTACTAAAAGTTTTTGTCTTAAGATTATTTTGCTCGCTCAAGGCATACTCATTGTTTAAGCACCTTTTTGTAATTTTCCAGATCGTGTACTTCGAGACGATTTACTATATTAAATATTTGCTAATTATGACATTCATCATTGAGTAAAAATTATCGCGTGCTCAAGTAATGACCGTTGACTGTGTCAGTTTATCATGTTTATTTATTTATATGTTCACTAATTATTTAGATACTTGACTTTATACTACTAATTTGTAAATAAAAAGCGATAATGATTCACTGAGCCAGACAGTGATATAGATAAAATTGTCTGTAAAAACCGCTCTACCGAACATTGCGCCGTATTTAACGACCGGCTAAATACATTTAAAATCATTTTTTGTTTATAAATAGCTATATATTATCACGATCAGGTGGGAAAAGTACAGACTGAGAAATGAGAAAACAAGCACTTTTTCAGATATTCAAAGGTTATCTTTTAAAGCCGGTTTGAACTGCTTCGATTCGAAAGGGTCAACAGCAAGTGGTGCGTTATAGTTGAGTATAATCAGGTATTAATTTCTATCTCCAATTTGAATTCTGCACTGTTGGAAGCAGAATCATGTTTTTTGAAGTAAATTGGCATTACCTAATTCATTTAGATGTACAGTCCGCGACACTTGATTACTCTCACTAACAGATTTGAGCTCATTTCTGTTAATAGTCAAAATTTTGATAAGGAACTCACATATATCATTGGATACAATGTTTTAAGAGTATTCGTCCAACAATTTGTTTAATTCACTCGTTCTTCACAATGGAGAAATGGTTAGTAAAAAAAGCTATACTGATCTATAATAATTGATTCTTGATTACTCTCATTCACTTTTTAGAATCGTAGGTCGCTAGCTAGTAGAAGAAACAAAATCATGTCACTTCACAACGGATTTACAGTTGTCTAATAGTAATTTGAGTATATTTGAGTGTTCTAAAAGTGATTGATATTGATATGGGACGCGGTAAAAAATTTTCGTTAGAAGAAAGAGGGCCATTCAAGGTTATCGAGAGGAGAATTATTCAAAACGAGAAATTGCAAGACAAATCGGGCGCAGCTCATGGGTTATCAATGCTTATTTAAAAGACAGCAAAAACTACGGAAATAATGGACAAGGACGCACTTCAACTGCAACAACACAGGAACAACAGGAACGTCGTGTAATTCTTCGACTTGCATCCAATTCTTCGTCAACAGCTAGACAAATAAGGCGTCGCAGTGGAAGTAATGCGTCCACACGCACTATCCAAAGCGTAATAAAGAAATGTCCAAACTTAAAAAGAAGAAAACTACGCAAGAAGCCTTTGCTGCTTGCACGTCTTCGACAAAAACGTTTAGAGTTTTCACGCATTCACCGTAACTGGACAGAGGAATGGAAAAATTTCGTTTTCACGGATAAAAAGAAGTTTTACCTGGATGGTTCTGATGGTTTCCAAGATTACTTTCATGACGTAAGGATGGAAGAGCAATTTTTGGATCGTTTGGATCGCCGTCACAGTCGGGCAGGTTCAGTAGTAATTTTTGCAGCAATTTCAAGTTAAGGCAAAGTTATTCCCGGATCAAGAATGGAAATTGCAACAAGACAATGCGCCAATTCACACCGCCCAAATAATCCACACCTGGTTGACTGCTAATAATATTTCAGTTCTGGACTGGCCTGCTATTTCCCCAGACCTAAATATCATAGAAAACGTATTTGGTTTAAACCAACTTATTGACTCAATTAAGAAAACTTATTGAGAAAATGTTTTCAATTCATTGCTTCATCGAATGTTAGCTGTCATTGAGAAGCAGGGAGGGCATACCAAATATTAAAATAAGTATTAAGTTTAAAAATTACAATATTTGCCTTACAAACAGAAATCAAATGTAGAATACGAAAGGGTAGAACAAATTATTAAATAAATATTTTTTAAATCTTTAATCTAGTTTTTGATGTAGCTTAGTAATGAAAATTTGTAGCATTAGTCAAAATTAGTCAAAATCATTACGCGAGAGTAATCAAATGTAGCGCACTGTATGTGACAACATTAAGTATATTGCGAATTAGTATGCTTGAGGTTCAACTTTCTCACATATTGAAGTAACATGTTCGAATAGCTCAAAATAATTTTTATTTTTATTATATTTTATAGTTATTTTCTTCGTTTTCGCCGACTTTGTTCGGTTAATGCACTAGGAAACATTGGCAGGTAACTTAGGTGTAATTCTGATCACCTTCAGCCCACAGGGCAGGAATAAGACATTGGACAAAAAATGTCCACGCACAGCGTGTGCCCAGATTTTCGTATGAATTGTCGCTACGGACGAGCTCGTTTACCGCCCAAAGTCCCAGCCCTCGCGATTTTGGTGATATATGAAATAAAAAAAAATATTCAAAGCCCCGAAAACATTCCTAAATGTTATGAAATAAATGTTTGCATAAACAAATTAAACAAAAGAACAAACATCTATTTTTTTAAATTATAAACATCGTCACGAGGAAGTGAATGAAATGAAGTAAAATGGTTCAGATGTCCACAGAAATAAAATTAAAGTAAGTAGACATAAGTAATATTGACTTTATTAAACAATGAAAGGAACGTAAAAAGTTTAATTGTTGTGATTCAAAATTGGCGTCATTCTTCTGAGGGTGTTTTGGGAGTACAATTAAAATAGTAAAAAAAAATAATTTAAAAAAGATAGACTTTCGAGGCCATTCCTTGAAACTAATGGGTTTTTCGGGTTTTTAGGCCGTCGTTCTGTAGAATTTCTTCTTGACGTTTCGCAAACATGAGTGGCTTGCATCTTCAGAAGTGGTTTGCGTGAACGCTTACGCTGTTCTAATGCGATTTCTTGCTTTTGATCATATTTATTTCAGATAAGGTTTACAATACTTCTTACTGCTACTTATGCTACGGATCCTTAATGCTAACATCTTGTGATTTTAAGTGACATCGTATGCCTTATTCTAACCTAAACCTAAGCCTAAGCTAACACATTCTCTAATGCTTTCTGACTTAACTTAAAGTTAGCCCATGGTCCTCGTTGTGGTGCAGGAACTGGTCATCGTTGGTGGTCCACGTCTGCCTCTTAGACTGTGTCCGCAGGTCACGGTCTAAGGTCTGCGGTCACAGTTAAACTTCTTGGTGCAAGAAACCCTAACGGTGGGGTTCTTGCTTTGCCGGATCCTATCCAGAAACCCTGACATTAGGTTCCGGATGTGGTCGAGCAGGTCCTCTGTATCCAGGTCTCTTCGCAGGGTGGTATTTCTGACAAAGTATGGGGCCTTTGCCACTATCCTCAGTATTTTATTCTGAAAAACTGGCAGTTTCTGCTTTTGCGAGGTGCTGTCTATGGACCATGCAGGAGATCCATAGGTCAGCACCGGACGTATTATTTGCTTGTAAACTCTGGCCTTAGTTCGTAGGCAGAGTTTACCTGACAGCAGAGGATAGCAGGCATGAAGCAGGAATCTTGCCTTGGCGATGGTGTTTGCCATTTGGTCATGCCATACTAGACGCTTGTCATATGTAAGTCCAAGATAGGTTATCTTGGACCTCCATAGTAGTCGCTGTCCTGCAAACTCTAGTAGGCCGCTGGGTGGATCTTTCCTGCCTTTGGTGAATATGATGGCTTGAGTTTTTGCTGGGTTAAACTCCATTTTCCAGTCCCTGCTCCATTTCACGACTTTAGCGTCAGTCAGCGTAGATGTAGCCTTCTGTGTTCTTGTTGATTGGAAGGTCCGCCATGTAGATATTGAACAGGGTATGGGCCAGAACCGGCCCCTGCGGTACTCCTGACATCATTGGCCAGCTTGCAGAGAGCTGCTAGTCTGCTCTGACTTGGAAACTGCGTCCAGACGAGTAACTGCTGATGAGCTTGGCTTGGTACCCTGGAAAGCCTGCCTTGATCATCTTGGCAATCAGGGCCTGGTGCCAAACCTTGTCAAAGGCCTTAGACATGTCCAGGAAGACAGCTCCTAGACTTTTTCGGCGATTTAACGTTTGCTGGATTCTCGTTGTTAGCCGGGCGGCAAGTGTGCTTGTTCCATGGCTCAGCCTGAATCCTTGTTGCTCATCCAGCAGCACTTTCTTGTCCTCTATTGTATCCTGAATTGGGTACAGGATACACCTCTCCATAATTTTGACCATCATTGGTAATAAGCTGATGGGCCTGTAGGACGTGAGCAGTTTCCTTTCTGAGCCTTTCTTCGAAACCAATACCACAATTGACTTTTTGCAGATGTTCGGGACGTATTGGAGGTCCAAGATTGCATTTGCTACTGTGGTTATGTCCTCAATGGGTGTTTTCGGTAGCTTTTTGAGGACCTCATTAGAGATTTCGTCATGTCCAGGGGCTTTTCTCCTTCTTTTTCTTGGATTATCTCATTTGACACTCTTTTGGCTTTGGTGGTTTGTTTTGGAAGTGGGCGGCTACTATTTTATCCACTTCCTCTTCTTTCTTTGGGTGATCAACCAGGTTTACTTTGTATTGGAGCTCTAGATGATTTTCAAAGAGCTCCACTTTCTCTTTGGGGTCCACAGTGGTAATTCAGTTTTCTTGGATTGGTGGCATTGGTCTCCTTGGTCCTATGGGGAGGTTTCTGACCAGTTTCCAGATCGATTGGTTGTTCTATTCAGCCTCAATTTCGTCCATGGTAGCATCCCAGATCTGCGACCTGAGTTCTTTCATGTCTTCCTGGATGGCAGGTCTAACTGACCCGAGACATTCTTGGATCTATGTTGTGGGCTTGTAGACTGTTCTTATGTTGTGTTTCCTCAGGAGCCTCCCAATTATGTCCGTAGCGCTGAGAACAAAGGGCAGGAAAGCTTTCAGAGTGAATTCACTTTTTCAGCACCGCCCACTCCTACAGCTTCCTCTGAGTCATGTCATGTCCAACTGAGAACATTCGTTCTGAAGAAAAACTTTTTCCAAGTGCTGTAGTTCTGTGGTTAGATGTTGTGGTCCATATATTTTGCTGGTTCTATCCTTAAGAGACTTAATGATTCGCTGCTTCTGACTCGGATGGTGGTTAGATAGCTTGTAAAGATATCTGCCCGTGTGGGTGGCTTTTCGATCGTAGCGCAGTCATGCCGAAATGCCTTGGTGGTGGACACCAAGCCAACGCACCAACACTGGAAGTCACCGGTGCAGTGTTCCATTTGGTAAAATTTTGTTCTATAAAATGTGGTGATTTTTTTTTTGGAAGGTGTTGAAGTTCTGGCGCCCGGCATCGTAAAGCTTTGGGTTAAATGCGAAGCGTAATTGAAAGTGCTGCATAGTAAGGCGCGATGAGTTATAACTAAAAACTCAGAAATGAAAAATACTCCATAAGTTCTGAGTTGTCAGTTCAGTAACGAAGAGTGCGATCTAATCGCCGTCAGCTGGAAAGAAAGAAAAAATGTGTTTTTAGTACAGCAGAAAAACTGTCCAAAGCGGAACCTTTTTGATATCAGCGAAGCAAAGAGAAATAAATATAAAAAAACCATAAAACTTCAGTTTAAGTTAAAAATTCATAGATTAGACATCACTCTTACCAGATTTTTTCAAGCTGACACACCATCCTCCATTTTCTAGCCAGTAATCCTCGAGAAGGTCTTTACACTTTTCCAAACTACAGCACTTGCCATGAGGGCCACAATGTTTCTATATTTCCCATCTAAGAATGCGACCATCGACAGTGTCGGTAGCAAACTGAACATTCATACACTTCTTCGAGAAACAAAAAACTAACTACAAAATAAACATAACTATTTAATCATATCATTGTTGCCTTTTCGATGATTTATGCTCTACTTGGCAGTTCGATTTAGAGGCATTTGCATTTGTATGAATTTCACTCAGCTGCATTAATGCACAACGCCAAAACTAAAATTAATATCCGAATTATGTTTTTTTAAATATTGACTAAACCAAAAAACCGCGAAGAAATCACTTAAATCAGACACTGTTGCTCAATTTACGAACGATGATAAAAAATAGAAACCAACAAAATTTCAACTAATTAAAAACGTCATTTAAAATTTCTAATTTCTGCTATTTTTCTAATTCTCTAATCTAAAAATCTAATTTTTTCTTAATTATTCTAATTAATTTTTTTAGTATTCCGCTACAAGCGCAATTTGAGGTGTGGCGCAGTGAGGCGCAGTGAGGCGCGATGAGTTATAACTCACCAACTGAACACAGTGTTACCCAGGCCTAACTTAGGGTAGATTCCCGACAATAATCTGTGGAAATTGTTGATTCGGCTGAGAAGTGGCTTTGCATCAACTTCAGCATTTGAAGAAAATGAGAGAAGTGATGTATTTTCCATAAAGTCGATTTCAGAAAACGCTTTCGTTTCTCAAAGGAAATTGTGCAAAACTTTTTGTTGTCATTAATCAATCACCAGGAGCAAATCATAAATCAAAGCCTTTCTGTTCTTTTGCTAATAGATATTTTGAATGCATTTTATTGGCCTATTACGCCCCTTTGCCGGCACATTAATAGTAACACCGCGCAAAAGTTGAAAACGCCGGTCACCAGAACGCAGAAACCTAATTTTATATTCATTTGCAGATGGGTAAATAATTATTTTTATTTGCTTGTAACAAAAATGTATATGTTTATATGCTTGTAGAATATGAATAATAAGTTTTACAAACGTATAACAAACAAAATAAAGCACCTTGTGACTGATAATATTGATATCGTCTAAAAATCGCTTGGCGACTTTCTTAAAATTTTCAGCAAGCAGTGCAGATGAACTTTTATCAGTAACTTAATAAATTCAACGCAAAAGCGGACGGCGGGGTCCACCAGAATATGAAGAATACTCATTCTATGGTAGCATTATCGGCGATTCCACCTAACGAAGAACAGCTTTGCATCAAAAACCCATTGTTTTTGCGTACACGGCAGCAAGCCCGGCTATGCGCCAAAACAACATCCAGCAAAGTTCCGAAGATCGACTAACCATACCGGACAAAGCGTCCTCGGTTATCTCCCAACACATAAAAACTGTGGCGCCCTGTATACATGTATCGACATAGCAAGCCCTATCGGCATCACTGTGTAAATCCACTGTGCTACTTACCTAACACCACTCTTGCATAAATTAAGACTACGTTTTCACCGAACTCTAAGTTACACGAAAAAACTAATTGTGAATTTAATCTTTTTCGAAATCGCTAAACAGTTGCCACAGTAATCACACAAATTTTAATTACCGTGCAAAATAATATTTAGATTTATTCATATTTAGACGCTTTACCCTGATACCCTCATGTATATGAAACATATTTTATAAATGCACTACTTTTTCTCTTCCACGTAAAGCTTTATTAGTGCGCATAAGTCTGTCTGATTTACAATGCCTTTAACTATATTACATATGCATTCTGTGTTTCACGAGGCTAAGTTCCAGGTGCTGCACTTACTATTTTCAGGATGTTATTTTAAAATGCTTCTAGACATAAATGTGCGAAACTTTTATGAAGTCAGCACTAACAGCCATCCATTCTGATATTTCCGGGAAGAACAAATACATTTATATCTGCCTACATATTCAGTCCAAAATAAAAACGGTGTTAAGTTTATCAAATATAGTCATCGAAATATTTGGAAGTGGTGTTAAAATTTATAATAAAGTAATAACTGTTCTGAGAACCACATATAGGAAGCAAATACATTTTCACCGTTGTGTAAAGTTATTTGACTAACTATTCTCTGACAACATACAGTATAATAATAAAGTACATAGGATTATTTTAATACTGAATAGACAGGGATATAAAGGGTGATTTGAACTTATTCCATGTAAAAGGTCACTAGAAATTACGTGTCAGCTCTTGAAGAAGAAGAAAAGAAGTAGAAGTTAGAAACTTATATTATTACAGTTAAACATTACAAGTGTAAGTTGATCTTCTTATTTGTCTTTACTCGAGTTGGGTTAGTTTGGGTTAATTTTTAAAAGGTCCCGTTAGTGGGTCAGTAGACCGAGAAAGCGGGTGGCAAAAAGGATAAGGTTCATATAGTGTTCAGGCCCTTTGTTTAGTTACCGCACCCTGTTTGTGGCGTTTTTATTATTGTTCAGTTGTTCGGTGTGTTTTTGTCTGCCTATTAAAGCACTTAAGCTAATTTTGGCTTTTATTTCGAACCGGGTTGTGAAGTTAAAATGAACAATTTTTTCGGACACAACACTATCCATCCAAGTAATCCTTATTAAACGCCTTTATCAGGGTGATTCAAAATTGGCGTAATTCCTTTTGAGAGGTGATAGAGGCTCACTTGGAGAGTACGAGAACAATTTTAAATTTTTTTTTTTCACAAATATCTAGAAGATGTTAACAGTTATTGAATTTCAACTTTGTTATTAAGCATTATTTTGGAAATGTTCCATGTTTAATTGGTAGCATATTGCAATACTTAAGCATTCAAAAAGAAAAATTACGATCTTTGCTTCCAATTACGAAAATTTTTGATATCAAAAAAATTTTCTTCTACAATTTTTTGATAAAAAACCACAGCGGCAATGATGTTTTCTGCAATTAACAGATCGTTACAATTGGATAGCCCTTGTCAACCTTAACAATAATTTGTCAAACTGGGACTTACTTTGAATTTCCTTTGACGAATTTGCGGATATGCGATTAGTTCAGGGGAAATGCTACAGTAACTTGGCAGAAGCTGGAAGAACTCACGCCAACAAAGGGCGAGGAGAGTGGTTGCAGGAAGATAGTGGACGATAGATGTTCGGGTTCCAGGCACAGAGAAACAAGTATTGGACATAACCGAATCAGGGCCATTAAGGGGCACTCAGAGCACAATAACTGACACTTTCCCAAGCACCAAATAAATCCGAGGAAGGGCTACGTTCCTACCACGTTTGTATGATACCCACAGAGTAAAACTTACTTGGGCAACTGGGGCAAACATGAGCAAAGGAAACGAGATTGCTGCGAAACTTGCTAAGACAGGCGCCAAGCAAGTGGATCTTGGAACAACACAGAAAGTACTGGGAGGAGACACCGCGACTCCATACCGCAAGGCAGTTGGTGGGACCTCCACAACCACTGCGTAAAAGTGAACTACTATATCTCAGCAGGCAAAAAATAAGGAAGATAGTGGCTTTTTTAACAGGACACGCCTCCTGCCAAAAACACCTCTTCAGGAAGGGACTGAGCAATGAACCGACCGGCGGGGGGTGTGAATGAGAGGACGAAACTACTCTACATATTATGTGTCACTGCACGTCATATGTAATAGGTAGACGAAGACTCCTGGGGCCCAATTCTCGAAACTGGGAACGGAGTTCACATGAGAAAGAAGGGCGTGGTTCTCTCGTGAAGAGAATATTGGTATTCTTGAACGCAATCGAGTGATCCCATGACGCAACGGCAGTAGAACAAGCACCAACCAACGCACCGTTCACCGGTTTTATAACCACACATTACACAATTTTTCGCGTAGGTACCCCGTTTGAAAAGTGGTGTGATTTCGACTCGAACTCGAGTAGTGAATTTCTTAAATAAACTTGACTTTTTACAGTGTTTATGAGGTAATAAGCAATTTAAGAGATTTCCTAACAGGGAGAAGAGCGGGCTTGTATGGACTTGTTCTCAATCATCTTCAAGGTAAGTTTTTGTGTTTTTGTCTTGTAGTAGAAACTATTTTAGTATTACTGAATTTACTTGTAGATGCAGAGGAACAAGAAGAAAATCCTCATCATCCAATAATACTTACGGTTAAACAATATTTTTCTAATGGGTGAACAGAGGTGAATCGAGATAATATTAAAACAATATAGAAATAGTAATTGAGTAGCCAGTTCAACAATAAATAGATTTAATTGATCATTATAAGAGTAAATGAATGAATACAGACAAATGTATGATATTTTATATGAAACATTAACAGTTTTTAAATTTACAGATATATTAAAGAAAACCAGTTTAATATTAAGGAAGGTAAATACATTTAAAAATATAATATAAGAAAAGTAAAGTCAATATTATAGAAAATCAACATTCAAATACAGTCGAAGACGCTGCTCTGTGAGAAACACTCACCTGATAAATAACTTCAAACACTAGCACACAGTAAGAGGCACTAATTGTTGCTCATAATTTTGATGTTGAATTCAAACAGGAACTAATGGTACCGCAAGATACTTTTCGGCCCAAAAATTCTAGGAATCTTAGAGGGCTCTCCGAGATTAGAACAAAAGCACTGGCCCCACAACACCCACACGTGTTCGCTTAGAAGTCCGCGGGAGGTGCTTATTCAAACGGTCTTCAGTAAAATTGCACATGTTTATGCTGATTTATTCAAGCCTATAATATATTGCTATTTACCTGGTATAACAGCTTTAAGCTTTAGCTGGTATAACATTTTTAATATTTTATTTTAAACGCCCGCCAATTTTTTGACCGTTTGATAAATCTTTGTCTCTTAATCGTAAATTTGAGTCGAATTTCTCTGATAAAGTTGTCGGCAACAACGCTTTCCATGAACGCTACTCTCATCGTTTCCTATGCATTCGAGAATACGGTTTTTGAACCATAGTAGGAACGGCGGGGAACTCGAGAATTGGGCACCTGGGAGGGTATAAAGTTCTACCAGACCAAGTCATGCGTACCGAAGATTCTCCTGGAATTCATTGAATACATAGGGATGATGAGGGAGTAAAAACTAGGGCACAATAGGACAGAAATTTCCGCGCGGCTAGGCCAAATACCACCTCGGAGGTGAGGAAACCGATTTTAGTGGTAAACAACTAATCTGGAGTTCCACACATTACAGAGCGACAGATCACCAGCTCTGGGTGTGCGTAACAGAGCATTTCCTAAACCTTACCGAGAAAAAAAAATTACGAACAAAATCAACAATCTTACATCGTTGACGGACGGACAACACAGAGACGCCGTGTTCGTATTAAGACAAATAGTCGAGAAATCGATTGAATACAACAAGCCAGCGTTTATATGTTTTGTTAATCTGACTAGAGCAGTTGACCGTGACCAGCAGAAAGACGTCCTGCTTCTCCTTTACAACAGGCAAACCCCACAAAATCTCATTAAAATCACGAACAATAAAATACGAGCGCAAATAGAAGGAGACCTCACAGAACCAATACCAGCGGGTAGCAGTATTCGCCAGGCAGACTCCCCGAGTCCTACCCTTATCAATTTAATAATGGAATAAATTGTTAGAAACGTTCGAGGGCTAAAGCGATACAAAATGGGGGATGCAGAAATAAAAATAGTGTGTTATGCTGATGATGCAGCTCTCATTGCAGAAACTTGCAAAAGAAAGATGACTTGGGGTGAAGATGATTGAAGGTTATTACACTTATTGAATCTGGCAGCCAACTCTCTAAATATAGAAATATCACCGACCAAAACAAACTGCTTAGCAACATTAAAAACCCCTCTAAGATTCAAACTGGAATTTGACGGTAGAGTAATCGCGCAGAAAATGAAATTTAACTATATTGTCCCGGAACTTTCCGGTTTTGGGGATATTGAGGCAGAGGTGAGGGAGCAAACAACAAAAGCAATTAGAATAGCTGGCTGTTTGAATGCAATATGGTGCAATAAGAGTTTGGGAATGGACATTAAATCGAGGATCTACGAAACCGTTGTGAGGTGGGTGATGACATATACCGCAGAAACTGGGCCAGAAACAGCGAAAACCAAAAGACTTTTAGAGACAGATGAGATGAAAATACTCCGTAGAATCACCCGAAAGACACTGCTTGATAGAGAGAGTAGCGAAGATGTTCGAACAGCCTGTAATGTTAAGAACATCAATGAATGGGTAGCAAACATGAAGAAAGAATGGAATGAGCACATAAGAAGGATGGACCACCGCAGACTTGTGAGAATCGCTCGCGACAACTCCCCATTGGGATGAAGAGACGTTGGGCGCCCCAGGAAACAATGGACCGACAGCCTCACCTAAGTGAACGATAATTCAACAGGCGATTCACCTAAAATAAAGAATGAATAAGAAGACAATTAAATGATGTTTTGATTCATAGCTAACCGTATCCATTGTACTTTATAATGAAGTAAACATTTCCATATTTTGTAAATAAATGTGTTTTATTTCCTAAACAAGATGGGGCGTACTTCAGTAAATACCCTTTATGTTCCAAATACGAAATACCATCACATGCTACTTGCTATTAAAGAGACAAACTTACATATTGGGAGTAATTACGATTGGTTATTGTATTTGACGCATTGCATTATTTACGTACTGTCTGTTTTATGTTGTTGTTTTTCTGTGTTTATTTAGCCGTAAAAGCCGTAAATGGCACACATTTCGAACAGTTTGGTTGGTTATTTGGTTTCTGTTGTGTTTATTGAAATAAATCTGTTCTTTTCGGAACCAAACAAATTTGAAGAAAATTATTAATAGGCCCAATCGTACATTTCTCGGTAACTGCTAAATTTAAGTATAGCATATGATAGCTGAATCATACTTATACTTCTTAACTTAAAAAGCGCAGGTGCTTGCAGTCGAAAAGAAAAAGTTGCTGGCCGTAACATATTCCTGAACACAACTCTGTATAAATTAATTTGGTATAAAAATGCACTTATAAATAAAATTTGAAGGGTCTGAGCATTTTTGCAAAAATCAGTCGTCTAAATTTAAACAAATATAGACATTCCACTTCCAAAATGAGTCCACTTCCGGAACTCAAAAAATAGCACTTGCCTAAATGTAATAGAAGTGGTGGAGAAATTCGGCTTTTATAAAAAAAAAACATTGGATTTGAGGCAAAATACTCAATAAAATCGTTTTAAACTGTTCTTATATAATATATTAGTAAAAAATAGAAATAAAAACATGATAGTAACGATCATGAATACGTTGTTTAAAAATAATGGCATTAAAGCGGATCATTCACATAAAAACTTTATCATTTAGTTTCGTAAACTTTAAACAATATCGAGCGCATTACACATTAATAAATAAATTTATTGGACAATTATCTAATCCATACACTTCACTTTCTACGGTACTGTCGCAAACTTTTTCTATGAGGCTTTCAGAAACGATAGTAGTAGTCCAATCGCGAACCGATATTTTTGGCTGGGGCGTTTCCCATGTTGCTCCAAAACGTATACACGTTTGTTACATCAGGGTATTTACCACTCGCACTTTTTTCCTGCTACCAACGTTAATATTTATTCCTTTAGTTTCCGGTAGATTTGAGAGATTACTTTGTGTTTCGGTAACTGTTTCCTTTTTTTCCTTCTGGTTAAGGACTTCTTCCCCAATTGATTTTGGTTCAGTTTTTGATTTACTTGAGACGGTTTGTTTTCCTTTTTTCTTTTGTTTTGGGACGTCCTCCATTATTTTTTTTTCGGTTTTACGTTTTGATTCAATTTTTGAGTTTACTTTTTTGTTGGGTTTTGCATCAATATTTGGTGCAGCTCCATTTTCTGATTTTTCTTCCTCTGTGTTTTTGGCAGTAGACTTTGGTTGCTTTGGAGCTTTTTGTTTTACTTTTGACTCATTGACAATCGGTTTTTCCTCCGGCTCTTTCTTGCGTGGTCTTAACACTCGCCGTTGTTCTACTGGTGAAGTTTCATCTTCTTCAGCCACCTACGTAAAATATTAAATCAGATTAATTAGATAATAGCTTTTATTTACAATTGTTATACAGGGTTGCTCATTAGTGCGTCAAAGTGCGATATCTCAGTAAATATGAAGTTTACAAGAAAATTTGTCCAACGAAAGTTTTTCACGTTTAAAA
>NW_026018611.1:15208447-15210735 GCF_020466585.1 Dendroctonus ponderosae | reverse complement strand
ATGATTCGGCACCCTTTCAAATGCTATAATGATGTTCAATACCGCACTATAGCTTTTTTAAATTTATTACCGCACTAGTGCTAGTGCTGTCTGTTTTGTGTTTTGTATTGTTGTTTTTCTGTGTTTTTTTGTATTCTAGTGTATCTGTATTATTCTGTGTCACTTGATTTGACGCCATAAATGGCACTCACTTCGAACAGTTAATTTTGTTAACAAAAACATTTTGGACAAAAATCGCTGGAAATTTTAATAAATACTGACGTCAAACAACGTGATTGTCTAAAACAACTTGAAGATTTCGAACTTGCAGTTGTTTTGCTTCGAATTTTGTCTCCGGTCATAACGAGTCGTACAGAAACCATGTAAAATAAGCTCAGTTCTCCAGCTGTACAGGGTGTCAGAAAAATATAGCCTAACTTTCTTATTTTAAATGTAATCTCCTCATTTTTAGCATGGTTTAATTGTTCTTAGAATTGCGAGTTTGATCCACCATAATTTTGTTAACTTATCTCTTATAATTTTTTATATATGTTAATTGTTTAGGAAAAAATGGCATGGCAGGTATTTACGGAACAAGCTAAATCAAGTTAACGGTTTCAAATTCAAAACTCAAATTTAGTAGGTAGTCAGCCCCCACTAACTCCCCATATGACTCCATTGTGCCTATTTTCGAGCATGTGGGTGCATGCAGTGTACAAGCATTGACCTAAAAATAGTCGAAAAATTATTTTTTTTCTAAATGGCACCTACAAACTTTTTCGCTCCTGTTTGAAAATTTTGCTATGATTAAACAATAAGAAACTAATCTGAAGAAGGGCAAAAAAATTATTTTCGCCATAAAAAAACTTGTTTTTTTACATTATGTACAGTATGTATTATACAGTATGTCTACTTTCACTGTGATGTCCAGTACTTCTTTCTATGAGATGAGATCAGATGGTTCTACTATTGTTCTAAAATCGTATTCTCGAATGCATAGAAAGTCATGTGATAAATTTCTATACTTTTAAAAAATAGCCTTTAGAAAAATAAGAATGTCATAATTTGAGCTAACATTTAGTTTATTACGGAAATCATGTCTTTTTTTCGGAAATAGTATCCGTGTACCTACATAATATACCGGTATTTCAAAATCTGTCATCATGTAGGGTGTCCCACCGGGAACCACCGCAATCAATACATGCCCAATTATAATTGGGAGAAATTTAAGAAATGCGCAGGATACCGAACTCATCGGGAGCCAACGATCCAGACCCTATATATTATTAGATTTTTGAATTCTGCTCCAAATTCTAAATGCTTTTCGTCTAAAATATCTAAAATCTAAGTCTAACCGTTCTTAATATATTTGAAATTTTACGAAAAAAATGAGAGATTGCTTTGCTTGTTGAAAAGGATATAATTTTATACAGGGTGATTCATAATTGGCGTCATTCCTCTGGAGGTGTTGTCTGGGGATGTCTTGGGAGTGCAGCAAAATAGTATTCGTCTATACCTGTTCCTTCGTTATTTTTAAAAACTCCGGTAACCATGGATAAACATGAAGCAAAGAAAATAAAAGAGACAATAACATGCGTTGAGGTTAGGATAACGATATCACTTTGCGGTCAAAACAGCCCCCAAGTGCTGCCATCTTTTTGGGGCAAATGAGTGATATACTTAAATAGGACACAACTGTCCTCCAAAACCACTCGTTAAAACACAATGTTCCCAAGAGCAGGAAGTCATGCCCGTTTCACTCCAAACATCTTTGTGTCCCACTCACTTTGGGTCTGAAGTCATATTTTGAGAAGCTTCTCGTGTTCGGATAATTACCTGCTGCTCAATTTGACTCGGTGTTCGGAAGGTCAGAGATTTAATGTGTTCTAGTATCCTGTGCATGGTAGAAATGTAGGCCCTTCCTCAGGGGAGTTATCGGGACAATTAAATATCCGGTGTTTGAGAAAGTGCAGTTGTTGCGCAATGCTTCAAGTACTCCTGGAAGGCTCAGCTGCAATAATTTACAATACCTGTTCCTCTAGGTCTGGAAACCGAGCATCTTTAGATTGTCCACTATCTGCGTCCATTTCGGGCCACTCGCCTAGTGTGTAGCTCTTTGCTGGTGTAATATCCAAAACTTTCGTAATTTGACAAAAAGATCGTAATTTTTTTTGCCGACCTTTGCAAACTAATCGACCTTTGCAAAATAATGCTTAATAACTAGAGGGCGGAAAATATGCAAAGTGCATATCTATGCATTTTTTGCATATTTTATCCAATTTCATGAAAAATTGCATATATCTAAAAAA
>NW_026018611.1:15175808-15207795 GCF_020466585.1 Dendroctonus ponderosae | reverse complement strand
CTTCAAAAGAGTTAGACAAAACTAACAATATGACAGTAACCCGTTTTATTCAATCATCGTTATCAGAATTTTTCTTGCCAAATGCAATCCCAGCAGAAAAGTTTTTGGTGTTTTTGTCTGATGCAGCACCTTATATGGTAAAAGTGGGCCAAAACTTAAAAATATTTTATCCTAGTATGGTGCATGTCACTTGTCTTCTACATGGAATAAACAGAGTTGCAGAAACGATCAGAACTGAATATCCGTTGGTAAATAAACTAATTTCAAATGTAAAAAAAGTATTTTTAAAGGCACCTCTAAGAGTGCAGCTATATAAGAAGCGATTGCCAGGCGTAAGTTTACCTCCGGAACCAGTAATTACCCGGTGGGGAACATGGATTAAAGCCGCGATATTCTACGCAGAACATTTCGAAGCTATTAAGGAATTAATTTTAGATGTAGAGGACAACTCGCAGTGTGTAGTGCAAAGTCAATTAATGGTGAAAAATGCGGATGTAGCCAAGCAACTTGTTTTAATTAAAATTAATTTTAGTTTTATACCAGATATAATAGTTTTATTAGAAAGTAGGAATTTAAGTTTAAGTGAAGCTATGATCTTAATTTTGAGTGTTGTATACCTCGAGCGAGTCCTAAAAGAGCGGCATATAAGCTGTGGGGTAATTGGTAATTGATGACTTCTGTCCGTCTACACTAAGTTTCGAATATGACCAGACAATATTTGCCTAAGATTCGGTGGCGTGCGGTAAAATTTGAAGGATGGAAAGCTATTTTAATACACTTTACCAACGACCAATACTTATAGTGATACAAGACACACTATCAACCCCCTAAATATGATACATTTCACTCCTTCTACATTTTACGACATATTATTAATCGCCAAACAATATTGATAAATTGGCAAAATAAAACTCAGTTGTTACTAAATACCTCTTTATAAAATGTTAAGCAAAACTTTAACACTCCTAAATATTATACAAATAGCTGAAAGCCGCTACGAACTAGAGATGAGATAAAGCGTGATTTTGAAATCACTGAATGTGAATGTGATTTCACTTGTGGTTGCCGTTTTTTATGCTCAACGATCAGTAGCGCTATAAGGTGAGGCATTTGTGCGTCACTTGCAGAAACAATTTTAAAACATTTGTAATTAATATTTTTTAAATATTTAGGTAGGTACACAACAACTAATATTTTATACTTAAAATACAAATAATTTTAAGTACCCTGAAAAAAATAACAGTCTCTGCAATTAGCGCCTGGCTACACATTCTGTAAACCCATGTACACTGAAAGCCAATAAATGAAGATATTCGTTATAAATGAAGCTGCAGACGTTAATGTCTTGGCCATTGCAAGCCAGAGTCCACAGATTTCAATTAGAGAGATCGCTGCAGAATCCGGGACTTCCCAAAGCACCGTAATGAAAGTTTATAAAAAACACAAACTGCATCCGTATAAATTATCACTATCCCAAACTTTATATCTAGCCGATGAGGACCTTTGCGTGAATTTCTGTACATGGTTCCGAAACAAATGATGCCAACATGACATGCAATTCCCTTATAAAATATTGTGGACCGACAAAACTCGATATGCAAATTGTGTTATGTTTAATCGATAATGGACATCATTGGATCATCTTTGGAATTAAACAAATCGACACCACGTTGAGCAAAAGAGACCACAAATTAAATTTGAGTTTAACGTTTGGAGCGGAATGATAGATTCAAAAATTATTAGAGCATTTATTTTTGAAGGCACCTTAAATGGGAGCTGATGCACCAAAAGCATTGAAGATACCGAATCTTCAATGATTTTGGAATAACCTGGATTTTATGTTGGACGACTTGGATTTGGAAACATGGCGTAATGATGTGCAATGGTTTCAACTTGATGGCGCTCCTCCACATAATTTTTCCCAAGTGCGGAATCCCCTGGACGTAACATTTGCTGAAACTTGGATTGGACGAAACGGCCCTATTTTATGGCCACCTTGATCACCGGATCTTTCCCCTTCGGATTTCTTTTTGTGCGGAGCCGTAAAAACACAGTTTGCAAAAACAAATATTTCCATTTGAATGCACTAAAAAAAGCTGTTGTTAGAGCATTTAAAAATATTAATGGCCGGTCCGCAAAAAAAGCAACTTATTGCGTTTTAAAGCGTTGAAATATTTGCATTGATAATAATGGTGAATTTTTTGAAAATGTTTTCCAATAAAAGTTTAAGTTTGAAGAGTTAATTTTTTATTATCATTGGTATGATTTGATTTTTATATAAAAAATAATAAACACTTTAAATGAGCAGCCGTCTTAATTAAAATAAAGTTATTGCAAACTTTGACGCAGTTGACAAAATAAGTATTGAAACATACTGTTATTATTTGTTACTATGGAAACAATGCTGTATGTCTTATACTATTTTCCATGGCTAACCTGAATCAATTATGATGCATTACAGAAATCGTAATAAAATGCTCTATTCGGTAAAGCAATAATCAAGTCTGGCTGCCATTAAAAAAGAACTCAAGTTTGTGTCGAATGTCAAACATGACAGTTGTTTTGGAGAAATGTCTTATGGCCTTTTGTTTGGAATTCAGTTTCCTACAAGTTTTATATTCAATATTTTTTTATTTATTTTCCTGACTGCGTGTAACTGTTATTGTATTTTTTTTCCTAGGTTTCAGTCAAAATGTGAAATTTAAACAATAATTGTAGGTAATAAATGTAGACAATAATTCAAACAAATGTGAGGTTTCAAGACAACCAAGCCTAAAAAGAATCTATTGTTTCTCAATTATGGGTTTATGTTGAATTTTAAATCTGATGATGGCACTGTTGTCTCGCCAAAACGTTATATGAAATAAACGATATGAGCATTTTTATTTCATATTTTGACTGAAAGCCAAGAAAGAAAAAATATAATTAAATATTTAATGTTTTCTTGTCAAATTGATATCACCGGAGCTAGGAGTAATTTAACAATTTACCATAAATAAGTTTTTTCCAGATATATCTCGAGAGAGCTGTCAAATGTTAGAAAAATAAAAATTAATTTTCAGTAGAACATTTAAAACTACAATTATTTGTCCATTTGACCATTTTCGTAACTGCTCTAGTTCCGAAGATACCTGTACTAGTCATCGAAAAAAGCTCGCCCGGTATATCACTTTTCCAAAATTCAGTCGAAGAAGATGCTACTTGTGTCTCCAGAATCCCACAAACTGCAAAAGGAAACGTGAGATGAATGCGCACAGTGCGTATTTAATCCACACAAGTGCTTATACAGTCCTTATGAGCTCAGAACTCAACCCTTATATTTTTTCATGTGACCCCAAAAATTTTATGTGGAAACAGAGATGCAGCCAGAAATATTGCATATCGAAGCACGGACGGCGATGGACACGAGGAATGCGCCTACAGCCGCTGCAAGCTGTATGCTTATGACCAGTATGACAAAGATAAAACCTTTTGATATTGTCTATGCTCTTGAGGTTGTATAGCGCGTCATGCCTTACAATCTTTCTTCCTTCTTGCATTTAACGTCCTATGCTGCTTATTACTACCCTAGAGATTTGTGTGGTTTTGCCATTGCCTAATTTGTTATGGATGCTCGTTTTTTTTTAGTTATGTTACTATTTATGTTACGTTTTATTATAAAAATAATACCATAAACTAAGAAGACAATTTTTCAAAACTTTCGGTTGGTCGACTTCTAGGAAATTATAGGGAAAACAATGCTTTCCTTGCTTCCATGGACCGCACACCTGCTACGATTGGTACATGAAATTTCTGCCTCAAAGGTTATATCAACAATATAACAACTGGTGGTTAAAAAACAACATCTCCAAAATAAAATATATGGTAACAAATTGCAGTGCTCAGTTTCCTATCTTTGTATTGGACAATTAAACTATTAAACAGTACGATCAGTTAGTGCAAGTAGCTTGGAGTAATAATACATCCAAATGAGGGACTACGAAATGATCATGAAAACGCCACAGATAGAGACCATTGGATATTGGGGACGGGAAGACGGCGAACAGCTATAATATCCGAAATATATACTTTATATAGCGATTAATTGAATGCTGAAATTTGTAAACATACCTTCGTAGTCACGGCTCTCTTTGGTGGCATATTTAGAATTCGGACTGGCAAAAGCGTTGTTCACCTAAGTAGAAAAAATAAATAGGTTATTTTAAGAAAACGGTAAACTTTTGCTGTTTTACCAATTATTGCGAAGCTTTGGAGGAACGTCAATATATTAGCTCTTAGAAGATTTACTGTCTTCTAAAGCACTGCCTGAAGCTATTAGCAATTTTACACTATTCACAAGTAGGATTGGAAAGTTGCTGTTGAAATTCTGACCACAGTTCAAAGAGGTTATAGATTGGAAACTGCCATATATAGTGATGACACCTTTGAATATAAAACTAACAGGAATGAACATTCCGAACTACTCTTCAGAAAAAGGCAAATATTGATTTTTGATTCCTCGCGGCGTTGTCAATTGGCCTGAGTTTTAGTAAAAGGTGTTATTTTATTCTCATGAAGTGGTAAGGTATGTATGGGAGTGGGACTTGATGATTTTTCGAATCCATGCCACCATGATTCGGCAAATAGCCGTGACTTGGTTCTTTGGGAATTATAGCAGCTCAAATAAAATAGCATTTGTTGCATCTGCGCAGTGGAGTAGTGGACAAACAACATTTAAATGTGTACAGGCGCTATTTATGCTTTCCTGGTCTGGACATGTTTCGATATATTTTTATATCACAAATAACTAAAATATTTAATGGCCAATTGTAACTTAAGCGATGACCGAGATGAATTTTAGTGATTATGATGAATATAGAGGATAGGATGCATAGTGTAAAAAAATAAACGGGTGAAATGAATAAAACAATATCTATTTTGGCATACATATGTATGTGTAATATGTGTTTTGCATAACTATTGCTAAATGTTTGTGAGAAGAGAATAACGGTATAGACTTGCTAAGTAGTCCCATAATATCTGCAAATGTAAAATTTTGGGGTAAGGCTAGGGGAGCTTTGAAATGACCGATCATTTTTGCATGTTTTCCATAATTTGCATGTTTTCCATAATTTGCAAGGCAAACATGCTAGAGTCAAAAATTATCTGTTTAATCTTAAATCTCGAGTGGTATTTAAGGAGACTATTTCTTCAATTTAATTATTTTATATGCAAATATCCATGTTATAATTTTTTCCGCCCAAAAAGTCATCGTTTCCACATGTACAGGGTTATTGATTGAACTTTGGTCACCTCGTTTTTGCATCTAATTTGAAATTTAGCGAAAAACATTAAATATAAAAGATGTAGACAACACCATCTAGTTTATTTCAAAACAATACCAATTGATACAGGGTGTCTCAAATTCAAGAAGCAGACCAAATTTATATTTTTTAAATGGAATAACGCACTTTTTATTGTAAATTCGAATTATACCCATAATTCTAGACCTATTCGATATCGATCTTCTATATTGATCGAACTTTGGCCAATTTTTTTGAGTTTTTTGTCAACTTTGAAAATTTCTGAAAAATCAGTTGAAGTTGGAATTTTAGTGAAATTGGGTCGAAAATGGAACAACATTGAAAATAGTATATTACGGTACAAGAGACGAAACTCGAAGTTACTGCTTAAAGTTGGCATGCACGCAATGGCAGGCCTTCCACTTTCGTCTCGCGTACCGTATACCATTTTTCTTGCTCCTCGGTGGAAACAAGCTGGGAAAAGTAAGTAAAAAGGCTTTGAAAAAAACAAGTCAAGTTTCAGCGTGCGTGGCGAAAGTTATTACTTTACACACGAGTTGAAGAAAATTTGTAATGAGTGAGTGATGCTTTCACAATCGAAAACAGTGGCGGAAGTAAGTAAACAGTTTATGCCTTTACAATCTTCACAATCTTTTGAGGAGTTGGTTTTGTTTGAAATTCCAATTTTATATTTTTTGTTGTTGATGATCGAAAAAATAAAATAATTCAAATTAAAAAAGGATGTTAAAAGTAGTGTATAAACGTACGACGTTTGTTCTTTACGATTGAAAAGTCGGTTGGTCCTCACAAATAATATTCTTCCTATTAATTTTTTTTGTTAATTTTTGACCTTGACGGGGGTACCGGCCCGCTTGTTAATTCAAGCAAGTATGTATAACTCGGTATTAAGCTTTTCCTTATTTTTTGTTTCACTTTATAGGAATTTAAAATAAATTCAATTTTCTTAAGGGCTATAAATGAACCATATGAAGAAAATTCGTGCTGATTAATTCGTTTTAAAATTTTTTGTTTTGAATCTGTATGCCGTAAAAACCTTCCATTTCATCTCTTAATGAAGAACCGGATGATTTCGTTTCCATATCGGGTTCTTGTTGTCAGATTCAGAATTGGAATAATTGCACTTTTTTAAAAACATTAGTCTAGTTCATAACGACTATAAATGTGCTTTTGCTCTTTCTACTTGCTTGTCGTAATAACAAAAAACTTATTATTCACGAACAGCGTTAGAAACATAATTAAAACCTTACGTGAACATAAAATAAACAAAAATACCAGAAGTTGAACGTTTTAAACAATCTAAACTATTGTAATAACAATAATTTTTAAAATAAAAAAAAATTGTCTTAGGACATGACAATTTTCCAAAACACACAAGTAGAAATATTGTCTTTCAAATATATGTATAATCTGCGATTGTTGACTGTACATGTACTGTACATACTTTACTGTGCCTCAGCCAAATTATGGATAAACAGCGTTTTTATTTGCTTCGTTTGCCTGCTTTTCATTATTTTGTTTAAAGTATGCCGGCTAGTACATATGTTGTTATCGAAAATCAGGCCCGGTCAAATTAAAGGCCTTTTTACAAATAGTTTTATTCTGTTGTGATATGGGTTTAATTCATCGATATTAATCATAAGGCATGTAGTTTACTATTATGATTTCTATCACTACAACATGACTATTTTAAATTTTTGTCTGATTGATTAAAAGCCGAGCAACATATTTTTGAATACTTACTAGACTCAACTCAACAATGGATTAAATATTAGAAAAATGTGTAAACACGTATACAGGGTGATTCAAAATTGGCGTAATTTCTCTGGACGTGTTGTCTGGGGGTGTTTTGGGAGTACATGAAGATGAGATATTTGCAAAAAACTGTATTAGAAAGACGACAACATTGTCTATTTTTTACAAACTGCGGTATTTTGCCTCTAAATATAAATACTCAACAAGCAGTTTGTAAAAAAATTAATCCGCCTCAACAATATAGAACTTATCTACAACATTGTTTATCAAGGTAATCTGCCAAATTAACATTTCGTAAACTCTTTTTGCTTGGTAACTGTTAAAAATTTTGGTAACCATTTTTCCGGAATTTTACAGAAAGTGACAATAAAATAGACATAATATAAAAACATAGACAAAAATAAAAGGTAAATTCAAAATGATTTGTTAAATGTGAAACGTAGTATTCGAAATGTCAACATTGTTATCATAACTACGAATTGATGTGGACACTATACAAATAAATAAACATTTCAGTATTTAACGGCAAACAAGTTAGTGCCTGTGTCATCCTCTATGATCACCTTATTATGCACTCGTCTCGTTTCTGCTCAATTTGAATCGGTGTTCAGTAATGTGTCCTTGTGCTTTGCGTTTCTTACATACGTGGTAGGAATGTAGATCTTCCTCGGTATTTATTTGGTGCCGGGGAGAGTGTCAGTTGTTGTTCAATGCTCTGAGTACCCCTGGAAGGCTTTGCTGCAATTATCTTCAATTATTGTTCCTCTGTGTCTGGAACCTGAACATCTATTGTCGTCATCTTTGTTGGCGTTAGTTCTTACAGCTTCTGCTATGTTACTGTGGCATTTTCCCAGAACTAATGGCAAATCCGTGATAGGAGCTTTAAAGTAAGCCACAGTTTGACCAAATTATTGTTATAATGGACAAAGGCTATCTATCCGCCTGAAACTAATTGTTGACGACAGAAAACATCATTGCCGCTTTGACTTTTTCTCAAAAAACTGTAGAAGATAACTTTTTTTATATAAAAATGTTCGTAATTTGACGCAATTATCGTAATTTTTCTTTTCGAATGCTTAACTATTCCAATATGCTACCAATGATACATAAGACAATTTCAAAATAATGCTTCATAACAAGGAAATTTTAGAAAAAAAATGTCAGTATTTTTCTCGTACTCTGCAAATCAGCCCCTCTTACTCCTTAAAATAAATTAAGGCAATTTTGATTGGGTTAGGCAAAATCTGTGCACGGCCATGCCTTATCAAAACCTTCAAATATCAATCACATGGATGCTTATTTTCCATATTTTATATATTGCTTGTAGTGTCACATGCATAACAGGCACTGAAAATGCATCCTAACGAGAAGTCAGTGGCTGATGTATTTTTCAATATAAAACTATCCAGACATCTCCAAAAACTATATGCAGTGTAACTTCCACGAAATTGCCTAACGTCACACGTTTTTATTAGTTTATTGTAGGCAATTTATCGTTTCCTCATTATTCCGAACATCAAAATTAACCAGTACTGTTTATATTAGTAATCCGAATAATAATAAAACAAGACGACAGTAGTAATAAATGATGTTTGCTTAATGCCAACAAAAAGGCGCCTTCGCATATGACTCACACAGGCGTAACAGGATTTTCCTGTCGAGAAAAGCCTTCTAGACAGCTACATTGTAGCATAGAGAAATTAATATGTATTTACGACAACTTGAAGCAAAGTTTGTCCAAGTCATAAATTAGTTTAAAGGCTTTGAATTTTCTACGTAGAAATTTCAAATATTTTGAGAATAGTAGTTTTCGATACGAGAGCGAAAAGTGTCGTTTTTCGAACGACGACAGCGTTTCACACCCGAGTCCAAGTCGAAGGTGTCAATATGTTCAAACACAGCATTATTCAATCCATTGGACGTCCATATGACAACGATTTTTGGACATGTGTCGGACGGAAGTCCATAATTTGTCCGATTGATATCCAATTGACATCAATTTTCTTATACAAAAGTTACAGAATTCTACATAAATGAGAGGTCCAGAATACGATATTTGACGGATGTACGTCTATGGGGTATCTTATGAACATAGCATATTTTATTTAAATTAATAATAAAACAAAAATTATGTACATTTAAACACACATACGTATATTAAAAACATAAAAATTAAATAACAAAAAATTAAATGATATACAAAAGATCGTTTTTGGCTTTCAGTTCATATTTTAGGATCCCATACACTCGCCTTAACCAGTTCTGGTCGAGTTTCGTCAGTTACTTTTGTTGTGGGCAGAATATTTTGACGAACTGCTGCAACTAAAAACGTAACAGAGCCTAGTATTAACAGAAATATTTTAGTTTGTATCATTGAGAAAGATTAGATTTCCAACTACACTCTACCTTCACTGATCCTTTTCCTTGATGAAACCTTTTCGGATGTCCAATGGATGGCGAAATTATTACACCCATAGGATAGCCGAAAAGGGTACCATGGACACTTAGCACTCTTTTAGACCAGATCTCGATGTCCAATTAATTTTTATTGTTGTTTGGGATTTAACGTCAACGAAAAATGGAAAGATCAATGCTTGGGATATCACTGAGGAATCACGTCACGAACGACGAGATAAGGCGAAGAACAGAAGTGACCGATGTGATCGAGCATGTGGCAAAGCAGAAATTGAAATGGGATGTAGCTAGAATGCGGAACGACCGATGGACTAAAAAATACTCGAATGGAGACCGCGCGCTGACAACCGCAGCAGAGTACGGCCGCCAACCCGATGGACAGACGATCTCAGAAGAGCTGCGGGGAATTGATCGGAGAGGCACAAAACTGGAACAGATGGAAGACACTGGGAGAGGCCTTTGTGCAGCAGCAGATGACAATAGGCTGATTGACGATGATGATGATGATGATGGTGATGCAGTAGATGTTCCCATATTCATGCTGTCAATGGCCTTCATTAGTCTCATCATCATATCAGCCCATGCACATCCACTCCGGAACGTACGCCCCTTCCATCCCTCTCTTTGCTTGTCTGCCCTGGGCTGTCTTCATCCAATTCGTTCAGGATTGGCGTTGAATTTAGTTACGCCATCTTTCTTTCGGTCGGTCCACTCTCGCTTAGATTGTTTGGGTCTCCATTGCATGACTTTTTTCGTCCATTTTACATCATTTCTCTCATCATGCTAGGAATCTGTTTCATTACATTCTTGAGTCTTGTTTTCCTCCAGATCTCCTCATTCTTGACTTTATCTCTGAGGCTCACGTTCAGCCCCCGTCTTTCCATTGCCCCCTGGAGAACCCGTAGCCGGTTTGCACTGCCTTTCGTTATTGTAACAGTCCCGAGTCCGTATATATCTACTTCAATAATCTATTCCGATAAGGCTACTTCAAGATCTATAATAAAGACTTACCAACAAATTAGATGATTACCAACCTTCTGAACAGGCTTGATTCCGTAAAGGCTTTAGTACAATTGAACACATGCCGTCAATCTGATCGTTAGTAGAAAAATGCAACGAATACAACGAACCACTACATCTTCGGTGACTATAATAAGGCGTTTGACTCCGTAGAACTATGCTATCTTTGAAGCCCCAAATAATGCAAGAGTTGATTCGAGATATAAGAACTATTGACGGGATACAGAAAAGAACAGTCAGGATGTTGGTGAATTACAGGAAAGGCTGGAAGAGCTCAGAATTGTTTTTAAAAATTAGGGCTAACCATGAACCTATGTAAAACAAAAATCATGACTTCACTTGATAATATTGTTGTGCGCTTCGGTAATCAGGTCATAGAAAAAGTTGAAGATTACACTGGAACATATTATTAAATTGGGTAAAGAAAATCGAACCGCCAAAATTATCAGACAAATCTGACAAACATGGACGGCTACAGGTAAATGATCATACATACTTAACGATAAAAATATCCCAATCAACTCGAAAAGAACAGTGCTCTATACTTGTATACTCCCCGTTATAACTTAATATGGAATGGAATGGAATGAGCTGCGCTTACCATGAAATCAGCTAATACACTTAGAACAACGCAAAGGGCCATCGAACGAATGATTCTAGGAATAGGAACTATACCATAGCACCTATAGCCCAGTTAAAATGGAGCTGGGTTGGACATGTCGCCGAATATAATGAATTAAAATGGACAAAACGCACAATGCAGTGGAGATGACGACTGCACAAGAGAAGTGTTAATAGACCCCAGAAACGTTGGCTGGATGACGTCAAAAGGAGGGTTGGTAGAGTTTGGCATAAGATAGCACAAGACAAAGAAGCATGGAAACCTGCAGGGGAGGCTCGTGTCCAGGAGTGGACTACAAAGAGCTGTTGAAAGAAGAAGAAGACGAAGACTGGTTACCAGTTGCTTCCAGGCTATTACTGATATTATCTCCTAAACTTACAAGTTTAGTGACAAAGTAACATTTGCCAACAGAAAATAATGCACAATATGTATCTTATAAAATTATTTATGCAAACATTGCAAAAAACCTTATATCGGAACTTTAGTCGATGCTCATATGTTGTTCCATATGACGTCTCTTAAGCAACCTGATGTTAACGAGGCTGTGTTGATCTGGGATTTAAGATCTTTAATTGGTTCGTTGCGGCTAGAAATATCCGCTCCAAGGTATCCGAAAGTTGTGACTTGCCCTACAATTTCATTATTTATAACAGGCTTACATCCCATTGGTTCCCATGTCATACATTTTGTCTTGGATATTGATATTTGCATATTAAATTGTGTGCTGACCTGATTGAATCTGTGAAGTTGCTTTCAAATTGTCCTTCGTTTCTGCCAAAATTGTCGCGTCATCAGCGTGGCAAATTACACTGGTGGGTTTCCTGTTGATCCAATACCCCATTCTTAAGCCACTGATTTCTTCAATGATCTCGTATCTAATCAGGGTGAACAGAAACGGGCTCGTCTTATACCCTGTGATATCGGTATGTCATTTGTTGTTTTATTACCAACTTTCATTCGGGTCGAATTGCCTGTGTTTAGGCAGTATACTGTATTTATAAATCTTGCAGGCGTTCGTTTTTTCTTCAAGATGTTGATAATGTCTTCCAGTCGGACACGGTCAAACGCTTTTGTTAAATCGATAAGACATGCAAAAGCGCGGGTGTCCAATGCTATTACATTTCCTTTTGTTTAGCGTATGATAAATAGGGCCTCAGTTGTAGACCTATTTATCCGGAACCCTTGCTGTCCGTCTTTAATTTCGATATGTTGATCCAGGTTATCTTTAATAAGGCCGGTGAATAATTTCATGGTGGAGCATAGAAGAGTTATACCTCTGTATATTTTCTCGGTTTGTTTTTTTGTCCATTTTTTGTCGTCGGGGATTGTTTGTGAGCTTAATATTCCACTCTTCTTCTTCTTCTAGCTGCTCAGCTCTCATCTTTGTGTCTCCATTGTTATCGAAAAGGTCATTAAAATATATCTCTCCCAGTTGCGCAGTGACACTCTTTTAGTTTGAACGCATTCTTTCACAGGATATTTTCGATTTTTAACCATCTTCCATACTTTCCTGTGAGCTCCATATAAATCGTGTTGCACGTCTTTGGCAAATTTTGCAAAGAACTCTCTCTTTGTGTTTGATCTCAAGCAAGTAACTTCTTTTTTTCATTGGCTAGCTTTTTCACCTGCTGGCAGAACCATGGTGTGTTGTGGTTTTGGCCATGCACGTTAATTTTCGCATTTTTCCGCGGCATTATGGATACACGATTTTATCCTTTCCCTGTTCCCATTGAAATTTCCTTCGGTTATATTTTCGTATGGTAGTTTGTTGGCAAGTGTCCGCTGGTATAAAGCTTTTGTACTGTATTAGTCCAGTGATTCCATGTTGTATTTTTCGATATATAGCGGTTCTTTATTATGTTTCTGATGTTTTTCCAGTGCTTTCTTTTCCAGCACAATATTATGGTGCGATTATAGCTCTGTTCGCTATTATATAGTCAATGATGGATTTTTCGCCTCTACTACAGAAGGTGTATTTATGTTGATCTTGATGTTGGAAAAAGGTGTAATTTTTTCTTGGCTCATTTCTGGCGCGAAAGTCGATTAGAGACTCGCCGTTCTCATTGGGAGTTGGTTCGTTAACCTTCTGTTTTACACTTGGAATTTCTACTGTACCAATTCGAGCATTAAAGTCTCCGAGCAGTATTAACTGCTCGGAGAGCTGTTAATACTGCTCTCCAAGAGCTATAATATGTTGGGTATTTGATCTATAATGGTTTGTAGGGAGTTATAAAAGCTTTCAGAGTATTTTTTTGGCTTGGATATATCGGTCGCATAGATGCTGATTAGATGTAGTGAGCCCTTGGGGAATGCCATGTTGATTCTTAGGATCCTACCATTTACTTATTCTATGTTTTCAATAATGTCAGAGTACTTATCATGTACAAGAATACCCACACCTGAGTCGGCGCGGTCTTGCTTTGGTTGTCCACTGTAGGCAAAGATGTAATCTTGGTATTTAATGTATCCCTTCCATTTCGCTTGGTCTCAGATATATCCACATGTGTCTATTTTATGTTTTTCCATTTCCATAATCATCTCCTAACATCTACCATTCCAAGAGGTGATACTCCAGCAGGCAAATCTAGTGGGAATAAATTTGTGTTTTTGCGTTCTCCTTGTCCTTTTCCTTGTCCTCACATGGGTCGCCATCAAAATCCGTCCATTATCGGAGGCTTGACCTTCATTTCTGTGAGCTGTGATTGCTTTTTTTGTGCTAGTCAGGTATCTAACCTAACCTTGGAACCTTCCACACTTTATCCGGGCTTGGGACCCGCAGCAACTGTGACGAAACTAATCAGTTCATCCCGTCCCAGCTGCAGGCGGTGTTTTCAATATTTTTCATTGTAATTCGTTTGAAATATTTAATTATGCTTAAAACAAAGTATGCAAATTAATAACAATAAAGTAATCCTATGTCAATATTGGCCAATGTATGGAGAAGAAATACGTCGCAAATTACACTGACCTCTAACTCATTAATTATTTCTAAATGACGTTATTAGGAACTGCAAAACGATAACGCTTGTATCCACATTTAAAACATTTTATGCGCCATTTTATGCCAGGAATGAAAAAATATTTCGTATCTATTTTATGCTACAACAATCAGAAAATGAACAATATTAATTTGATTAATTTTGCTTATAATTCACTGTTAGTCTTGTCCAAATCATTAATGATTCAAATTAAGTATTTTTTTTTGTTTTTCGATAACTTAATGGCAGGCGCGATGTATTAATTGTGAATGATCTCTATACTAATCTTAAGACACGCAGCACGCTTAAGTATGCTCCAAGCGAAAAAGCAAAATAACTTTACTTTGGCAAAGGCAAAGTTTGGTTTTTTAACTATGCTTTATGGTTAATTTAACTCATATGTAGGTCATAAAAAAACAAAGTCAGCTAGATTCGGTAATAACTTTTCGCACACATCTAAACGTTTAATTCATTACAAAAATAAATATTATGTCGATCTTCACGGTTATTATTATCAGACAGATAAGAAATAAAATGCGTATAATTTAGGTCAATGACTCTTTTTTATTTATTTCTCGGTCAAAAATTTAATGGCTATTTTGAGATAAATTAATATCATATAGGATGTACCCACCGGGTGACCCAAAGTGGACGCCCAAGGTCCACTGTCGCAAAATTGAAATTGTGTTTTAAAACTAAATATTTATCGAATTGAAGAAAAAGTAGTAATTCAGAAACGGCGTTAATGACCTTATCAACATTTCGTTATCCTAAAATTTAGCAATAGTTTCTCACATCTAGGCTGCCTTTAGGATTTTGAATAACCGATTTTTGCCTAAAAGTTGCAGGACTTTCACTTCAATAAATGGTTTGTCCTAAAAATCACTCAAACGGCAATTCAATTAAGAGCTTTATGAAAAACGACTGCCAATCATTAGACGTATTACTAAATGTGGAATTTAATTTACCAATCTCATTACCTAATGAAACAAAAGACAAGTAGTGATGTCAACTTTGTGCTTACATTCTAATGATCCAGAACTTATTTACTGTAAACAAACTGTGTAACATCCAGATTGACATAGTAAAATTCATCTTGTGCGTTTACATAACAATTGCTAATTGCGTTTTATAGAGTACGAAGTACTTATTTTAAATTCCGGTAGTGTGATTTTTTGGAGACTCTTTTTTTCCTTGAAAGCCTCCAACTTTTAACCCAAAATAGGTAAGTAGATACTTTTTTTTAATAAAAGTTACTAATATTCCTAAGGGCTATTGCAATGTGGAAAAATATACGCATATTTTGGATGTCATTAACGCCCTTTCTAAATTTGTTTTTAATTTTTGCTATAAGTGCACCTGAAGGACACTTATCAGTTTTCTTTTTGCCATAGAAGTCTTTGAGCGTCAACTTCGGATCATCTTGTACATAATATGTATACTTTAGTCTAACAATCCATGATACAAACCATGCTCCAAACATTGTAAACATATTATATAATAATTGATAGATATTTTTTTCAATTTACGGCTAACCGTACATACATCTATAAAAAGAACTCAGCTTGGATCAGTGCAGCACTATAGCATTTGATTATATTTGATTGGAGGATAAATGTACAATATTGAAAGCCATGTTTATAAGCGAAATATTTGGAATTTTATAGATTGTTTGAGTGAATCAACTAACTAATTTTAACCGCAATATGGTTAATTGCTAATTTATTTACAGCATGATGTAATTATTAATCTTTATTAATATTGTTATGTTCGCGGTTTTTGTGCATTTTGTCCTAACAGGCCTTGATCTGCTGGCGTAAATATCTGAAAAAAACATTAAATAGCGATAATATATAGGTCCTGCTATACCAGTGTAATTGAATCGTTTTCAATTGATAAGATCAATAATTGTTTTTTTATAAATTGGTGTAAGAAATTAGTTTAAAAAGGAATTAACGAGTTTAAAAGTACATATTTGAATATAAAAATATGTCGGGATCAAAGTGATGACTCCGTTTTAACAGTGTGAGTCCATCCAGAGACCACAAAGTACAGGGTCCGGCAATGAAACGGAAAGATTTTGCAAATAATTTTATTGTATAAAATTATATTTTTATTATGTTATTCAACTATTAATAAAAAGTTAATAAATAACCAATATCCTTATTGGATACAAATAGAGATCATCAATAGACAAATAGAAAAACATTACTTTCCCAATTTTGCATCAGTCAAATGATGTAATGATGATATTTTCGTCTGTAAAGTTCTCTGGTGCTTTCGCAGTCCATTCCCTGCAGGTTATGTCTTACAGAGCCAATTTTTTCCTGTTGTTCCTGATTTTTTGTATTTTGGTGGTACGTTTCTGATCTTATTCGAAGGGCTATTTTCGTAATCAAAAGATGATGATTACTACCACATGTAGACTTTAGACTCTGACGTCGTGGATTCCTGCGGAGGTAGTCTGCGGTATGATAAGATAGTCTATAATAGATTCGAGGTTTTTTGTGTGCTGCGACCATGTGTATTTATGTATCCATTTATGGATATATAATATATATTATTTTTTCCGTAGCTTTTGTTGTTGTAAGTGATTTCGTCTGTTCCCAGGCTGTTGACTCTGTCTGACTCTGACTGAGTAGTGGGGAGTTTTAACCTCTTACGAGCAGCACCAGGTAAATTGTGATCAGAGTTTTCTACCCCTAGCCTTTGGTGATACAACGCCGATTACTGCAAGGCAGCAGCTTCGTCTGTAATCCTAGACAGTAGGCCTTACAGGATGCTATCATCCGAGCCAGATAAACCCTCCCCTTTCTCCTTTCCACCTCTTCTATGATGAAGGCCCAGGATTAGGGCTGACTTAGCGGAGTTTGTACGAAGATATAACAACTGAAAAAAAATCAAAATTTAACTTTATAATTATCATGGGAGTGGGGATATCCTGAATTTTGGTAAATTTGGTCTTAGTCAAAGTCGGAGTAGAGGAGAAATTGATAAGACCTAGAATATTACCGTCTCTATTGATTTTTAATTTGTATTCCGAACAAATATTTGGAGAGGCACTGGCAGATGCTGACCTGGAAGAATAGAATTCCCAAATGGACAAAGATTAAATAACATCCGATATGTAGATGACAATGTCTTGTTCGCTGATACCCTGAAGGATTTGCACGGTTTGGTAGATAGAGTGACGATGAGTAGTAACACGTACGGACTTGACATTATACAAAGAAAACAAAAATTATGGTGATAAGTAAGGCCAATGTGCCGAATTGCAACATCGAGAGTAACGGCCAACCTATTAAACGAGTGAGTAGATATACGTACCGTGGCACCAATTTAAATGATTAATGGGATCACGTGCAAGAGATAAAAATCCGTATTAAGAAGGCCAAAGCAGTGTTCGAAAATATGAGTAACATATTTAAGAACAACGACTTGACGTTTGCAACAAAGGTAAGATTCCGGCGATGCTATGAGGCGTCAAGTAAAAGATTGGAAGCCTATGAGATGTGGCTCTACCGCCGGATTCTGGGGGTGTTGTGGACAGATCGTGTCAAAAATGAATCGGTTTTACAGATAATGAATAAAGAAATAAAGAAATAAATTCTAAACACCATCGAAATACGGAAACTCCAATACCTCAGTCATGTGATGAGAAACACAGACAAATATTGGTTATTTCAAAATATCTTGCAAGTCAATGTGGATGGAAATAGAAGTATAGGAGGAAGGATAATCTCTTGGCTAAAGAACCTTAGACCGGGTTTGCAATGACCACCACACAGTTGTTCAGAGCCGCAGTAAATAAAGTAATGATAGCTGATATAAGTGCCAACATCCGGAACGGATAGGAACTAATAGAAGAGGCAGAATTGTGCGAATAGTTCGAATATGCAATAAAAAGTACGGCATTCTATTTAAAAAAATGTAAAGTTGATCTGCCTCTGGAATGTAAGGTACCGTGTATCAATTGGCATTATTTGAGACGACATGACCTAATAATAGACGTTAATATCTACACAAGTTCAGTTTCTTGACCGATATCGAATAATTGCAGGAATAATGAATCTTGCTATTATAAAAAAATCTTCCTGGAAATGATAGAAACATCCGTAGAAAATAAATCTATCAACAAAAGAGCAGATATCAAAGGTCCGAGCTCTACTTATGCCAATCTAATAAACAGACGCAAAAAAATATAATATGAAAAAAGTACCATGCGTAAATACACAACATAATTTAATTTAATATAATAAATCCAACAAATATAATTAGATATACAGGGTGATTCAAAATTGGCGTCATTGCTCTGGGGGTGTTGTCTGGCGGTGTTTTAGGAGTACAGAAAAAATAGTGAAAAATTAATTGTTATTAAAAACTGATAAATTTGCAAAAAACTATATGAGAAAAGCGGCAACAATGTTTTTCAAAGTAATCCACCTAATTAACATTACGTAAATACCTGTTGCTTTTTAATTATTTAAAACTCCGGTAACCATGGATAAATAGAGAAAGTGACAATAAGATAGACAGGGATAAACGGTTAATTCAACAGGACTCGTTGAATAAACCTATTTCGAAACTGATAACCTCGAATTATTAATTTGTTTATAAATTACAAAAACATACTTTTGAGCTTCTCACTCCAAACAAGTGCCTTTGTAATCACCTTATTATGCACTCTTCTCGAGCAGCTTCTTGTATTCTAGTTCATATTATATACGTGGTAGGAATGTAGGCCTTGCTCTGTAATTATTTGGTGTCAAGTGTTGTGCAATGTTCTGAGTGCCCCTGACAGGCTCATCTGCAATTATGTCCAATACCTATTCCTCTGTGCCTGGAACCCGAACATCGATTGCCGTCCATTATCTTCCTGGAACCACTCTCCTCGTCCTTTGTTGGAGTGAGTTCTTTCAGCTTCTGCTATGTTACTGTAGAATTTCAATTGAACTAATCGCTTATCCGCAAATTTGTGAAAGGAAGTTCAAAGTAAGTCACAGTTTGACAAATTATTGTTATTATTGGCAAGGGCTATCCACCTGTAACTATCTGTGGATGACAAAAGCATTGCCACTTTGACTTTTCATCAAAAAATTGTAGAAGAGAACTTTTTTAATATCACTAATTTTCGTAACTTGAAGCAAAGATCGTAATTTTTCTTTTTAAATGCTTAAGTATTCCAATATGCTTCGAATTAAACATGGAACACTTTCAAAATAATGCGTAATAACAAAGTTGAAATTCGATTTTCAACTGTTAATATTTCATATTTTTTTCTCGTATCTTTCAAGTGAGCCTTTATTACCTCTTAAAAGGTTTGACGCCAATTTTGAATCACCCTGTTTTGCTTATACAATCATATTCGCACGACTGTTTCTTGCTCTCTTAACCTATATATACTACTTTTTCTCCTTAACTAATACAACGTAACTATATACAATACCCAAATAAACTAAACAAATCTTCCAGAAAAATCCAGTCCGAAATCAAAAAAACAAAAAACAAACAAATTAATTCTATACAATAATCAGCCACCAGGCACCCAAAGAATTAAAAATAAAACAATTTTCATATTAAAGTAAAGCATAAGAAAGGTAGAAATTTGGGAGGAATTCCGAACTGATGGATAGGAGTAGAATTTGAAATGTGGAAGTCAAATCAATTAGATGTACAGTAGCTTCAGCTGATCATTAATTTGTATTTAATGCAGTGCGCCTCGTTATGTCTGCAGAAAAACATGTTGATCGTGAATAAATGTTTTGTGTAATCCAAAACAAATAAATTATGACCAAACAATATAACTAACAGATTAAATATTTCATCAAGCTGTACAAAAAATGATAAAATATTTTGGAGGGTTCCCGACCTTCTTATAGTCAGACAATTAGCAGTACGTATTTCGCAATTGTAGTTTTTAACTTTTATGCCCTTTTATTTTATATCATATCTGACTGAAATTTGTGTAATAACTTTTCCAGTCCTGAGTAAGGCGAAAATAAGTTGCGGAAAGCTTGGTAGCTAAAAAAGTTTTTCTTTTTCTTCACCACTGCTCAGACCGAATTCCCAAGAAAAATTAACCATCCTGTCTATAACTTTTGTATTTAATATTTTTCTCCAAATTTCAAAATTGATGTGAGAACGGGGTGCCCAAAGTTCAATCAATATCTTCGTACATTTGTCCGACCCTATTGAAGCGCACTGTATATTTCATTCATGTGTAAATATTCTCATTTTCAAATTTCATTATTGAAATTTGGGCATAGGCTAGTTTTTGTTTTGCCTGATGTAAGATTATTGAATTGATGTAAGTAAAAGTATGAGTTTCAAAACTCACATAATATATCCATTGCCCCTGTCTTTCCGTAATGTAATTAATCCTAACTAGTAGTTCCTCGTCGGAATTGATAAATGTTTTTTTCCAACCAATTAGGCGCCACCAAAAAACTATTTATGATAATTTAATTGCATGGTGAACTTCGACTGGTAAACAAAATCCTTGTATCGCTAATAAAGTACATTTATCGTTATTACTCTGTGCGTATCAGTGAGAAGGGTACTTATATTGACGTGGATTGCAAATATAATAAATGCAAACATATTTGAGGACCCCATATGAAGCCATTGAATCAGTGTGCTGTGACATCTGTTATTCGCGAAATTTTAATTCTGTTGTAAATACAGATATAATGAATTATGAACTTGATTGTATCGGAAACCCTGCACACCTGTATAGTTGACTAATTTATCTATTAATACATTTAATCCGAAGTTGCCAAGGAAACTGATTTTGCTACGATTTTAATACTTGATAGGTAAAAAGGAGAACTTGATATTACTCTGCTGACTGAGTAATATATTTGCTTAGCAGTAATTCATTTATATTTTAAGAACCTTTATTTAAAAATAATATGTCAAATCAGTGAAAACATATGCAGGAGCAGATAATAGTGGCCAGTACTAATGGAGCTAATGCTGCAAAAGGTTTAAAAGATGAAGACACCTAAAATAATACGAAGAATAAACTTCAACAAAACTGAAGTTATGTTGAAACCGAATTAAAAAAATTAACAAGGAGGAATAGAAGAAAGAGAACAAATAGAATCATAAATAACATCGTAGGAAGCAAAGAACATAATAACTAACAACTGACTCTCAGGAAAAATAAATTAAATTCCAAAGACAAGACAAGAAAAAAGAATTGATGACAGCTGATCTGAAAAAACTAATGGATAAAAGAAGATATTCTAAGACAATGCCATCAAAATATAAAGAGCTGATCCGTTGTTCTCGAGTACGTGTACTTCGGACACAGAATATCCTTCGATAAGGACATCGGAGAGCTCCAGAATAACTGAGCTTGGATGGGCAGCATATGGAAAATTAAAGGACGTCTTTAATTCCAAGTGTCCACAATACTTTAAAACACAAGTTTTTGACTAATGTTCTGCCGACTTCAACGTACACCGCTGGAAGATGGAGCATTAATGAGGGGACTATAGAGCGCTTAAGGATTGTTCAAACAAAAATGGAGAGAAAAATGCTAGGAGTACAAGACCGAAAGTGATAGACATCGCAAAATGGATGACGAGGCTAAAATGGTAATGGGCTGGTTATTTGATGAGGACCGATGATAATAAATGGACCAGGAACGATGTGGAAGGATGACATCCAGAAACTGGCAGATACCCAATGGATAAGTCAGACCATCGACAGAAGTGAATGGCGACGAATGAGAGGTAGAAAAGTTAAAAGAGATGGACGGAGAGAGGCTGAGGATGATGATGATTATGACGTTCAATCGAGGAAAGTGTAGGCAAGCAAAAGGACTTTGGTTGTCTGATCAGTATAAATAAATCTGCAATCTCCCAGAAAAATATTACATGTTCAACATACATAAAATGGTAAAGGACATGGCAAGTGAATCCCAAACACAGCAAATAATTATATTGACCCATCAGCGGGCGCGCCCCTTTTATTTTTGTAAATGCTATGCATTAAAACTGACATTGATATTCATTTGCGATACATTTGTCCCTTCACTCCTATATCTAACAGACCCTATTTCGGTTGGCATTAGTTGCAGAGTGGCATTTAGTAAGGTGTGTAATTTTTGCAGCCGATTTGCCGCGGTGTGCCTGATCAAGTAAGTATAATAAAAAAAATTAATATTATAATAATATGTTTATGGAATTTTTTGTTACGAATTGAGCATATGTCAATACACATTTATTGTGTTTGATTCGTATGTTAACGTATCGTAGATATCTGTCGTTTTAGCTAAACATTTTTTGATAGATTTTTAAATTTTTGTTACAAGTCGGAAAAAATCGAATCCGGACGAATTAGCAAAATCGTTGCAACAGGTGGTGAGATAATTAGAAGATAAGGAGAAGAAGAATATCTACCATCGAACATTAACGTGAAGAGAAGTAAAGTAATCGATGACGATAAATCGATAAATTTTGTTAACATTTTTTCAAGTAGGTTTTATTTGTAGAATTTCAACTATTTTTTTATACTTGTTTTAATTTCACTTATTAAATACATTTTAAAGTAGTAAATGACGTTGGCATCATTTGTTAGTTTCTTTAAATATTCGCTAATGGTGTCATTCTTAAGCTTTCCACACATTGGCGCGAAATATTCGTCGACTCACGGTCTTTGGCGTGTAACGAGGAGCAACAAACTGGCGCGAAAAATTCGCTTGGCGACAACGAAACTCCAGCGAATTTTATTTCTTTTGCGACCAGCCGCGTTTTCCGTCGTTTTCGTTGCGAATCGAAGATGGCTTCAACTGAAATGTTAATAGAGTTTGTGGAGAAATATCCGAATTTATACGATTTAAGCCATGAATATTACAAAAATATAAGAAAGAAAGTTATGTTATGGGATGAAATTGGGCAAGAGATACATATTACAGGTAGGTATTTAATTTTGAAACATTAAAAAACAGGTTTTTTATTGTATATTTTGAATTAATTCTTACTTCTGCTTTTTGTATCCTAATTTGTAAATACGATGATAGGTATAATACTGTGGTATATCATTGATTCTTTGATTAAAGAAATTAACAATTTTTTTTCGAGTAGCGAATGCAATATTTGTTGCACGTCTTGGGTCCCTTTGTATATTGTTAAATGCTCTTCCTATGTTTTCCTCAAACTCTGTTGGTGGTAAATCGAAATCTTCTCGGTCATTTCCTCGAGTTCATAAAAAATTATGCAAAATGCACGCTGTCTTCAGAATCAAAATAGGCCTTAAAAATATTCGCCATTTTTGGGCCAAAATGCCAAAGGCTCTCACATTTCACCTCTCTTTTAGCTCTGCACAAACGAGTATTAAAATTCTCTATACGTCTGTCTGTTCTGGATTGCTTATATGGAAAATGTCGCATTAGATAAGGCTTCAAGGCAAACGCCTCATCCCCAATTAAAACATGCGGACAAGGTTCGTTTTGCCCAGGAAGATTTTCATTCATTAAATTAGCTTCAAATCTCTGTTCCATATTCGAATTCTCAAATATGCCCCCATTACTATTTTTGCCATAACCCCCTATATCCACACAAATAAATTTATAGTCAGCACTAACGATCGCCATCAGTACTATAGATAATTTTTTTAAATAGCAAAAATTATTTGATCCACTTTTCGGTGGGCATTTTATTGCGACATGTTTGCGATCAATACTACCAATACAGTTTGGAAATTCCCACAATCTTGAATATTGTTCAGCAGAACTTTTCCATATTTCTTTAGTCGACACTGGTAGATATATATGTATGTATGATGTATATATTATTACTCGGATTCAAACTCGAATAATTCGAGTATTCGAGTATTCGAATATTAAAAAAGCGAATATTTATGTCTAGTCATAACTCGAATACTCGAATATTCGAATACTCGAATACTCGAATAATCGAATACTCGAATACTCGAATACTCCAACATTATCAAACTCTCGGGGTGCAAATATCTTTATATGCACTTTGTATACTTTTATAAAATAACTGATTCATATTCTACAAGGATTTAAACAACTACCAATATATTTACAAGCAAATGAAAATAATCATACCCTCCTGCAAATTAATATAAAATTACGTCTCTGTGTTCTGGTGATTCGTGTCACCAACTTTTGCGCGGTGTTACAATTAATGTGCCGACAAAGGCACTTTTTCGATTTTTCTTCTTGGAATTCTTCTGGTCGCGAAAGAAATAAAATTCGCGGGAGTTTCGTTGTCGCCAAGCGAAATTTTCGCGCCAGTTTGTTGCTCCTCGTTATATGCCAAAAACCTTCTAGTCGACGAATATTTCGCGAGGCGAAAATTTCGCGGTCGCACTGAATTATTCTTGCTAGTGTGTGCAAGGCTTTAAGCTGCTTAATTTCTTCCTTTAATTGAGTGGTGAGATCATTTAAAATAGTTTTATTTTGCGAGGATCTGGTGTGTTGCCATTTTTTTCCTTGCCTTTCGCTTTTGTGCAATCAATTCTGCAATTTATGTGGGATAGTTATTACCTTTCAATTTCCTTCTAATTTCAGGGGTGTTTTCCATGAAGATTTTTGGATGTCATTGACGAACTTCTCCACTTCAATATCCAATTGTTCCTTAGTTTGTCGTGGGGTTACTAATTTTATTTTTTCTTCTAACGTTAACCTGAAGCCGTCCCAATCTGTTTTTTTATTGACTAGCATGGGATTACAGGACTTTTCGACGATATTTTCACTTAAGGTTAAAACTATTGGGTATGGTCTGAAATTAGCTCCAAGTTGTCTTCTATTAGTATATAGTTCCAAGATATGTTTTTGGTGACGTAGAAATCTAACAAATCAGAAATTTTGTCAGGATCTGTGGGCCAATAGGTGCCCCGTCATATGTTGATCTTCCCGTTGATATTCCCTCACACTTGAATTCTTGAATTGCCTGCAGTAGTTCGCTTCCTTTCGTTGTTATCAGTCTCGATCCCCATTGGGTGTGTTTTGCATTATACTTTCCTCCTATGATGAATCTACTTCCAATCGGTTTACAAATTTCGATGTACCTTTCTGTCTTAATGTTGTGTTTCGGTGGACTATAAGGGCAAGTTCATAATGATTGATGTTTTCCTTTACTATTACCGCACTTCCTCCCTTTGCTTTATTGTCAGAGTGAATAGTGTGGTAGGTATATGTTATGACCCTTGATTTTAATAAAGGATTGCTTTGTGAAATGAGTTTCTGAAATGAAATACGCCAATTGTTTATGTCCAGGATTACTTAACGTTCTTCTTGATGCTTGAGCAATCCATTTGCATTCCAACACATGCTTTTTAGTGTATAAAGCTGGATTGAAGCTGGATTTGTAGTCGCCGTAACTTAAGCCGTAAGACGTAAGACGTAAGAAAATAAACCACTGAATAGCAGTGTATGCATTCATAGCCGCCGTATCGAAACGCAAGACGCAAGCCGAAATGGTTCAATTCTATTTCTTGCCTTACGTCTTACGTAAAGCGTTGCCATTCCGCTACTTTTAAAGCTTCCAGCGGCGAATGTTGCATCGCAGACCTGGCAACATTAAATGGATTGTTGGATTATGCTTTAATTTCTGCAGATTGTGCGGCATGGAGCACAATAGATGCATAATAACCCACCAGCCACAATAATTTCGTCGTCTGAATCCATTTTTACCTGTCTTTATCTATGATTTTACCAATAAAAATTGTTATGCGGTTGTGATAAAATAACCTCTATAGCATAGCCTAGCTTTACCGAGCATTATAACCTAGTTTTAGTTAACTTTTACTGTTACGTCTTACGTCAACTATGAATTAATTTGCTGTTTTTCCTTGCGTTTTACGTATTACGTCTTAAGTCTTACTTACGGCTTACGTTTCACGTTACGGCGACTATAAATCCAGCTTTATAGTCGCCGTAACGTAAAACGTAAGCCGTAAGACGTAAGACGTAAGAAAATAAACCAATGAATAGCAGTGTATGCATTCATAGTCGCCGTATCGAAACGCAAGACGCAAGCCAAAATGGTTCAATTCCATTTCTTGCGTTACGTCTTACGTAAAGCGTTGCCATTCCGCTACTTTTCCAGAGGCGAATATTGCATTGCTGACTTGGCAACATTAAATGGATTGTTGAGTTATGCTTTGATTTCTGCAGATTGTGCAACATGTAGCATAATAGATGCATAATAACACACCAGCAACAATAATTTCGTCGTCTGAATCCATTTTTAGCTGACTTTATCTATGATTTTACCAATGCTGTTTGCTTCAAATTACGAAAATGTTTAATATAAAAAAGTTTTCTTCTACAATTTTTTGATAAAAAAGCACAGCGACAATGATTTTTTTGTCATTAACAGATAGTTACAGGTGGACAGCCCTTGTCAATAATAACAATAATCTGTCAAACTGTGACTTACTTTGAATTTGCTTTCACGAATTTGCGGATATGCGATTAGTTCAGGGGAAATGCTACAGTAACATAGCAGATGCTGAAAAAACTCAGGGCAACAAAGGGCGAGAAGAGTGGTTCCAGGCACAGAGGAACAAGTATTGGACATAATTGCAGCACAGCCTTCCAGGGGCACTCAGAATATTACACAACCACTGACACTTTCCCAGGCACCAAATAAATATCGGCTACATTCCTACCACGTTTGTACGATACACACAGCACAAGGAGATAGAAATGGAGCACGAGTTAATTAACTGAATACGAGAAGCTGCTTTTTGTTTGCTTTTGCTGTTTATCCTTGTCTATCTTATTGTCAGTCTGTATAATTCCATGGTTACCGGAGTTTTAAATAATTACGAAGCCACAGGTACTTGGGCAATGTTAATTAGGCAGATTACCTGCAAAAACATTACCTCCGTATTTCTGATATAGTTTTTGCAAATTTCTCAGTTTTTAATAACAATTAATTTATTTTACTATTTTTTCGCTACTCCTATAACAGCGCCAGACAACACCTCCAGAGGAATGACGCCAATTTTGAATCACCCTGCATTTGTGCTTACTTTCATATTGGTTATTATAGCATTGTTGTTTGCTTTATCAGCTTGCCATGCATTCCTTAAATTTGATTTAGGCTGCGTTTGGGGGATAAAATTTGTCATCACTGCTGGCAATTCTTTAAGTTTGCGCACTAGCAGTTCACTATTATCTCACATTCTTCAAATTCAGTTAAGTTTCCACTGCTTATTGATGTTTTAAGCAATATATTTTGCAGCCAGAAGCACCTGCTGGGTTAAATATTTCACTGACCGATGGAATCTCGAAAGTTTTTATACAAAACTGTCACGAAATAACTAACAATCGCTGGTCTGAAAACACGTCTGTACGCGACGGTGTACACGACGAACACTTATGTGACTTATGACAATTATGTTTGAAACAAAATATTAGCCAAATGTTCGCCACGCAGTTCGCAGAATCGCTACTAAATAGTTTGAGCAATCTGCAAAATTTGGTACTCTTTAGTCAATGTGAGTATCACGTATGTATAATCTTCCCATTGACCAGAAAATGTGCATAATACCTGATGCTGCGAGACTTTATTATTATACGTTATTTTTTCCAACGGAACTTTGCTGTTTAGTTTTATACAGAACTTTTACTGTTTAGTACCTTGAGTACAGCAGCACCCTGCTGGTGCAGGTGCTGTAATAATCAATGCCTCATAGCCCGTTGATATTTACGCAAGGTAAATTACATCTCTCCCTATAAATGGTGCGATATGTATTCTTTGGAGGGTGGTTTCTATGTTCTTCGTAAATTGAAACATGTTTTTATTCACATTTTCCTTGTGTCTTTGGATCCAGCGCCTGGGTTTCTTCGGACAGAATCGTATCTGTCTCTGGTTAACCTGTGCTCTGCTAAGGCCGATTGATTAACTTGTCCTTGCCTGCAACTCCTGTTGTGTGCAGTTAGCCTTGTCTGGATGCTTCTTGTGTAATGCCTATATAGACCGATCCGCACTTGCAGTTAATACGGTGAAGTCCGAGACTATATTTGAAGGTTTTTGCACCGGTTGGTATATTCACCGAGCTCGTACGGCCAGAATCTTGATGACCCCTTTCTTCTGCTTCGGATGATAATTTGAGAGTATCTATAGGTATGAGTTGGTTTTCTACAGGGCTATTCAGATTATACGACACGGAAGATTGCGGCTAAACTTTTTCATTTTAAAAAGTATCATTTTACCAATAAATGGAGACCAGTTGGAGATACCTTTTAAAAAATTATTTTATATATGTAAGTACAGTGTGTCCCAATTATTAGACTCAACCCAAAGTTTAAAAATTTAGAACTTAATTTTACATTGAAGTCTGCTTGCTGATCTTTAATTGGGTATTTAAATTTTTAAATTTCACACACGCAATTACGAAATTCGCCTTACTGGATTTAATCCAGTGTGTCCTCTTTTTAATAAATATATTGTAACATTCAATACATGTAAATAAATTAATTGATTAGTAAAGTTGTTGAATTGCAGATAATGATAATCAAGTCAGTTGCTCGTACCTCACTACAATGCTTACGAGTGTAAAAAGAACACGTGCAGATAAAAGTTATCATTCTAGAATTTGAACAATGAATGCAACCACAGCAATATTTTAATTGGCTGTAGTAATTTTTCATTAACTTTTTCAAACCCTGGTCATTTAATCATTTAATAAGATATTAAAGAGACATTTGATCTTTGCTGTTAATTTACATCCTTTTTACGTTATATCTCTAGATAAAGTGGCTTGAGTTGTACCATTTGCTTTGATTGTGAACACGACAACTGCGATGTTAATAATTTCATCGGATTACTCACTTCTGATACAGAAACATTAGAAATTATAATGGAATAATATGCTTTATGTGCCACGAAATTTGCTGAGTACATAAAACTTTATAAGATAGACGCACTTTGAATAAATGTAGGAATTCTAAGCAAGTTCCAGCAGTATTTATTAAAGATAGTTTTTTTCAGCCCTCTCGCATCCATACTTGCACATAGTCTCCCTTAACGACTGTTATCTCTCGCGGTTTTTAGCTATTTTTATCAATTTTAGTCCGCAGTTCCGTTGGTGTCATCCTTCCATCTTATATTCGCTCGACCTCTTGAACTCCTCCCAGCCATAGTCTCCATTGTATAATTTTAGTGTTCCGTCTCTTGTCTCTCTTTGCTACATCTGAGCAAGGTCCCATTTCATCTGAGTTACCTTTTCTATTACATCCTTGACCTGGGTATGTTATCTTATGTATTCGTTTGTCTTCCTGTCTCTTAAGGAAATACTCGTCATTGTCCATTCCATACTTCTTTGTGTTTTTATTTTTTTATCGTGAAAGCTGCCCAGCTTATACGCCTTCTTAGTTCTATTTCAGAATATGTATTTTCCTTTCCTAATTGAGTTTGTTTTCCAAGGCAAATGTACTCCTTGACCTTTTCTAAATGATTGTTGTCTATACTTATGATCGTCTCTTCTTCCCGGCTCATAATTTAAGTTTTCTAAACGTTCATTTTTAAAGTCACATTTTTTTATTTCTTCTTTAATTCTCCTAAAATTCTGCAAGTAACTTATTTGTCCGTTATTATCACCGCAACATTAGCAAACTTTAGCTGATTTAGCCTTTCTCCATTGATATTGATACCTCTATTTGACCAATCAAGTTGTTTGAACACGACCTCTCGCGTCCGCGTAAAGAGCTTTTGGGACAATATGTCTCCTTGACGAATACCTCTCTTTATTGATATTGATTGGAAATCCTCGTGTATTCCTATCGTAGCTGTTGCTTTTTTGTAGATGATTTTAATCAGACCCATGTATCTACTATCTATCCGTGCGTCTCATCCATTTCTTTCATGACTGCCCAGTGCTCTATGCTATCAAAAGTCCTTTTATAATCTACGAAGGACATGCATAAAGATATGTTGTATTCGGCTGCTTTCTCGATTAGGATCCTTATTGTTAGAAGATGGTCTGAGCTGATACCTTTGCGGAACGCTGGTTGGTCTGGAGATTGACAGTGATCCAGGTTTTTTTGTTATTCTGTTTGTTATTATCTTCATTAAAAGTTTATATAGATGGGGAAGCAAGCTTATGGGTCTGTAGTTTTCAAACAACCTTCTGTTTTCTTTTTTATGTAGTATGATCATGATTGCATCATTCCAGTTGTCAGGTATCTTCCTTTTTTTGAGCAGGCATTATGTAGTTTTGTTAACTTTGGCATAACTATACCTTGAGCTTCTTTTACCATTTCGATGAGAATAATGTCTACACCTGAGCTCTTTTTATTCTTCATAAAACTTACGGCGTGGATGACCTCTTCGTCATCTATTTCTTCTATATCCTCTGAACCTACGTTTGCAACTCTTCTCTTCATAATTTTATCTGGTTTCACCACTTTTGTGTCATATAGGATTTCATAGAACGTCGTACTTATTTCTACACACATTTGATCTTCATTTATCAACAGGCTATCGACCTATCGGTCTTTCTGCCCTTGCATATATACAAGTAATTTGTATCCTATAATCAAATTTAAATATAAAGTACGAATCAAATTTAATACTAATTAAAAAAAAAATTCAGATTCTGTATCATGTCTCTTCATCGTCCAGTAGGTTGGTTCGGTAGTGTTGGAAGTGATCAAGTAGTTTTGTTATTGGGAAGCGAAAGCGGGATTGTCTCGTTTGTCGTGTAAGGCAAAGGGGATTCAGTGAAGTCCGCTTGTTGGGATTGTTGTTCCATTTTGTTCATAGTTCAAATTGTCTTTCGGTTATTCTGGTTATTTTTGTTCGTTCGTTGAGTAGTTGGTTTGAGGGGTTGTGTAGTTTATTGAGTTGGTTGAGTCTTAATTTGGTACATAATTGTTCTCAGTGCAATCTGTTCTGTTGTTTAGTTTTTCTTGATGCATTCGCTGTTATTATATGTCCGTAGTCAAGCAAAGGTCTACATATTGATTGGTATTTTCTTTGTGGCGGTCGTTGTACTAATTCCTTTGTCTTTGTACGTCAGTGATCGGAAGTGTTTTGTCCGTTAAATTATTTTTGTTCTGAGGTTCTTTGCGTGTTTTGTAAATTTAATTTAATGGTCCAGTCTCGTCAGTGTCGTTCTGAAGCATTTTGCCTCTTGTTTTGGTCTAGTTGTGTTTCCGTCTGTTATTATCGTCGGAGAGTCATCTTAGATTTGGTGGTTTGGTAGAAGTAGTTATTTTTTTCTGGGGTTTGGTGTAAATCTCCATTTGTAGAACCAAGCAATTGTATTGTCTGTTAGTGTTTGAAGTTTTTGTATTGCTTTTGCAGTAGCTTTGTCGTGCATGATCAATTCAGTGTTGTCGGCGTATTGTAATGTGTACGCAGATTTGTCAATGTGTCGTAGAGGCCGTGATTGTATATGTCGAGGTAGTATACAGGGTTGCTCATTAGTGCGTCAAAGTGCGATATCTCAGTAAATATGAACTTTACAAGAAAATACGTCCTACGAAAGTTTTTCATTTTTAAAAGGTCCACATTTTAAAATTACTTTCTAATATACGGGGTGTATCATAAACGTGTGGTAGTTACCAACTTTGGTTTTTTAAATGGAACCGCCCCTTTTTTCACTCATTTTCAGATTTGCCGTCAAAATTTAAGTTAAGTTTGTGTCAAACGTTTTACCTGAAAAATTTACGATTTCCGAGTTATTCGTAAAAATGTGAAAGTTTTGACAGCTACTGGGTTCCACAGAAATCGATGCTGTACACTACCCGCTGCAAATTTTGGAAAACAGTTTTCAGCGATTCTAACAGAACATCATGATCTACGCGCAGATATGTTTTAAATTATAAGAAAATACTTCTAAACCGCGCAATTAGCCTCTAAACTTGCATGTTTTTAAACCTCAAAAAGTTGCTTATTTCAAAT
>NW_026018611.1:15170520-15174809 GCF_020466585.1 Dendroctonus ponderosae | reverse complement strand
AAACTGTTTTCCAAAATTCGCAGCGGGTAGTGTACAGCATCGATTTCTGTGGAACCCAGTAGCTGTTAAAACTTTCACATTTTTACGAATAACTCTAATGTGGACCTTTTAAACGTGAAAAACTTTCGTTAGACGAATTTTCTTGTAAACTTCATATTTACTGAGATATCGCACTTTGACGCACTAATGAGTAACCCTGTATATTGTAAAATAGAGGTGATAGTGGGGACCCTTGCGGGCGGCCTTCTTCAGGGGTGAAAGCAAAGGAAAGGGTGTTGTTTATGCTTATTTCTAGTTGTCTGTGAATAGATTTCTGATTGCGTGAATTATGTATTTGGGGGTGTTAAGCTGGTGAAGTTTTAATAAGAGTTGTAACGGTTAAAAATGGAATTTAGCTAGTGGTCCACCTGTCTGCTAACCCGTTGTTCTCAAATGTAGTTGTAAGTTATAATGGTAAGAAAGCAGGTTTCAATGGTAAAGCTGTACAAATTTTGACATAGTGTGTAAACCTTCTCATGCAGAGGAATTACGTAACTCTATCGTAAACCAATGGACGAAAGACTAATTTACTCATATTACGTACGTCTTCAAAAAATTATTATGCTTTTCAGTACTATTAAAAATTCGATTTAAATTGATTAAAGTTTTAAAGAAATAATCGATGAGAAAAGAATTATTGTATTTATACAAATATATTAAAAACGTGATCTACATTTAGGAAGCGCTTGTAAAAAATGCAAAACCATACAATAAACCTGAAGTACTCTTCAATAGCTGATTTCAGATTATATCCACTTGTGATAATGTATTTTCCAATTTTTGTGTCAATAATAACACATTTTTTACATTGTTTATAAGTGATGTGCCGATATGAATAGTACTATCATATTTGTTCTTGGTTATTTTTATATCATTTCAAATCTATTATACTTGATGATTGAATGATTAATTTTAATTAGAAATGAACGAAAGTCCAGTGGAAATTTTCGAAACAGCAACACGAAGTTTCAGTCGTAAATACGAAGAAACTATAAGCACTGTCCCAAATGTAGCATCTGATCACCAGCGTACAATATTTGAGTACGTCTTCTACGAGTAAACAACTTGATGCATGATGCATGATGCGCCACCAACCCATCTCAGCCTGGCAGTTCAAGAACAGCTAAACACGCAATTCGGACAACATTGGATAGGAGGATTCAGATCCGTAGCTTGGCCTCCTCAATCTCCAAAGTTCAACCCTTCAGATTTGGTTTTTGGGGATATTTAAAAACTTTAGTGTATGCCAATCCTGTCGACACTTAATTATTTTTTAATTTTAATTAATTTTCATTCAATAAGCATTGTGGAGAACGCAACATTCTACAATTTTTCAAGATAGGGAGTGCATAAGGTTAGAAGGAGCTCATGTTGAACCTCCATACAAAATTGTCCACTAAATCCAAATACAATGAAAATGGTTTTTCCTCGAGAACTGTTCTGTTTATCAATATGAATATGAATCATATCGAGTGTCATATGAGTGTATTTTTTTAGTTTAAGGTTAAAGCTACCCAAATACATTATTTTCGAGTCTTTATTGTATAGGGTAAAAAAATAACTTTTATTGTGCTCTACCTATCCCATCTCTGGCAAATGAAAATGCTAAAAATGGTTACATGGATTCTTTTTAAGAGCAATGATGTACTGTTCATAGCATGAAAAAATAAATAAATTGCCTGAAGTATTTTAAAACATATTTTTAAAAACCGATTTACAGATATCTCTGTAGGGGGGCCCTCTGGACTTTTTTAAAATAGAAACTTGTTATATTTTTTAACGTCCCCCTCTACAAATACGAGAGCATGACTACATATTCCGGGTCACCTTGTATAATGATTTGCAGTTGCAGTTAGTGTTGGGGGTATGAAATACATACTTTAAAAGGCGTGACAATTTTTGTCTTTGCGTATAATCGTTTTATATAACCACTTCAGGTAAATATTTTTGGTAGAGTATACTTTCACATTTTTGTGTTAATATTGCTGTAAAAGTATTCCTCTACCAAATTTATCTTCATAAATATCCCCACAGCGAAGGTTTTTAAGCAATTTTCTCTATTCAATTTCAACAACAATATTTAAGACAAAAATGTTAAAAGTTGTCTCACCGAAATATCCACCTCTCATATTATAACTTTTGATCACACTTGGATTTGTATATTTCGAAAAAAGTTACAGAAATTATGGTTTGACGAATGACTAAAGAATGTTCGCATTTAGAAGCATGATATTTGGGCTAAGAGAGATAACGATAACTTTACGTGATTACTTTACTACTAAATCTTTACATTCCTTCTAACTACACTCACATTCAAAAGTCGTGCACCCCGCGCCCCTGAATTTACATAATACATTTATATTATATAAAATTGTTTTATTGGTACATAAAACGTATTTGTTTACAAGTAAAATAAAAGATGAAATTTCCAAACAAAAGTTGTTTACCCCTTTAAAACTGTGTTGCTGCAAAAACTGCACCTTTATATTGGTCACTAGTAGCCCGCATTCGTATCTAAAAAATGCAAGAATCGTGTAGCATGCCTGGAAGCGAGTTGTCAGCTTTTGATAGGACTAGAATTATTGCTCTGTGGCAAGGAGATTTATTGAGACACCACATGTCCAAGAAGTTGAAGTTTCTTAGCAGCACAGTTAGCGGAACAATTAGACGCTATGAAAAGACTGACCTCTCGGTAGACCTCGACGTGGTCGTCCTCGCGATACGACGATACGAGAACATCGCTTATTTCTCAATCAGCCCGTCGAGCAGTAGCTGCGCTAGGGGTCGGCGAGGTTTTAGTAGCGATAAAACCACTTTTAATAGAGATGTAAATAATTGCGAATTAGAAAAATCAGATCAAATTTGACAATAATGATAGTGAACGTGAAAACATTCCGAGTTGTTCGGGAATTGAAAAGTAAGTTTTTAAGTACTTAATATTAATACATTATTTTCTAATCTAAATATGGGTACTTGTTTCCTGCTGGGACAAAAGCTAAAGATTTTCATTTAGGGGAAAAAGAAGTACTTGATTTGGCTCTATATCTACATGAACTTTCAAAACAGGCGGTGTAAGCAAGTTTTCCTAAAAAACAGTATACTAGAATCATCAGTATATTCCTGATGTTTCTAGCATCACAAAATTCCAAGAAGAACTACGTATCTTGCGGCTACCTGCAGAGCCCACCTACAAAACTGCCTACAAAAACCAAATCAGAATCAACACTGACTCAATCAATTCTTTTAATAAAGATTCGCTAGAGCGATAATTAAATTTCTTAATAACAAAAATGCATAATTTCATAGACACATCTAAAACAAGATCGCGCTTTCCGAGTTATCATTCGCAACATGCAACGACAACGCCAGTCAAATATATCAAAACTGGATTAGAGGAACTAGAGCAACCAAATCACTTAAGCAGCCTAAGACCCATTCGTGATCTATAAGAACTACGAATGGATGGACCAGAAGCGACCAGTGTTTCTATTCTTGACTTTGAGAGAAGGGAGTATCCCCGGGAGCATCACAGGAAGTCGCTCCTCGCTCACGATCCCTAGCGTATAAAAATAGTATTCTTGAATGATAAGGAATGCCAGTGAACACGCAGTCCCTGCAAGCACTGTTGCCAGCTTATCTGACCAATCAAAATTGCGAAAATATTGACGGTCTGACATGCTCGCCAACGTCATTTATTTACTATTGTGGCGGAACTCGTACCAACTTTTTGTTTTAAAAGAGACAGACATTTAAGAATCATGTATTTGTCTTTATCTAAGCTAAGAAACGGTCGTTTATTCCCTCGTTTTCTGCTGGTACGTCTTTATTTCCAAACCGTTTATAGATACTTATTAAAAAACAGTTTTTGTTTTTTTAAGCATGGTTCATTGCTTCTGTGCCCTATTGAGGTAAGGTAATGTACTAGTAAAATGAATACAGTTTTATGAAGAAAGTAACAGGGTAATTTCATTTATGTAGCCGCTTTCCTTCAGCACTTTATAATGAATCGTAAAATGAGTCTGTGTTCCTTAAAGAGACTGAAGTAAATGTACCTTTTAGGAAAAATGGAATAGCACAATAGCCATTGCAAATTGTGACAAATCAAGGCTGCTATCGCTCAAGCAAAAGGAATCGCTGATAGAATTTGTCCACAGCAGGTCCCAAATGACAAGGCTTATTCTCGTGTAGAATCCTTAACGAATGTATATTTAATGAACAATAAAACACCATCTCCACCAACAATGTACAAA
>NW_026018611.1:15164524-15170408 GCF_020466585.1 Dendroctonus ponderosae | reverse complement strand
CAAATACGATTTGAGGTTGGAAAACCCGGGGAGATGCCCTTTCTACTGCGTCGTACCAGTCGATCATTCCCGCTCCCTGGGGAACGGCTCCCTCTCTCAATTTTTTTTCTGCCATAAAACCCCGCCCACTTCTCTCGGCTGTTCTACTCCCTAGTCGTCAAGAATAGGTACACAGGACAGATCCGAAGTATTTGCTGCCCATCTAACCGACGTGTTCAGTTCAACTCCCATGACTAGAGCTGACAACTACACTGTTAAAAATTCAGTTACTTTTCAGTAAGTTTTGTAACTGAAAATTCAGTTTTTGGTTGTTGAAAATCAATTCATGCACATTGTGATTGAATTTTCAGTATTCTCATTGAAAATCCAAAATTCAATAACATGTAACTGAAAATTCAATAACATGGAACTGAAAAGTTTTCAGATCTTAACCTATTTGCAGGGACTGATTGAATATCTCTCAATTCGTACTACCACGGACGAATTAACAGATTTCCAACCAATAGAGCACTTTTGTATCATCGTACCATCGTATAAACGGATGCATGGCGATCTACTCTTTCTACAGTGACGTGACAAGTACCAGAGAGGCTTATCACAGTTTCACCAAACAATATCGTAGGCTACATTGGCATGGTAAAAAATGCATCTGCATGCCAATCTGGGAATCCAGGTTCGAATCCTGGCCAAGGCGTGAAAATTTTCCCGCAGCCGATACTTTGGTTACTTCGTGGAAAACGTTGGAAGCAGACGAGGGGGAACAATAGCAGAAATCTTACCATAGGAAAGAAAACAATCTCGACAGGTCCCCCGTATAATTTAGATAGTGCGTTACGCAAATATGCGCGAGAGGTCGTCCGCGCTCTCTCTGAGCATGGCACGAAGAAATTTTTTTTAAATAACCTTCTTCTTCTTTTTTACCAAAAGTAATTTGTATTTTCAATAACAAGATCTGAATTTTCAGTAACTGGTTTCTGAATTTTCAATAACAGGTATCTGAATTTTCAGTTACGTATGTGAAAAAAACTTCAATTACATTTGACTGAAAATTCAACCAGATTTTTTTAACAGTGTAGTCAAATGAAATCGAAGACTTCCTTGTCTCTCCTTTGCCCATGCACAAACCCAACAAACTCTTTACACGATCTGAAGATACGCTCTCAAATCAAGGCAATGAGGAAAAACAATACTACAGGCTACGACTTATTGTTGGCAAAAATATTCAAGCATCTTCCACGAAAAGCTTTGCTGCATAAACAACACAATTTTACTCCATAGTTCGCACAGCTTGTTTTCCATCACAGTGGAAAGTGGCCCAGATAGTCATGATCCCTAAGGCTAGCAAACCATCCGAAGATGCCGCCTCTTACCGACCTATTAGCCTTTTACATTAGTTATCCAAAGTATTTGAAAGATTGCTTCTGAGACGCCAGACTAACAATAGACAGGAACGGTCTGATACCACACCACCAGTTGGGGCACTCAGCAGTTGAGGCCGATCCACAGACTTACTAGTCAAATATACGAGTGTCTAGAGAATAAACTTTACAGCTGTGGGGTGTTCCTAGACGTAGCAAGCTTTCGACCGTGGCTGGCATGCAGGACTCCTACTCAAGATAGAAACTGACTTACCGCAGTTTTTCGTCTTACTTAAGTTATACTTGAGCGAACGCATGTTTTGCGCAGAAGCTCAGTTCTTGGTCCAACACTCTACAACTTGTTCACTGCTGACATACCTGCAGATGGATTTATCTCAACATTCGCGGATATTGCATGCATGACCACACATGAAAACCCGGCCAATCAAGATCGCACAAAGAACATTCAAATATCCTCGCCTGGGAACTACTCAGAAATAATATCGCAAGAAGACTTAAAAGATTTAAACCTCCAGATCTGCCAGACCATTTTCCTTGATCCAGATCTGCCAGACCATTTTCCTTGATCCAGATGACCACCCATATTTACTGATTGTGATGTCAGTAAATACGCCATGTCATGTGTATGTATCATCGCTTTCCATTTAACAGCTCTCAAAGAGGGTTACACAAGGGAGTCATAATGTTAAATCCAGTTAATGTCTTTCTTATGCCATTTTTCCATTATTATCAAGTTTACTTATTGTTCTACAGATTGTAAATAGTGGTAAATTAAAGCAAAAAAATATCTACTGCACTGAAAAAGGAAACTTGATGATGGTCGGCTTACTTTATTCTTTCTATTATTAAAAATAACGTTTTAGCTAAATTATGATTTTAAATTACCGAATAATCACGCTACTTCTGACTTAATTAAACAATAAATGTTTGTTTTGTAATTTATTTGCTCAGATGCCACACCAATAATTGGCAACTATCCGTTTTAAAAATGTATATTTTAAGTTCAAGTTGTCAATTACATATTTTGTGGGATTGATGGCTTTTCGGAGGGCCCAGCGAAGAAGAAACTCTAATGGTATTTGAAATCAGTAGATATGTCTATAATCCGGCCAATTTGCCCGCTTGAGTGGAGCGGTTATTGATTGGTCTCCAGTTTTGTTTTTATTTCCCTTCGGAAATTCTTTCACTATATAGTTTTATCTACACCAATTATAGCTAACGAACTTTGTTGGTTTAATCCAGGATAAAAAGTCTGAACAATTCAGTTACTAAGTCATACGTAATCTATAGGTTGAATAAAAATTTGCGTCATTCCACTGGAGGTATTTAGGGAGAACAAGAACAATAGTGAAAAAATTCATTGTAATGAAAGACTGAGATATTTGCAAAAAAAACTAGATCAGAAAGTCGGCAACATCATTTTTCAAGGTAATTTGCCACATTAACATTAGTCTCAAGCTTAAAAAGCTCAAGTGACCAGATAGATAAACACAGAAAGTGAAAGCGACAATTATAGAATTATATTTCATAGTGGTTAGGATAACTGTTAAAGAGTTTCCTCTCTCTGTCAACTGGTCTTTTGTTCGCAAATTATTACCTCATACTAGTGAGCTGATGTTGAGAATATGTTTTTAAAATACGACGCGACCAAATACTTTCAAAGTTATTAAGTATTATTGGTCAGAAAAAATGTAGATAAAATTCAAAATTGTTTTGTTCTTTCTTTGTTTTCTTGTCTTTGTCTTTGTCTCTTTGTTTTCGTCAAATTTAAACATTTTTTTGTAATTTCAACGATTTCAAAGGTTATAGCACAATAGTAATTTACAGTAGCCTGGTGTAACCTAAACATTTTGGTGATGATACTTAAATCGAATTCTAATGGAAAGAAATTATAGGAAATGGGACAATTCAAAATATTTCGCTGCAAAAATCCAAAACTTCCTCGTCTTGTTCTCATGTTTGTGTTGGAGTTTCTTCATATATTTTTGAGTTAAATCCAGATATCATATTGCTAGTGACATTAAAGTTTTTACAACAAGTATTGTTTACTGAAAAGTGAAACTTAACAATCATAATTGAATTTAAAAGAGTCAACATCATTTGATTTCTAATTTTTGATTTAACTACGTTCATGATTGAAAATGTGCTTTCTACGACTACATTTGATGACGGCATCGTTAACATAGTAAACGCAAAAAGTGATAATTCCTTAAACATTAAATCGTTAGCGGCATTTTTTACAGTTATTACCTTTTTCCAGAAGGTAAGACTATCTTCTGGAATACCGTTTTCAAATATCTCATTCCATTTTATATTTAAAATATTTCATAATAGAATTTCGAGATCGGATAACTTTTCTTGCTTTGCAAAATTTAGTGGTAATTCGGAAAATGTCGGTCTTATTTGACTTGAAATAACCTGAGGATTGAACATCTTTATTTTGCGAAACACATCTAAATGAATGGGCATTCTTTTGATCAGTTCCTTCAAAAGAACTTTGATGAACTCTAAACATTTATTTTTCAAAATTTGAGAGATGTGAAAAGGCAATTTAAGATTATTTAATTCTGTAGAAAATTGAAATCCAAAATCACAATCATCAATGCCTAAAAAATGTTGCTTATATTCCATTGTATCGTTTAATAATTCTATATTACTCTCAAGACTCATTATTATCGCGGGTTTTAAAATTTGCCGCGCTAATGACCATATCATAGTATTTACATCTGAAAATGCTTTGTAATAATCAATGCTTGTATTTTGAAAATTCAAGTTTAGCAAATACAACTGCTTCAAAAAAGACCGAAAAAATATTAATATAATTTGATTGCTTTTATCTTTATATGCATCACTCAAAAGTTTTGCTGCATGGCATTTTTCTTTGTCTGCATTCAATAAAAAGAAAGTTTCAAACTCTAAATACTGGTTTAAAATTTTGTCTACTGCTCTATATCTTGATAACTATCGTGTTGCACTAAGCTGGGAAAATTTTCTGAAATTTTAATCATCAATATTTATGAAGCAATAAATATCTTTTAATTTACTAATTCGAATAGCACTGTTTGTAAACCAGTTATATGTTTCTCTTAGAAGAAAATCTACTTCATTAGAAAATATTTCTGAGGCCTTTGAAGCACATATTTGCAAACTATCACAAATACACTTAACTAAAATCAAATTATCCAAGTTAAAATTTGTTTTCACTAAAGTAAATAGTGAGTTATTTTTTCCACACAAATTAGCTGCACCATTTGTACCAATGCCCACCAGATTGTTTAAATTTAAATTAACTTATTTAAAGTAATCTACTACAGTTTAGAATAAAACATCAGCTGTGGTGTAAACAACTTTCAAAAATGTCAAAAACTGTGTTATTACGATATTTTTTAATTCCGAATAGTACTTCACACAAATACTAATTATCTTATCTCTGGACACGTCTGTAGACTCATCTATTATAATAGAAAATGGTGCATTTGCTATATCTTTTATCAAATCAGCCTGCAAAGATGGTGCTATAAGAAATGTTATTAATGCTGAACACTTTGTTCTATGAAGCTGAAGTTTCTCCTCATCTCGAACGAAATCCGAAGACGTTGAAAATAATTTGTTAATGGTTAAATCATTTATTATATCTGTTAAATGATCAATACTTCTTATTGAAGTATGCATAGCAACATAGCTGGCCAAAATCAATTAATTTCGCTTTCGTATGGGGTTCAACGTAGTAATTCCTAAAATGTTATACAATATGTGTGTAAACTACAATTGTAAATGCAGTTTTTGATTATTACTATTTGATCATTGAATTTTTGTCACTACATTTAGGATCAAATTCATTCCTGGGTTTCAGTCATTTATTGTCTCTATTTATCAATCAAAAAAAGTTTCGGTGTATTTTTCCACCAGCATTAGTTTTTCCAAAATAACAGATAGTTAAAAAAAATTGTCATTAATCTAAAAAATAACCACAGTTCGTCAACAGCCTCATCATATCACACAATAAAATACATCACAATTGCAATACTTTAAAACACTCTAAAATTAATTAGGCCTAACAGGTGATTAGTCAGGACAATCAAATTTGGGAAGAGACTAAAATTCTTCGTTCAGATACTTGAATATTTTTACTTACATGTGTAGCGTTGTTGCTGCTTTAAGCATTGGCATGCATTTGGAGTATTAATTTTGTCCATTATCGAACACAAAACGAATAAAATATTGTTTATATTGAATTCTTTTACTTTCAGCTGTTTTTCTTTGCGTTCATTGCGGATATTATTTTTGGTTTACAAAATTCTTCAATATACCGGGTGTTTTGATAATATTCTATGTTTATTTCATTTAATTAATGTATGATATACTGAGCTAAGATTGTCGGTATCGGATCTGAAATTCATAGCATTGTGATGTTTTTTAATCTGTATCATTTCATGGACTCTTCTCTTATCATAATTACTCTCGTTAATCAGTATTTTTGTGTTATCAAAATCAAAATTATGCAA
>NW_026018611.1:15161883-15163525 GCF_020466585.1 Dendroctonus ponderosae | reverse complement strand
CCAAACATTAGTATGAGCCGTATGGTCTTGCAAGACCCTCGCACAACTCTTGCAAAAATTTTGGTATTGCAGGACATGGTCTTGGTCTTGGTCTTGTTCTTAAAAAAATACACCCCTTTGTAGAATGAAATCAACAATACTTTCAATTTAATTTTAAACTACGCGGTTAAATCCACTAAAAAGTTTATGGAAAACAAACTATTTCGAACCAATCCTGAAGCTGTGCATCAAATCAACGAATGTTTTTCTTCGAGGGTTGCAACGATTCGATTCCTTTGACTCGGTCGAAAATACCGACAAGAGCCGGAACATGCCCCAACGCGAACGTTCGAGGCTCGACATTGGACCTCTAGGTCGATGAACCGTCAAGCCCCCAACGTTCGAAGGTGTTCGTGGCATCGTGTAGCCCAGCATTGACTCGGTCCAAAATACCGACAAAAGCTGGAACATGTTCCAATGTTCGCGTTGGAAGCTCGACATTCGTAGCTCAAAGTTCGAAAGTCGGCCACACGATGCGACGAACCGTCCAGCCTCCAACGTTGGAAGGGTCCTCCAACTCAGGAAGGAATTTGAATCGTGTGGCGCCGGCATAATATATATTTGTACATGATACAGTGAATACAAGGTAGGATCTTGCGTCGATTTGCGTGACGTCAGTGGAAGTCTGGACTGCGCGTCGTGATTTTTTCCTGTCTGCTAAATGTGATTGAATATAGCATTGTACATAGTTTCCTGACTGTGTTTCAATTCCAAATCAAAATCAATTCCTGGGTTTCAGTCATTTATTCTGACTGACTTTCTAGACCTAACAATTAATTATGATAACAAGGAGGTATGGTCTGGTAGGTACCTGAATTATCAATCGTACGCTCCAATGAAATATAAAAGAAGTTTAATAACGGCACTTACAGATAGAGCCATTAAATTGTCACATTGGGAGTATAGAACAAAAAATCTTGAAATACATTATTAATAAAGAACTATCCAAGGTAATTTTTCGAACCAATCATAAAGCAAAGGATAAATAAAATATACAATTCAACTAAATGGAATAACATAAATAAAAGAAGAGAAGTAACAAGTTATCAAGTATATATCATTATCATATATTCCGGAAATTAACACAAAAATAAAAAATGTATTCAAACCACATAATATCAACATAGCAGAAAAAACTAAAAACACCTTAGCAAAGGAATGTTTCACAAAATTTAAACCTAGTATTATATATAAAACAACCTATAAACAAGTTAGACACGCCTAATGTAATTTACAAAATAGACTGTTTGAATTGTGATAACACATACATAGGTCAAACAGGACAATATCTAAAGAAAAGAATATACTAACATAAGAATAGCCTAAAAAAAAATTACGAAAATGGTACAGCACTAGCACAGCATGCACAACAGAAGTTGCATAATTTTGATTTTGATAACACAAAAATACTGATTAACGAGAGTAATTATAATAAGAGAAGAGTCCATGAAATGATACAGATTAAAAAACATAACAATGCTATGAATTTCAAATCGGATACCGACAATCTTAGCTCAGTATATCATACATTAATTAAATGAAATAAACATAGAATATTAACTAACACCCGGTATATTAAAGAATTTTGCAAACCAAAAATAAT
>NW_026018611.1:15141431-15160884 GCF_020466585.1 Dendroctonus ponderosae | reverse complement strand
TCGGTAGGCGTCGGACAATTCATAAAATAATACTTTTTAAAAATCAAACGGTTTAGCCGCAAACTTCCGTGCCGTATAGCGTGAATAACCCTGTACAGGGCGATTTCAAATTGGCGTCATTCTTTTTAAGGGGTGATAGAGGCTCCCTTAGGGAGTACGAGAAAAATATCGAAAATTTTTTTTTCGAAAATTTCTAGAAGATATTAATAGTTGAAGATCGAATTTCAACTTTGTCATTCAAAAAGAAAAATTACCATCTTTGCATCAAATTACGGAAATTTTTGATATAAAAAAAGTTCTCTTCTACCATTTTTTGATGAAAAGGCACAGCGGCAATGATGTTTTTTGTTTTTTTTTGTAACAGATAGATATCCCCCGTCAATAATAACAATAATTTGTCCAACTGTGACTTACTTTGAATTTCCTTTCACGAATTTACGGATATGCGATTAGTTCAGGGGAAATGCTATAGTAACATGGCAGAAGCTGAAAGAACTCACGCCAACAAAGAGCGAGGAGAGTGGTTCCAGGAAGATAATGGACGGCAATAGATGTTCGGGTTCCAGGCACAGAGGAACAAGTATTGGACATAATCAAATCAGGGCCTTCCAGGGACACTCAGAGCACAATAACTGTCACTTTCCCAAGCACCAAATAAATACCGAGATTCTTATAAGAGTGGATAATAAGAAGATTACACAGGCACTAGCTTGTTTGGAGTTAACCATTCAAATGTTTGGTGTTGTATGGTTTATTTTCAAACACGAATATTCGAGGTTATGAGAACAGGTTGACATTTCGTCAACAAATCTTGTTGAATTTACCGTTTATCCTTGTCTATCTTATTGTCAGTCTGTATAATTCCATGGTTACCGGAGTTTTAAATAATTACGAAGCCACAGGTATTTGCGCTATGTTAATTAGGTAGATTACTTTGGAAAACAATGCTGCCGTATTCCTGATATAGTTTTTTGCAAATTTCTCAGTTTTTAATAACAATTAATTTATTTTACTATTTTTTCTGTACTCCTATAACAGCGCCAGACAAGACCTCCAGATGAATGACGCCAATTTCGAATCACCCTGTATATATAAATAATATTTATTTCCTACAGAAAAAGGCTATCGGCCCAATCGGGCTTTCTGTCCTAAGGGTAATATTTTTGGCATATCTCAAGAATTTTCGTTTTCTCAAATCAAAAATTTTCTGCTTCAAGAATTCAATACTCCATTTCTTTGTGTAGAAGGACTGCAAAAGCCCAGAGCTATTAAAATACGTCTGCACTCGACATACTTAAATTCAGTTCCAGAGGTTTTCTCCAAATTTCTCATATTGGCGTAATAATTTTAACAGGCGATTTAAAAAGTCTTCAAAGTCAAAGAACCGTGTACCCAATAAAATTGATCACCATTATATGAGATGGAATATATTTGGCATTAATACTGTTTCAGAGATTGGTTTTTGCTGATCCATAACGAAATATCGACACGAATTCATCAGTTCGGCAACTACTAATTGAGCAATCGATAATTCCATTTTACCGTAACCTTCAAGTGTTATATTGCAACATTCGGTTGTAAAATTTACAACTTAGTTTGGTCTATGTTATTATATGTTGGTTGATAGCAAGTGCTAATTATAATTATGGGCTTACTTAGATAGTAGATTTGGATGTGCTAGTCTAAACCACCAGATTATCTATAGAAAAAAGCACTGCTTAGGAAATAATTTGAGAACACATTGCAATATGTTTTCATTTGTTGGTGACACGTTCAATAGAACTTCTGCGTAGTAAATACTGTAGGCAACTAACTCAAAAACCCAAACAATGTCTTTCATTTTTTCAACGTCATCAGAATTTTTTGTGTTTTCAATGATGAACATTAGAGGAAGTGCAAGTTATAACAAAAATTAAAATCAACTAATCAATATCAGTAGTTCCTGAAAAAAGATCGAAAAGTCAATAAAGTCATTATGAACATAAATCAAAGAGCATCCAATCTTGACGTGCTGTGAATTAGTGAAACTAGGAGAAGTGGTGAGGTTGCAACCATTCTGAAATCAAGACATCTTCTCATTCAGGGAAACTCGGAAGTAAATGCTCATATTGGCGATGTTGCCCTGCTGATCCACATAAAAGAAAACATCTTGTTACCGAGACACGGGCGGTATCAGATAGAATCATCCATGCAGTTCTCAGGATTAAAGCAGACTCAGCATCAAGCTTATACAACGGTACGCGCCCACCTCTGTCTCAACGAATGAAGAAAATGAACAATTCTGTGAAGATTTAGCAACAGCGTAAAATACAGAAAAGGCTAAGAACACGATTATAGTGAGAAATTTTAATGCTAAAATTGAAGCAAAAACGGCTACACATCCTCCATACGTCGGAACTTTGAGCTTGGGTTAGCGAAACGAGATAAATCAGGCAATGACTATCTTCCTCCGTAAAACGATCTACTGACTGAATATATTTTTTTAAAGCAGTCAAATAGGAAGTGGCCCTGAAGAAACCCAGATAATGAAGTAAACAACAAATTTTACTACGTCCTAGTTGACACGCTGCTAGAAAGGAAGCGCCAAATGGAAAAGAAAATCCGCTCCACAATGTCGGAACTTAAAGGGAAAGAAGAAGACTACAGCGCCCAATTTCCAACAGAAGAACAAGAAACTAGAACCAACTGAATAGCTACGGGAATTGGATATTAACGCGTTTTAATGAAGATGCAGAGGCCAGCGAGGTGCTGATCCAGGAGCCAAAGGGGACCAGCAGAGACTTGTCGAGATATGCAGGCTTGAACAGCAGAGTGAACAAGGCCATTAGAAAAGACTGTAGAGCGAAGTCGTATTTGTCCAATACGAAATTAATCAAGGAAGTCATTGAAAGCAGTAATATGAGAGTTTTGCAGTAAGTAATCATTTTTTGCAGGTGTTCAGTGTTGTTGGGTAACAGGATTATGCCGTCTGTGTATCTGAGATGTGTTAAGCTCTCGCTGTTGATGATGACTCTCTCGTCTGACTATTCTAACTTCTTGAAAATTCCTTCCAGAGCCAGCATAAACAGTTTGGGTCAGATTGCGTTGCTGATTTGTTGCATTGTTTGATTTCCTTTTGCACGGCAAAGGAATCTGTTGTTTCCTGTATTCTCACTACCCCTTTCGCGTTTTTGTGAATCTGTTCTAGTATGTTCCTGTATATATGGTCGCATGGGCCAGATCTAGCTCCCTTAGAATTGTCCAATATTCGATAGAATCGAAGGCCTTCTCGTAATCTATGAAAGCTGTATATTCCGTCATTTTCTTATATATAATGTTGAAGGTCAAGAGATGATCGCATGTGCTGAAGCCCTTTCTAAATGCTGACTGTTCTATAGGTTGATAATCTTCGCAATATCGAAGGGATTTTAGGATATACTGCGCCACGCTATCCTACTGCGGGTTGACGAGGTTGGCGAAAAAATTTGGGTTTGCATCGAGGAATAAGGAAAGGATAAATAAATTAAAATAAGGAAAGGGTAGAGGACAATGGTTTCCCCCGTATGTTCTTGGAAGATAAACCAAGGTTCACTTGGGCAGGGGTGCGTCCTTGAAATAAGTCTACCATCTATTGATAATATAGATGAGTATCTAATCGTTACCCTTACACAAGACACTAGAACACATTAAATCTCTGATATTCCGAACACCGGTACAAATTGAGCAAAAGTTAATTAAGTCAATATAAGAAGCAGCCAGACTGCTTCCAAGAGTGCACGATAAAGTGATTGGGACACAAACATGTTTAGATAGGAGGACATTTCTAAACGGGGAGGACTTGGAACACCTCTTGTGATTTACCAACTTAATCATATTTTATTTGATCGATATTGATCATCCCGATACCCTAAACCATGCAAAAACTTTGAACAAAAGTGTATTACATTACCAAAGACTACTAAGTCTTACAAATGGTCTTATTTCTACTACAAAACCGACTTTTCTATGTTTTTCGAATGGTCAAGAATGCAGGAGGGATGGAAGAAATGGGCTTCCACAGAGAAGTGTTCTTTTTATAACTGTCTTAATATTTAAAGAATATGAGACGGACCATCACATGTGAAACTGACAAGAAGCTATGTAGTATTCGAATTAACAGGTTAAAGCGATTGAAAAAGATAACTACAGGCAAAAATAATTAAGAAATTTTAATTATTAAACTGCGATTACTTATTATCCATTTCTTTCTGCTATTTCTACCTGATCCATTTAGGAATAAAATATACTGTAGTATTGAATATTAGACACATTCAAGGATATCAATGTTGAGCAATGCGAAAGTAATAAATAAACGCACTGCTAATGAAGTGATAAGTCAATGTATTTAAAGAATATGGAAACGTGACGATATCGTTGTAATTCTACAGTTTAATTATATGATCCTAATTACCTAAGGTTCACCCACATTCAATTTCCCGCAGATATTTTTATCCGTCTGTTATTGGAATAATCCATTTAAAACGATCGTAATAATTTTACGAGCGGACAAATAACTGCCTTTTGTATTCCAATCACTGGCACCTGCTAATAGTGGCACACTAAATGGAATATGATACAATCAGTAAGGAAAGCTGAATTTACAATTGGTTACCTGGAATGGAATACAAAAGGTCCTTAACTAGGCCAAATCTAAAAATATACAGCAAAATATTTATCATTTTATTTGCTTTCATCCAATATATTAAATTATTGAAATAGCTCAACGTGGTAAATAAAAACTTTGATTTTAGAAAAATGTTTGCCGGACTTGTTAAAGCATATTAGAAGGAATAACAGCATAGAACGAAGTGTAGATGGTTGAGTGTTCTAAAAAAAAATTATAATTTAGCTTAAAGTTTAAAGAAGCTAAAACAAAAGTATGAGAGTTTAATATTTACAAAAATATTAAATAGGTGACAGGCATCAGATCCAAACGATACCATAGAAAATCACCACGTAGTGCAATAATCGCAGAGGCTGATGTACTTAGTTACTTACTCCGTAGCGCTACAACCCCTGATGGACTTTTGCTGACGCGCCGACTTGCCTCCATCCAACTCGGTCGGTCATAAGCTCCGTACCATTTTCGACGCCCAATTTTCTCAGATCAGCAGCGATGTTGTGCCATCTTAGTCTGGGTCTTCCAACTGGTGTTTTTCCCTCTGGGGCTTTCTGCCATATCAATCGTATTAGCCTACGAGGTTATATCGTATCTACGGGCCATATCCTGGCCATCTAAGCTGTTGAGCCTTAATTTTGTTGCCCAGATCTGGTTCGTCGTATAGCTCTCTCAGTTGTGCGTTCGTTTTGCTTCTGTGCTGCTACATCTGTGGATCCTTTGTCGGGCCGTATATTTTCCTCAGTATTTGTCTTTCGAATCTTCGGAAGACCTCCTCATTTCGTACTGTTAGCGTCCACGCTTCGCAGCCGTACATGATAAGTCTGATGACATGATACCGTTTTGTATACCAAATACGTTCTTAAGGGTATTAAAGCAGTTGTTTGCGGTTTTAAGTCGGTACTTTATTTCTTCGATGATGTAATTGTCGGCTGTAATGATCGAACCCATGTACTTGAACTGTGTGCCTTTTCAAATTTGTGTTCATTCATTGTCACATTTTGTCCCAGTCTCCCTCTGCTTATTCTTGTCTTACCTTCGTTTATCCTTAGACCCGTCTTTGATGCCTCGTGTTCCAGTTTAACAAACGTTTCCTTGCTGTTTACTACGCTAGTTTCCACCAGGTCAACATCGTCCGCATAAGCAAGTGTTAGTTGTGAACGATTCGTTTGGAAGAGCTTTGTTTCTAGTTTGGAGTACCTTACGACCTTCTCCAGGGCAATATTGAAAAGAGTAAGAGACAGCGGGTCACCTGCTTCAGTCCCGTACTGAATCTGGACCCTTCTACACAAACTCTGGTTAGTCTTATAATTTTATGAGGTATCCCGAATTTTGCCATCGTCTCCCAGATCTTAACTAACATAGGCCTATTGAAAGTCTATAGACAATTGGTGTAGCTGCCTATTAAATTCCCAGCTCTTTTCTAGTATCTGTCTAATTGTGAACAGTTGATGAGTTGCTGCACGGTTTGTCTGAAAGCCACACTGATGATCTCCAACTATTTCCTTTGTGAGTGGGGCAATTCTCAATAGGATTATATTTGATAGCACTTTGTATGAGACGTTTATACGCGATATTCCTCTATAATTTTTGCATTCCATTCTGTCTTTTTTTTGTGTATCGGGATTACTATGCTTTCCTTCCAGTCTTCTAGGATCTTCTCGTTTTTTTAGAGAGTTATGATGAGTTCGTGTAGTTGGGATAAGGGCAGCGCCGTCCATTAGTGCGAAGGCGAGCACTGCACGACGGCGCCAAAAGTCAAAAGGCGCCGCGGCGGTATTATAATTTAAAAAATTTCTCAGAACTCCTCGTACGACATGGGGTTCTTCAAAGCCCACATTCATCCCGGCGAAACAATATTGTCGAAAGCCGTACGCCCACTGAATCGACTCTAGCAGCTCTAATATTTCGACTGCTTTCTGCTAGTTCGATTTCCTCACGTTCTTCGATCGATCGCTCAATTATCCGGCTCCTCGCGGAAAAAGTAACTTGTTCTATATTTAGCGTTTAGTTCCAAAACAAGACGAAAAATAAGCTAGGTAAGTAATTTACTAAAATTTACTTATTTACATACATAATACCTGATTAGAATTTAAAAAAAATATTTTACAGACATTAAAATAATCTAGATGGTGTAGATACTTATTATTGCGTCATTTGCTAGTTCTGTCACTATTACGGCGGATTATTTTCACTTTGCTTACCCTGTAGATAATATTTTTACTAACACTTTTTCTTAGTGGTGTTTGCTGCTGAAAATCGTTGTTCTATGAATTTTCACTCATTTAGAGTTTACCTATTTTGGGGCCATTTAAGCCATTTCATCCACTTCTTGTTCGATTTTATATTTTTGGAAGTTTCATATCTGTGTAACTAGGCATTATGAGTTAGTTTGGATTCCCATTTTCTTTCCTTTTCAATAAAATACTGTTTTTCACCATGTTATTTAACTTTAACTGACTTTGGCCACATGGGAAAATTACCTTTCTATCTTGGGCACTGTAATAATAGCAGAGTTTTGGAAAATTATATTAGTTTACTGAAAAGGAAATAAAATTCTAGGACAAACTAACCTAGGACAAACTAAAATTATTAGTTAGAGAAATGAAACTACCAAAATCGAACAAAAAGTTGATTAAATGCTTAAATGGCCTCGAAATTGGTCAAAATATGAGAGAAAAATGATTTCACCACACGAACGCAGCAAACACCACTAAGAAAGAGTGTTAGGAAAAGAATTATCTACAAGGTAAGAGATATGACAATAATCCGCCGTAATCGTGACGTACCTAGAAAATTGCCATTATTTATATTAGAAATCTATGTCGGTGTCAAACAAAACAATATAAAAGTAATAACGTCTAATAAATTTTTAATTTTAACTTAACTTTTTAATTTTACTGACAAAAGGCCGTAGTCTCCATTTCAATTCAATTAGAAACATTTTTCATCTTAATTTTAATATGTTCTCATTTTCCTCAGATCGCAAGAGAATAAAAAAGAAAAAAATTATCTGGGTATCAGCATTTGCTCAATAAAAAGAAAAGAGAACATGATATAGAAAAGACCAACTCAAAAATTACCCAATTTTTTGAGAAACCCGCTGTAGCTCCTACAAATCTTCCAGGCAGTACTGAGGATAATCGTAGTTGTCCGTCGACTGCAATGAGAGTAGATGAAAGCGTAGGTCATCAAGTCGATCCTCATTTTATTTCGTTACCTTCATACTGCAATAAGCAAGCGGAAGATGGTCAGACGGAATGTGATGCAACTGAGCAGCACAAAAAAAATGCCTCTGGAGAAGAGATTAATTCAGATAGGGTACCAGAAATAGTGAAATGGAAAACCCATTTCTAAGAATCCGGGTTTATGGCTGGTCCATTAACTCCATCCCAAGTTAAAGAATTTGTTGTAAAAGATTCTGCATATTACCGACACAGGGATCATCATGGTCAAAAGGACAAAACGGAACGAAAATTTTCCGACCTTTATTTTACACGAATTTTACCAAATAATGAAAGGTTGTATTGTACTTAATGTATTCTGCCGAGAGAAATGTTATTTATTTTTAACATTAAAACCCTTATCAGAGACTAGGTGGTCTAGCCGAATTGATGCAATTAGTCCTCTAAGGTTTCAATTGGGAGAAATATATGATACTCTCTACGAAATATTATCTGGAAATAATTTTTACAATTCTGCGAAACATCTGGCTACATCTTTAGCAAGAAAGATCAAAAATTTCAGTTTATTTGCATGTTAGTACTGTGGTACAACATATTAAATTGAGTTAATATTGTTAGTAAAATTTTGCAATTAAAAAGTTTAACATGCCTATGGCTACTAACCACTAATTCTAAGTTTAATTTTTATTAACCATGTAATAAATATATAGTTCTTATTTAATTGGCTTTTTGTCATAAAATTTAGAAAAAATATAGAACATAATACCTAAAGTCTGTTCAAACTCGCACGACGGCGCCAGACCGGCTTGGCGCGGCCCTGGGTGGGATGCTACTTTGTTTCCGGCGTGTTAAATTTGTTGTTTTTCAACTTTTCTATGGCGTTCTCAATTTCCATTCGAGAAGAGTTCGTCTCGTATTTCCGCAATTTGGAAGCTGCCCGGTTCTTCGTTGTCTGTATCACCCTGGTTCAGAAGTTGTTCAAACTACTATTTCCATGTTTGCCTGGTTATTAGATCTCCGTTGTCGTCCTTGATGATGTTGTTGATCTGGGTCTAAAGCCCTTCTTTATCGTTCTTATTTTCTTATAGAATTTCCTGGCGTTACACCTTCCATCGATTTCTGATGTCTGCCACTCCTGATCCTGTGGTTCTCTTTTTTCCTTCTAAGTAGTTTATTGGTCTCTATACTTAGTTGTCTGCATTTACTGTTATTGTCTTCAATAGAAACCTGCATCATTACTAGTTACTGCATTACTTCTTTCCTTAAGTACCCTCTCACATTCTGGACAGTACCAGTGGTTTTTATTTCTGTTCCTTGGCTTTATTCCCAGTCACACTTGCTGCCCCTATGATTGCTTCAGATAATACTTTCCATCTCTTTTTCCGTTTTCAAATTTTGCTGTATCCCACTGTTGGTTTTGTTTGGATTGCGCATGTTTTGAGCCTGATATTCTGATTCTCAGCTTTGCTCCGACAGGAAAATGATCAAAGTCCGCGTCTGCCCCTCTATAGCTACTTATATCCTGCAGGACGTTGCTTCCATGCCTTATATCGATTACGACGTGGTGAATTTAGTTTTCTGTTGTACCGTCATTGGAGGCCCATGTCTCTTTATGGATAGCGTTATGATCATACATTGTAGATTAAATAAGCAGGTTGTTAGGTGCTGCTAGTTCTGCAAGTCTTAGCTCATTGTCATTTGAGAATACGTGTAGGCTTTTTGTGTCCACGTGGCGCCTTAATGCCGCTTTTCTTCGTAGCTTTGCATTAAAATCTCCCAATATAGATTTTATATCCTGTTCAGATAGAACCTCTATTTTACTCTCCAAGGTGATGAAGGGTACAGATAATAAGGAGTGCTTATAGACTGTTCTTTACACCCTTAGGTAGCTTAATCGTTCACTAAAGGGTTCAAATTTTAGGACTGAGCCCAGCAGGTTTTTCTTAATTGCAAAGCCGGTGCCGAACTGATGCCCGTTCTGGTTGTTACCGCTATAAAAGATGACTGAGTTTTCTATATTTAGATTTCCTGAGCCAGGCCATCTTATTTCCTGTAGTACAGTGACATCCATTTTCAGCCGCTCAATTTCTTCAATTGTCCTGACCGTTGCACCCGTCCTGCACGAGCTAAGTACATTCCATGTTCCGATATTCGTTATTCCTCTTCCTTGCTTTGGTCGTCTCCGTTTACCCATTCTGATCCGAGACTTGTCTTGCGTCTTCATAACCGCGATAGTTTTGATGAGGTGGCGTGGTTCGCCTTACGCTCAACCCTCCTCCTTTGTCCGGGCTTGGGACCGGCAGTGAGATCCGAGAGAACTAATCAATCCACCCTCTCAGTTGCCCTAGGCGGAGTTTGATGTGAATTTTGTAAACAATTCGTGTAGCCAGTTCCAGAGATGAAAGTACCTCAGACCAAACAAATGCATTTGTTTACGTTTTCCCGGATAAGAACAACAACGGTTCACAGTGAAATAAAACCAACAATAAAATAGCAGGAAAACGGTAGCCACGAATGTATTTAGTGTTATACTTGTTTGGTTTGTAATAAGCGACAAGCAAATATGACTAAAATTGAAATTTAAAATTTAAAAAATTATAATAAATTAAGGCGGTAATTGCAAGAATACTGAATGAAACATTCATCATGACAACACCGTGAAGGAGGGGAATTGAAGTTTTTGTACAAAATACCCACCAATACCGAATATGTGGATATTCTGTTATTTTTAGGGGAATGCCACAGTAACATATCAGAAGCTGTAAGAACTAACGCCAGCAAAGGGCTAGAGACACTGGACGATTGGTTCCAGGAATTGAGGAAAATGGCATCCAAGTGTTTAGGACAGAGAGAAACAGATATTGAAGATATAAGCAGTAGAACCTTCCAGCACAACAACTGCACTTTTTCAAATACGGATACTTAATTGCCTCGATAACTCCGCGAGGAAGGGGCTACATTCCTACCATGTATGTAATATGCACAGGCCACTAGAACACATTAAATCTCTGATCTTCCGAACATCGGTTCAAATTGAGCAGCAGTTAATTAACCCAGCACAAGAAGCTGCTCAAAATATGAGCTCAGACTCAAAGTGATTGGGACACAAAGATGTTTGGGGTGAGACGGGCAGGACTTCTTGCTCTTGGGTAGACTGGAACTGGAATTGTATTTTATTTGATCAATGATACATAACCTTTAAAAGAGAATGAACATTCCCATCATGTATGTAAGATACACAGGACACAAGGACAAATTAAACCTCTGGTCTACTGAACAGCGGTACCAATTGAGCACGAGTTAATTCGATAGAGCAAAAAACTGGATTTTGTTAAATAAAAGACATTTGCTAAATTCGTATTTAAAAGATAATAAGTCTAACATTCTCTCTGATCAATTTTGTCACTGAATTCTAACTTATGCCACAGAAGAATAAGTAGAAACTGAACTCTGCTATTTCACTTCCTTTATCTTTTGAATCACAATATTCATTATAAATGCAAAATATTATTAACATGTTCGCGGCGGAATAGAAATGCAAATGTGAAGCAAATTAATTTGGCTTCAAATGGGGCGAAGCGACTTTTGCTGATCCCCGCGGAGATTAAACCTAAAGTTGGGGCACAAGCAAGTAAGTACATTCTTAATATTTGAGGTTTGAAAATTCTCCTGAAATTGTAGAAAGGGTATTAGAAAAAGTATATCAAGACTTGTTCTTCTCAAATCTTAAGTGACAGTAAGTTTATGAAATATTACATTACTAATAGTATACAAACTGCCCATTTCACGAGCTTCACTATCGGAATCTTTAAAACCAGAAACGATGTTGCTTCAATTGGCTAAGTTTCGCAATTTTTCAGCTTTGTCAAATGTTTTGAAAATTCTGACTACTTTCGAAGGTACCCAGAAAAAACAGCAATTTGGTTAAAAAGTTTACATTTTTCTCTGAGCCCATATCAAGAGATAATCGTTAACGCGAACTATATTCTGTGCAAGTTTTCCTGTTCTTCCATTTAATGATGTTATATTTATAATGCGACATTTCGGTTTTTGGCGTCCATTATCAACTTTTATTCTTTTTCGCCGCCATATTGTCTGCTGTACAGGCCGGAGTGCGCGTGAGTATGGTGTGCTATCACTCTTCAACAAAAAAAAATAGACGCAATAAATACAGGGTGATTCAAAATTGGCATTATTCGTCCGGATGTCTTGTCTGGGGGTGTTTCAGGAGAACAAAAAAATTTGTAAAAAAATAACTGTTATTAAAAACTGTACAACAATTGTATATGATAGTATAAGGGTCCAAGAAGACGGAAAAGCGCAAGCGCACAAAATATTCATAACTTTGAGCCTAACACCAAATTAAAAACGGTTATTTCTTTAGGTAGGATATTTAACAATTGCATCTTAATCGTCTTTACCGATTTCTTTTTGTATTGTCAACTACTTTTCCGTAAATGTATTATTTTTCATTGTTAAATAGATAATTTAAATTACCTTCTTTTTACTTAGACCTTATCTTACTTTTTGCACTTTCGAGCATTTTAAAGCAAACGTTGCAAATATGCGGATTTCCGACCAATTCTATTTTATAGCGAATTTCATAACAAACAAGTTTATAAGCATACATTTTTCTCAAAAATGCATACTTACCGAGTTATGAGATTGTTACCGAGTTATATGAAAAAACCGAAGTTTTGGCATTTTTTTTTCAGTTCGTAATTGTTCATGCAAACAGCATACCTTTTCAAGCTGCCGCCCGTTCATATTTTCAATAATTATACCGTTCACATAATAATATTTGAGTGAAAATCAGGGAGAAAGTAAGAAACATAGCCCTAAACTTGGATTTTTACTTTACATATTCACATACATTCTAATGTTTAACATTACGTACATTAGAAATATTTACATTAAGATGGCAATATTACCAATTCTAAGAATTAATTTCCATATAACAAACACTTTCTAAAAATCTGAATTTAATGAAATTCTGGAGGCAGTATTGAAAACATGAAAATCATTTATTAGTACGATACCACTTTCTTGTAAGTTTGAAACTGAAAGTAAAGTTCATCGTTCCTATGTTGAAGGAGTTTTTCAATAACTGCCAACCCTTAGCTGAAAATGAAAACTTTCCGATTAATATCGTCAAATTGAAATTTTATTTGGGGTTACTTAAAAACAGCATTTCCAAATATTTGTATGAGCCATTATTACTTCATTATGGGATTTTAGAAGGTTTCGTAGGATATCAAGTGTGATTTTCGCCGAGTAATTTGACACAAAAATCAAATTCTAGCAATGTTTCCATAACGGTAAGGTTATTTGTCGAAAATTTCCATTGCATATCCTTGCTAATACTAGCGAAAGGTGTATCTGAATGCATAGTTGCTTAATTGTTTGCACTTTTAATTATATGTTTAAGGATCTTGTCGAGAGTGATTCGAAGAATATGAGATGTATGCATTTTTGCTAATTTGAAGTTTTTCGTGTCAAGGGAAATTGCGTACAATATAATCTATGGAAAGTGTTAATTTAACATTGGAAACCTGCTAAATGTTTTGCAGGCAATTAATTTAAAGTTGAGAAACTGATCAGCAATAGTTTCATTGGAAAAACTTCATTTGAACAAACGGTCAACCGGATGTCACTTAACAAGATCGCCTTTGAAGATTTTTTCACTTATAGTTAGTCATCAGAAGATTTTCATTGTCTAATACGAATATATTTCCACCTAAGCTTAATTTTTAAGGATCTTGTCGAAAATTATTCGAAGAATATGAAATGTATGCATTTTTACTAATTTGAAGTTTTTCGTGTCAAGGAAAATTGCGTATTTTTTTATGTACGGTACCACTATATTTTTAAGAAAACCAAATTAATAGGAATGAGAAAACTTGCCCGGATGCAAATAAAACAAAATTTTTGTTGCAATACTTGAGGTAATCGCGCTTGTATAATCCAAACGCTCTCTATTTGATCTCCTTCATAATTGCTTAATTTTCATTAAACGGCTTCTCAAATTTTAACTGCTCGCGTGTGGTGAGTCAGTAGCTTATTTGGTGTGAATAAATAAGAACAACGACTACTTATCGATAAGATTTAGTCTAGACATATCAGATAAACATAAAATAGTTGCAGAGACTCAAAATTGGCAAAATAGACATGACCAAATAAATTCTATACATTGTGAGAACTTTTATTTAAGAAATTAATATACTGCATTTGCTTACTCTACGTGGTATACTCACAACTCTGGGAGTGTTTTCCGGGGGTCAGAGTCGTAGTCCTTGTGTCCTGTGTATCTTACATACATGGTAGGGATTTAGTCTTTCTCGGTAAAGAATGAGTTGTTACGCAATGCTCCGAGAACTCCTGGAAGATTATGTTGCAATTATCTCAATAACCTATTCCTCTATGTCAGGAACCTGAGCACCTCTTGGTCATGTCCTATCTGGCTTAATTCCTGGATCCAATCGTCCAGTGCCTCTAGTCCTTTGTTGAAAAGGCTAGAGACACCCAAAGCTCCCCTTACGCCATTGCGTAAGTTCTTTCAGCTTCTGCTATGTAGTCATTTTACACATCACATTTTTTTTAGTTTTGAAATAGCGCCTATCTATTGATAATATATGGTTCACCGATATTTTCTAACTAAGAAATGTGTATTTCCTTCAAGTCGATATCTCTCACCGTTTTCAAAAATGTTCACATTGAAATCTAGGTGATTTTTTGAACAGCTTTAAGAAATATTCCGCTCAAATTTGAAATAAACATTAAATAGTAATTATTTTCATAGGATCAGAAATATTTTAATGCTAGCTGGTTTTTCAACTCTAGTCTCGAGTCTAGAGAGATAGTGTTTGTAAAATATTATTGCCTAATAATTGTTTAACCTGATCTCTTCCGACTTCGGTCGTGTTGAAAAATGTAAACTTTTGTTTTGGCATGTAAAACTTCTTATTAAGACTAGTACAGCCTCCAGACCAGAGTTGAAAAAGTAGTTAGCAGCAAAATAGTTGTAGATAAGTTAAAATATATATATTATAATAAAACAAGCAAAATAGTTCTGAACCTGTGAAAATAATTACTATTTAATGTTTTTATTTATTTTGGGCTAAGCAATTGTCTCAATAGTATATTTAACAGTTTGGATGTTTATTGCTTAGATTCAGCGGAAAAATCAGGGTTGGCAAAATATGTCAAGGAAACTGAAGGCGGCATCCAAAGTTGGATAACCAGGGCGACTGATATACAAAATTAAAAAAAATGTGAAATAAAATCATGCCATTTTATTTAACATTCCTAGTAGTAAATAATATTTTGAACCGAGTAACAACCTTAAGTAATCTCTTCGAGATGTCTTTAAGACGCCTTCAAAGACGTCCATTTTGTAACAACCGATGTTTTTAAGACGTCTTCAAGACATATACAGACGTCTTTAAAACGTCTTAATTAAAGACGTCTTTAAGATGTCTTTGTGCTGTTTGGGATGTGACATCAATGTCAACAAAACAAGTTGCAAATTACTAGTTAAAGTGTAGTTACAATTGTAGCCACCTGGAGGCGTCTGGACTTTCGAACTCGTTAGTTACAAGCCCGTATAAAACTAAAAGCTTGTTCACACGGTGACATTATCGTCGTCATTTCTGTTTCTGCGCCAGCAGCCAGTCTTTTGATATGCGATACTAACGTCACGAAATTGTGACATTTAATTGTTAAGATAATGACATTGTTTTACACGACATTAATGTCGCCGTGTGAACAAGCTTTAGGAAGTATTCCAAAAAAAATGCATGCCAACCAAACCAAAAAACGCGAACTTTTAATACTATTGGGCGACAATAAATACGTAAGAATTGAATGATTCTTGAAGAAGAATGCTTGATTCTTCTTCAGAACAGTAACTAACCTAAAAATCCTGGCCCAATGGCCACAATAATTTAAAGGACAGAGTCACGGTGGTTGCGAGGTGACATCATATGATCTGATGTCTCGTTGGTGGATTTATCAATGGTGATATCAATCATTTTATGGAATCCTTGTAACACATTTTTTTTTTAAACCATTTGTTATTTGATTTGTGTCTGTCATTATTCCTAGTATGTAGCAGATGAACTGCGTCTCTATTTTTTCCTTTACAAAAATTTAAAGTTTATTTACTCCACTGGTTTGAATAAGGTGAAATATTTCTGTAATAAACCGAAAGATGCACTGAGGAAACAGGAACATGGTTTGAAAAAGTGCAATTTATGAAGATATCGTAACATAATTGATATATATGTTTAACAGGACCTGTGACCGACTAATGGGTAAATCCGAATTTGCAATTCATTTTCAGTTACATGAGTCATAAGTATGTGATTGACGCTAAATGATTACTATTACGCCATATTACCTCAAAACCTATTAAAAGAGAAACGTGGGACATAGAATTAAATATTGACTGGGAGATTCCAGCAATCGCAAAATGAAATTCCAGTCCCGCTGCGCTAATCCGACACGTTCATTCATAAAAAAACAGTTCAGCTGTTTCAGTGGCACCGTACCAAAGTACGTCATGATTACGTTGTGATAATGTTATGCAAAATAAACATTTTCTATATCAATAGACTTGTGCTTCGTCACCTTATTTGCTTTAAGATCATTACTTTGGTACAACTAAACTGTGTTGGTTTATAGTTTATTGGAGTAGTTTTTTCAATTTCAGAATAAAGCGGTAAAAAAAGATAGAAATGTGTTAGAGACGCAAAATTTACGGGTGTGCTGACTGACGATGAATTGAAGAGTGGTTGGATTTGTAGAATTGATTTAATGCAATTTAAAGATTGTTTACAAAGTCACATTTGAACATATTTATTTTCAAAGAAGGATTACACCTTCTTATTGCTACTTAATCTACGGGTACTTATTTACTAACATCAGTGGATTTACTGACATCAAAGACTTAATCTACTTTAACCTAATCCTAATCCTAACTTAATATAAACAGCCCCTCTTGCTTCATAAACTAACTTGGTCCTGGATGTGGAGCAGGAACTGGTCATTGCATGTGGTCCACGTCTTTTTCTTAGACTGTGTCCGCAGGGAGAGGTCTGCGGTCACAGTTGAACTTCTTGGGGCAAGAAACCCTGACAGAGGGATTCTTGCTTTGCTGAGCCCCGTCCAGGAAGGAACTTTGACGTTAAGTTCCTGATGTGGTCCAGCAGGTCTTCTGTCTTTAGGTCTCGCCACAGTGTGGTGTTTCTGACATAATAGGGAGCCTTTGCATCCTCCATCCTCCATCCTCAGAATCTTGTTTTGCTGAGCTGCCAACTTCTGTCTCTGCGTGATGCTGTCCGTGGACCAGGCAGGCGATTCATAGGTCAGCACCGGGTGTATCAGCTGCTTGTAAGCTCTCACCTTGGTTCGCAGGAGGAGCTTACCTGTCAGCATTGGAGAGTATGCATGGAGCAAGTACATTACTTTGGCAATTGTGGCGGCAAACTGGTCGTGCCATACTAGTCGTTTATCATAGATAATCCCAAGATATGTGATATTGGACCTCCATAGTAGCCTTTGTCCTCCGAGTTCTAGTAGGCCTGGAAGTGGTTGCCTTCCGACAAAGAAAACTATGGCTTGCGTCTTCTCCGGGCTGAATTCCATTTTCCGATCCCTGCTCCATTTGTCGATCTTGACGAGGTGTCTTTGGAGTTTGGCTGTCATTCCAGAACCTTTTCCAATTGCAGTGAGTGCTACATCGTCTGCGTATATGTAGCTATCCGTTGCTTTTGTCATTGGAATGTCTGCCATGTATATGTTGAACAACAGGGGACCCAACACGGACCCCTGAGGTACTCCTAACATTATCGTTCTGCTCGTTGACATCTGATCATCGGCTTTGACTTGGAAGCTGCGCCCAGACAAGTAGCTGCGGATTAGCTGGATTTGGTGCTCAGGAAACCCTGCCTTGATCATCTTGGCAATTAGGCCCTGATGCCAAACCTTGTCAAATGGTTCAGGATGCACGTCTCCATGACCTTGCTCAGTGTAGGCAATAGACAGGTGGGCCTGTACTGCCCTGCTAAAACAGGAAGTCGTATCTGCAAAAACCAAGTTTTGAGATATTAAGCAATTTCTAAATTATGACATGCCATCTTCGCTTATTTGCAAAACTGTTCTTTTTTAAGATCTCAATGTGGACTTCACGTTAATAAACTTACACAAGAAATCTTAAGGATGTAAATTTCGGGATTTGATAAAAAAATTGACTTTTGTTAGATACGACTTTTTGTTTTAGTATTCTCATACTATTAAGGTATACACATACTAAGTAATTTTACAGTGTAGTACTCATAGTTTAGCAAATAACATAAAGTTGAGTTCAATCAATGGTCCACTAAATTTGGTTTTATAAAAAAGGTTTTTAGACCCCCTTTTAAATTGAACATCAACAAAATTTGCTAAATCAGGTTTAGGTGTAATTTTGTTCATTTTGAATCTTGCAGAATAGTCAATAAAATCATAAAAATCATTAAGGCTCATTTCAATCATCTCTACCCTTGAAATATTTGATTTTTTTACACACATTTTAAAATCCTCGAAATCTAATACTTTTCCTGTTTGTTTTAGACTTTTCCACTTGGAAAGAGTCAGCGGACATGAAAGTGTGGTCACTTTGTAAATATTTTAATTTTAATAAACTTAGATTTACTTCTAACGAGTTAATAATAAAAACAAAAAAGCAATACAAGGCCCAATACTTGTTTTGCGAAGCTCAGTTATCTAGCCAAATTGTTATTTCTTTAACATCACGGTGAAACAACAGGAATTTGTAAAAGGTTGATATTAAATCAGATTTACTTCTTCCAGCCACGCCTTCATGCCAAACAAGAGCGACCGGCTTATTTGCAAGGGATTGCCTTCCCAGAGCAACAAAGCTTTCGTTAAAACAAATGATCCTTGGTGTAGAAATGATTTCTTTAAACATTTCACAGTGATTTCTTTAAATTCACTTTATTATACTTGTGATATAATAACCACCTTTTGCAAGTCTGCAGAAGCAAATAATGATTCAGATCCTGCTTTTGTAGATACGTCATTTTTATATTCAGTTCTCGCTTCTATGGCATTTTCATAGTGACTTGTATTTTTGGCAATCATCGCAGTCGGGATCAGTATTTTCTTTATCATGTTTTAAGTTTTTGGAGTGACTGTTGAATGTTTCGCATTGCCAGCACTACTCATGACCGAGCAGAGTAAACGAGATATTCCTCTCAGCTACTTGTTCTCGGTAAAATTCGTATGAAACTTTCATTTCGGGGTACTTTTGTAGAAAATCTGCATGCAATAATTTAATGTTAATATCACTGGGCAAATATTTTCGATTTGAGGCGTGTTTCCTTCTATAATGCGATATGCTTGGATTAAAAGAATTAATATGACAAACTACGTGGTCTCTGTCATTTTTTTTCTGAGATGGATGCCCTGTCTTTAATGATTTGACAAACATACATTTTGAATCAGTTTGATTCAGAACAACTATTCTACCATTATCGACTTGATAGCCCAAAACTGGCAAAAAAAATGTTTTGCAAACTCTTACATCATTCCCTGTATTAGCTTTTAAATAGTAGTTAATTCTATTACTTCG
>NW_026018611.1:15079576-15141007 GCF_020466585.1 Dendroctonus ponderosae | reverse complement strand
TATAAGATACTTGCCTTGTTCGCTATATCAACAGAATATTAAAATACCATAAACAACAAAATATCTCTAACCACACTTGCATATACGTCATACGGTAAAAAGACTTAATAATTATTATCAATATGACTTTTTGATCATGACGACTTAGTACAGTACCAAGCCAAAAGGTCGTAGTTGAAATATTTTTAATCAGATACGACAATATGACTTGGTAATTATTAATACGACTTTTTGACCTGGTGACTGGTAGATTTTTGCAGATAGGCCATATAAATATCATTGAAAAACTGTATTCTAAAGATGATACGAATTCCAGACCTTGTCTGAGAGGTAAAGAAAACTCTGTTATACCAGTATAAGCTGAAAAAGTGAAAAATTGCAGATACGACTTCTTGTCTTAGCAGGGCAGTGTAGGACGTAAGCAGCTTCCTGTTCTTGCCTTTTTTGGTTACCAATACCATTATTGCCTTCTTCCAGGTGGTCGGGAAGTATTGAAGGTCCAAAACTCCATTTGCCATTGTGGTAAGATCCTCAATAGCTGTTTGCGGTAGCTTTTTGAGGACTTCGCTTGTGATTCCATCATGCCCAGGGACCTTTTTTCTTTTGGCCTCTTTGGCGATGTCCTGGATGATCTCTTTGGTGACTCTTCTGGCTTTGGTGGGCTGCCAGTTTTGGAGATGAGCGGCTACCAGCTCATTGACTGTCCTCTCTTGTTCTGCGTGATCAACCAGGTTTTCCCGGAACTGGAGCTCTAGGTGGGCGGCAAAGAGCTCCGCTTTTTCCCTGGGATCCACAGTGGTGATGTCGTTTTCTTCGATTGGTGGTATTGGTTTACAAAGTAACTTAGTACTTACCTTTGTCACTGACTGTCAGGTGACAAAGCTTTCACAACATTTTCGAAGTTTTTTTTCAAAAACTTATACTTTTCCCCACTAGTTTCCACCGAGGATCAAGAAAAATAGTATACGGTACGCGAGAAGTAAGTAGAATGCCCGCGACCGCGTGCATGACGCCCGAGGCGAAGTCAACTTCAAGCAGTGGCGGAACTTCGACTTACTAATAAATATACTATGGCAATAAAACCTTTAAAAACATGGAAACCCTGAAAATGTTTACTTTCATTGTGAAATTCTTTTATGAATCTTAAAGCACACAATGGAATCAAAGAGATGAGAAGATTACAAGTCGACGTCCTAGGTATAAGCGAAATGAGATGGTCAAGACCGGGGGAAAAACGGGTTATCCAAATCGAGGTTGGAAAAGTAAAACCTTGCTATTTGATATCTGTCAAAGGTAAACGTCATCCGAAGCGTTTTTGTTTTAGTTGACGGTTGGCCATTTTGGAATGTTGATCGTTTAACTGTCGAAGAACACGTGAAAATGATTAAATTTTACTACAACAATCGTGATTCTGCTGTATCAACGTTTAGGGCTTGACGAGCAGATTACGGTCGACATAATATACCCACAGAGCCAACAATTTTGAACACAGTGGAAAACTTTGAAGAGACTGGATCGGTTTCTGATATTGTGAGGCCTGTGCATCATCGCAACATTCGTTCAGCTGACAATCAGCCCTGTGCTGTATTACTCACGTTAACTTTAACGTGCATGTTATCCGTCAAACACGTTATGTGGCTCAAACTGGTGTGTTGTATCAGTAAAACCGTTATATTATAACAGGCGTACGCCATCGACGAACGTTATATTAAGAAATAGCGGTTCAGAATAACAGCATCAAATCACATGCCGCTATCGAACTTAACGTGCATCCCTCGAAGTTAACTTCGGGGAATAAATAAAAAATAAAATAAAATAAAAAACAATGGTGTTTAATCAGAGCGTAGTTTTGTATTTTAGCTATAATTTGTTTTTAATTTAAAAGAAAAATATGTCTTTTGGTGGTCTTATAAGGTTAGCTTTATTAGAAAATGGTCTTAAAAATAAACTTTATTTTCCTCCACAAACTCTGCTAAATTTTCAAATTGTTTGCGGGTTGTTATGCTCCATTGAAAGTGTTTGAGATGATAGGTCAAGAATAATAACGAACGAAATTGAAAGTGAATGCAAATCATAAACAAAGACAAGTATGGAAGTAGGTGGCCCAAATGGCCAACACGTGCACATGTGCCGGTGGTGCATATGATTTAGAACCTTCGATGGTTTGATCTTGACTCTCTCTCTCTAACTAATAGACTATTCGTATACGGGCATCTCACTTTATGCATCCAATATTTTTTTCTTTTTAACGTTTGATGGATAACTGGGTCGGAAACGCATACGTTAACTCGGAGATAGAGCACACCTCCGTTGTGTTGCTGCGTTATTGAAAATGTTATCCTGAACTGTTAAGTTGCCATAATGTGTGGCCGTTAAAAATAGCATTTATGATACAGCACAGGGCTGAATATCGCTGTTGTTGTTCTAAGTGCGGAGGAAGACCCAAATTCGTCGATTCCCCGACGTGCACTGCGTATAAGTTCCAACTCAATTTTGGGTTTAACTATGAGCTTTTATGTAATCTATAGTATAGTTGGGAAGTTTCCTAAATAAATATTGAACATGGGATACTTTAAAACATCTACCATAAACTAAATTTCAGCCTTTCGTGGTCCTCGTTTTACATTTGTGTGTTTCATTTTCACTGTAAATATCAATATACAGGGTGATTCAAAATTGGCGTCATTCCTTTTAAGTGGTAATAGAGGCTCACTTGGAAGGTACGAAAAAAATATATATTATAACACTTGAACTTATAACAGTTGAAAATCGAATTTCAACTTTGTTATTAAGTATTATTTTGAAAATGTTCCATGTTTAATTGGAAGCATATTGGAATACTAAAGCATTCAAAAAAAAAATTACGATCTTCGTTTTAAATTACGAAAATTTTTGATATTAAAAAAGTTCTCTTGTACAATTTTTTGATAAAAAGTCAAAGCGGCAATGATGTATTTTGTCATTAACAGATAGTTACAGGTGGATAGCCCTTGTCAATAATAACAATAATTTGTTGTCAACATGTTACTTACTTTGAATTTGCGGATATGCGATTAGTTCAGGGGAAATGCTGCAGTAACATAGCAGAAGCTGAAAGAACTCACGCCAACAAGGGGCGTGGAGAGTAGTTCCAGGAAGATAATAGACGACAATTGATGTTCGGGTTCCAGACACAGAGGAACAAGTAGGTATTGGACATAATTGCAGAAGAGCCTTTCAGGGGCACTCAGAACATTGCACAACAACTGACACTTTCCCAGGCACCAAATAAATACCGGCTACATTCCCATCACGTATATAAGTTCGCATTATTCAAATGGATTACTGAACACCCTTATAAATTGAACAGGAGTTAATTAACCGAATACGAGAAGCTGCTGGAGAAGAGTGCATAATAAGATGATTCCACAAGCACTTGTTTGGAGTTACAGACTCAAACGTATGTTTTTGTAAACAAATTGATTATTCGAGATTATGAGTTTCTAAATAGGTTTCGTCATTCAACGATTCCTGTTGAATTTACCGTTTATCTTTGTCTATCTTATAGTTACTTTCTCTATTTACCTGCAAGCAACTGGAATTTACGTAATGTTAATTAGGCAGAATACCTTGAACAACATTGTTGCAGTTTTTCTAATATAGTTTTTTTGTAAATTTATCAGTTTTTAATAATAATTATTTTGTTACTCATTTTTCTGCACTTCTAAAACACCGCCAAACAACACCTCCAGAAGAATGACGCCAATTTTGAATCGTCCTATATCTGTTTTGCATTTTAATTTAAATTTAAAGTTTTTCACTTTGGGTGTATAATTAGTTAAAACAAATTACCTATTAACCATTTAATTGGCAACTTAAAAAAATACACCACTAACTAATGACACTTAAAAACCATTTGTGCTTCTCTTATACTGCAAAGGCGTTCAGTATAAAAGCTGGAAAGTGTAATAATCTGCTTGTGTGTGAGCTCCTTATGAATATTTATAGAATATTCAGTCCCTGAATATTAGAACATAAATTGAAATGCGCTGTTATTTTTTTTTATTTGCCCGACGTTAAATTGCCAATTGTGTAGATTTATTTATTAACACCAAATTCTCATAAAAATGTATGTTTTAAAATATAGAATTACCATGAACATATAGTCTATAAAATCTAATTTTGCAACCGTCAAAGTAAGTGACTGGTTCGCATTCTATGTTCGAAAATAACCACAGTTTTCTGTGTAAGCGATAGGCCAAAAATGCTTTGCTATGGATTTATAGGGTGATGAAATTGAGTTTAAATCATGCAAAATGATAAATATCTTCAAAAGCATGGAGGTATTTTAACGAAATTTTCCAGAAGGAATTATATACATACAGGGTGATTCAAAATTGGCGTCATTCCTCCGGAGGTGTTGTCTATGGGTGTATTGAGAGTACAGAAATATAGTAAAAAATATTGAATGTTATTAAAAACTCAGATATTTACAAAAAAACTAGATCCGAAGGATGGCAACAATGTTTTTCAAGGTAATGTTCCTAATTAACATTACGTAAATACCTGTTCTTTCGTAATTATTAAAAACTCCGGCAACCCTGATTAACATGAAGCAAAGAAAATAAAAGGGAGCATAACATGAGTTAAGGTTAGGATAACGGTGTCACCTTGCGGTCAGTATTGCGACAAAACAGCCTCCCGAGTGTTGCCATCTTTTTGGGGCAAATGAGTTAATATTTTCTTGAAAAACGAAAAAAATCGGAAAAAAAATGTTCTATATTTTTCTCGTACTTGATAAGTGCGTCCCTATATCCCCTTAAAAAGAATGATGTCAATTTTGAATAACCCTGTATTTTTTTAACTATTTTCTTGAAAAAGTAATCGACACGCTTTTTTAACTAATTACGTAGATTTATCAACAACTGATGATCATAGTTTAAAGTTTACCTACAATTTTTCCAATCAGATGACTTTTTCTTTTTTTTTCAAAATAAATGAAAATAACAATTATGGGTTAAGATTCACTTATGAGGATAATGTCACCTTTTTAAAGGAATTTGGAACGTTAATCCAAGTATCAACGCCCCAGGGTACCTATATAACTAATCCAAAAACATGTTGTGATTATAAGTAGAAAAAACTTTTTAGTAAGAGCTTTGGAGCAACATGCTTTGTTACGTACTGAAAGTTGTCAGGTATAGAGGTTAGGCAAGACACTGTTAAAACTTAATGCAGTAAACTAGACAATCGAATAATTATCATTTCGCTAAAGAAATACAGCTAATGTATAACTAAAATACGGATTTGCCTGATTATTGCATGCCAGTATTTATAATTTCCAATCACTATCTATTATCGTAAGCGTCATGACTTGATGGTGTACGAAACGATATGAAGGTGATATAGAACAAATGTGGTAACTATTGACTGACACCAGACTATGAATTACTAAATCAGGAGATTTAATTTCTATTTTGTTACTAATTCGATTTTTAAATTATGTAAGAAGTGCAAATACGTTCCTTTTTTGTGGTTAAGTTTTCTTCATACTACATGTGTACATGACGTACATTTGATTAACTAACTTTAAAAGATACCTTTGTACTACGTTTTCATTGTCTATATTTTTAACACATCTTGTCTTGCGTTAATAAATCGCGTATCTTAGGCCCATTTTCATCAGAAACAAGCGAAACGCAGTTTGACGAAACTAAGTTTATTTAAACGCCGAAATTAAACGCGTTTAACGACGGACCGTTTTCACCAGCGCTTCGGTACGTTTCACAAACTGCGTTTATTGAAACGCAGTTTGAGAAACTGGAAACACTGGCATCGTTGCAAAAGTGAGAAATATTACGATTCTCATCGCAAAATCATTTTATCAAAGAACCATTTGGGTCCACGACGTCAATAACCCGTTATCAAACCCAAACTTTCTGCTCGAATAACCGTAAAATTTTAAAATTTGCTTTGTTTATGCACGGTTTGTGCATTCGGGTATGGCTTATGACTGGTATACAAGTTTTTATTAGATTTTCTATTTGGAAAATTACTTAAACAAGAAGAAAATTAAGGCCTGCGGACGCCCTTTCAGATCCTTATAAAATTCATTGAATAAACAAGGCAAGCGGAGGAGTCAGGAAGGATCTTGGCTGGAATCTCACAAAACCCAGAACGCTAGAACACCAGCTCTATCGCGGAGCTCACCCCATGTACAATTGGATGTGATGTAGTTGTGCTGAAACCCTTAAAATCTCTAGCAGAAATTTGCATGCATTGTGTGACATAAAACCGCAAAGCACCGAGAAGTTGGCTTATCGGCGACACAATTACAGACAGGCCAAAGTACATAAGTTAAACATAAGTACAACATTAAAATATTCGTAGACTTCTTCGAAAATTAAGTTATAAACTGGCCTACGTGCCATTTCTATTTTATTATTTTTCGGTCGACCGACAACAACAATTCTTTACACAGTGAGGTTAGATCAAGTCTTTAAACGGCGTTTAAAGCTATAAACGCCCAAAATCGGCCAGTTCGTTTCTTTAAACGCGCTTAAGCACAAACTAAGCTTAAGGTTCTGGTGAAATCCGTTTCGCGCGTCAAACTGAGTTTCAGACGTTAAACTGGTTTAAGATCGCTTGATGAAAATGGGCCTTATAGTGCAGTATTTTTAGAAATGTTATGTTGTTTTGTGGATAGTGACAACTGCGGGAATCAAAAATAATTGCTGAAATTTATCGGTTTCGAATCAGGCTCAGAACCATAAAACTTAAATCTGTTTGTTACAACTATCAATTAAACTAAAAAAGCTATTTATCATTGATTTTATTATCCCGTTCTATGATTCATTTATTTAAGCAACAATAGCACCCGAAAAGTAATAACACTTCGCATCAAGTCTTACCTGCCAAGAAAAATCACATTTAAACACAACGCAGCTTTATCATTTATTTCGAACATCTTTGAATACTCGTACATTATACATGCTGTTCCTATTTAGGTCAACAATATTGGCAACTTCCGTATTAGCATAGTGAGCTTGCGGGTTTTAAAGTTAACGGAATTGTATTTTTTGTACTGATTATATTGATAAAACCAGAAAAAGTGCGGAGCAGTGAGGATTTCCAACAAACCTGAAACTTTAATTGTATCGAATTTGATTTATGTAGGGCAGAGGTTCCCAAACTGAGTCCCGCGGCACCTTAACTACTGTTCCGCGGAAATACTTGCTGATGTGAGCTCCATGAAAAATGTAATAATTTTTTTTAGGCGTTCAAATAAAGTAAGTGTTCTGTTAAAATACGTGAATTTGAAAGACGCCGATGCTGGATATTCTATGACGTTAGATCACTACTAAATCTTCATAGAATTCTCTACAGACCAATAATTATAGTTAAAGTGTTATAGTTCAAACTATTTTCATTTAAAATACAAAACATCCTGTAAGTGCTACAAAGATTACTTTATTTGTTATCAAACAGAAAAGTAAAGCTTATTTATCTACGAGTAGTTGCGATGATTTACAAAATTAGAAATAAAAAAATCGATTACGAGAAGCTGCTGAAAATATGAGCCCGGACAACTGCGAAGAGTTACCCAGAAAACTGAATACACGGCAAAAATATCTTTGGAGTTAAACAGGAAAAACTTCGTAAATCTCTTGTGATTTAACAACTTAATTGAATTAAATTTTTTATTGTTGTTCTTTGTGGTGTTCGGGCTTTGTACGAATTGAGGTTTTTGTCGATAGCTGTGACCGATTTAGGTATAACACTCATTTGCCCTAAAAAGGTTGGCAGCACTTATGTCAAAGTTACAACGTCATCTTAACCTCAAAGTATTTCATTGTCACTTTTACATTATTTGTTTTGTGTTTACCCATGGTCATTACATTTTATAATAATTAAGTTGCATCAGGTATTTACGTAATGTTAATTAGACCGATTACCTTAAAAAACATGACGCACACATCACACAATATTTTCAGATATTTTTAATAAATTGGCTATTTTTTTAACTCTGCGTCCAGCTAACTAGTAAAATATGATTAAAAAATTAATTGAGTTAAAAGATTTACACCGTTAATTTTTCAAATCACATTTTCAAACTTGTAAGCATTATGCGATGTTAAAACAAATATTTACGGAGCATTGTACCGTTCATTCAGATCATTAAAACAGTGTTTTATACATACTGCTAACGATGAGTCAAAGCGTTCTCCGACATGCGAAAATAATGTTTTACAAATGTGCATCCCGCCTTATTTTTTTGGGGTCTTGCGAGCAATATCGCTCTTTTCAGAAAGACATAAATGAAAATAAACAAAACGTGATTCCTCATACGGCTACCTTCTAAAAGCACTCGAACTGAGACGAAAAATATACAAGTCAATCAAATTTTCCATGTACTATTTTCATATTGATTTTCCGCAAAAGTATTTATAGGTATGGAGTAATGAATAGCGTATATAGCATTCAACATGCTTGCTTGTAACGTACATCTAAGGTTTCAAATTAATATATTCGGAAGTAGATAGAGACGCGGTTCATTTTAACAGCACTATGAAACGAATGGATCATAGATTAACAAATGTCATTCCACTTTATTCTAAATAGTCATTTTAAAATTTAAAAATAATAATAGTCATTTCAATGACGATTATTAATGCAATTCACAAGAAAATTAAGAATATAGCCCATAAGGATTTGTAATGAAACAAACGGAAGGTTTTGAATAATTATCCTATCCAATAGAATAAATTAACAATTAACTTATTGTAAACGAAAACAGTCCCTAAAGTGTTTAAATGAAATGGTAACTTTAATTACGCTCACTGGGCGAACATTTCATATTCATATACACATTGAAAATGCAAATAAAATTTCCGGTCGAATTATATATATAAAAAGAACTCTACGGGGCACGACCAACAAATTGCACAGTTTCGGAGGAACAATTGAAACTGACTTGGCTCTTGTATGTCACACTCAGTTGTCCATAAATATTTAAGTGGACAAAAATTAGACAAAGTTTTGCCCACCGCACCTGTACGATAAAATCATAATTATATTGATATATATAAATCACCTTAATAATTCCACTAATTTTGCCTGAAATTAACTTTTTTAAGTTTTCCAGATTGTGCACTCTTAGTATGCTACCGACTGCGCCAATTTCACTTTATTCAAGAACCAATCATTAAAAAAACTTTATTTAAACTTTTATTAAAACTCAATTGCAATAAAATGTCGCTCAAAATTTTACGATTTAACCCCAATACATAAGAAGTGCAGAGTCGAATTTGAGTGCGCTTTTATCCATATTTTGCAGTTGGACATTTGCAGGTGTTTGCTTAGTCTAATTATCCGAGGCGAATATACCAGCAATTTAACTAGCAAGAACAATTACGGTATAACTTACAAACATGCAAACAAAAAATATTCACATACAAACTTTGAAATATTATATACGAAGAGGACCATCAAAGATTTTATCAAAGCATCTAACCCTCAGTCACAGTAGATACGAGGGGTCAGCCAAACATCCACTAAGAAAGTTAGAGGATTTTGAGATCCCAGTGAGCTGAAAAGTGATCTTCGACAATTTTAAAGATTGTTTTTTTGTTAGATCAATCAGGAAAGGAGGAGAGCATTTAGACCCTGAAATCTCAAATGATGTAATGATTCATTCCAGAACTAAATCGTTGCAAACGGAGATTCGTTTATCTTCCATACACATACCAGGTGAGTGATAGGATTAAAAGAATGTTAAAAAATCAGGGGGAACGTCAAAAACGAAAAAAAATCACACGTTTGATTTTCTATTGTTAAAATTCGTGAGACAGTCAACCACAATTATCAAAAAGACCCTCAAGAGTTGGTTCATATTCATTAAAATTGAAGACGAGTTGGAAAATTTGAACAAAGCATGTAGAAATGTAAAATGTATTTCGAGTAAATAAAATCAAATTCGACCCTATAAATCATGATCTGCCCTTTAAGTATTCACTCTGAAATAATTGACCCAGATACCATTGATCTTCTTCACAGTCCGTCCACTCTTCAACAGAGTGTGAAGACCTCTTGCGCAAACGTGTGAAACTCATCATCACCAGTTATATACGGGACATACTGTTTATCGCCGGTTCCGAACGGCAATAGTTGAGAGGTTTTTCTTGACAGTTACTCGATCCATTACAATACATCCATTGAGATGTGGAAAAACCCGATTTAAGAAATTGAAATGAAAATATTTAAATGTTTCAAGTTTCAAAAAACCACCCGGTAAAAATATGGGTTCGAAATCCATCTGCTTAGAAATATTCAGGTGTAAAAGTTTGTTTTTGATTGGATTGCGACTCCGTTATTTCTGGCAAAGGCATGTCCACTAGTGGTGTGCATATATACAACTGTGTAGTCTGTGGGCCGTTCATGTGTTTATAATAGTGAGTAGGCGGTGTTCCGGTGTTCTCTGGACACGTTTTCGTCCGAACTGCTTTCGTCAGAAATCGTGCGAAAAGGAGCTAATGGTCCAATTTTATTGCAACGCACTGACGCTCGTCCACTAGGTCATAAATAATTCGTACGATATCACACGAACCATTGTAGGTAAAATGAATTAGCATGTGTGGGCATCGGTATTGTCCACTGGAAGTTTTATGTATCGTCGGAAATCGGATTATTCGCTCCTTTCCGCACGATTTCTGACGATCGCAGTTTGATCAAAAACGCATCCAAAGGACAACGGGTCTTAAGGTTCCACTTCACTTGCCCAAAACTATCATAAATTCATTTATTTATTTTAAACCAATGTAATACATAATACATAGTTCATAGTAATTACATGTCTAGGGTGATCCTCAGGATACACATATTCATGTGATGGTTATGATGTTAAGTTGTTAAGTATCCAATTCTTTACCATTTTTTTATTATGATTTTTAACAATGTTAATTGTTTTTAGATTTGGAATCTTATTTGGAAGAGAGTTATATATCTGTATTGCCTTGATATAATTGTATTTACTGCTTACAGTTTTGGAACGTTTAGGTTGAGTTATAAGTTTGTTTTTGGTTCTACTCTTGGATGTTTCATACACCTTTTATTTCATCATAATGATAAATTAGGCATTCATACGCGAATATTTGATTTAGATTTAGAGGCTGGTCACTTACAAAACTATTTTTATCCTCGACAGCTCTAAGCCACTTACAGAATGAGACTGGTCACAACTATTTTTATTCACTATTTTTAACATTCTGTTATGTATCTTCTGTAAAGGGTTAAGATTATTTTTATATGCACGACCCAAGCAATATTTCCATAGCTATTTCTAAGCTGAGGTTTTAATGTTAATTTTTCTTTTGATTAAAAAAATAGTGTATTTTCTAGAATCAAAGTTACAATTAAAGAAAATGAATAATCGCGGACAAACTACAGTCGAGCAAGATAAAATCGGATAATTTATCAACGTTTAACATACTAGAACAGGGAAATTATCCTGGATATTGGGACCGAAACGCAGAAAGAAAGGCGATCTGAAGAGAAATAACTTGACACCTCGTTATGTGCAAATTGTTCCACATTTTCAAGAAGCCGGCAAATACAATTTTATAATTTTTTAATTGAGTAGTTCCAAACCATGTAGTTCACAAATTCTGTAATCTCATTATTTATTATACATATTCACTATTTTCATTTACTGAGGACTGGCAGTTCACTCACCACGGTATTAGCAATTATCATAATAAACATCCCTGACAGAAATATAATCCAGATGTTACCTTCTGTAATCTTAACTTCTGTTGTGGAATGATAAGTAATCTTTCGTTTGGCACTTTGATACAACATGGGTAATTAAAGATCGTAAGAGTCTTGCAAGAATTGCAAGAAAATTTGAAAAAATGTTTGATGATATTGGTAACAATTTTTGGAAGACCAGTTAAGAATCCTCCTGGATTTCCGAACCTTAATCTATACATATGAGGTTAGATAAAGTCTGAAGTTGTTTATGCAACAAGAGTAGATGCAATGTAAGACTTGTTGAATAGAATTAATAATGCAGTGATTATGCCCAGAAAAAACTCCCTTTTCAATCGACCGTTCTTCCCTAGCCATAAATAAACTATAAAATGTAAAAAATACTCCAGGGCCATAATGGAATTTTTGAAAAGATTCTTTAAATTAGTGTGTAGATATTCTAGATTTAAACATAACATACAAATGAGAAAAACATTGATTTACACTTTTTTTGAACCCCCATATTTCCAAGTCCTAGCGCCTCCCGGCCCATGTTTATATAAACTTCTTCGTTTACTTAGGCCCATAAATTATACCCTTAGAATAATGTACATTTCTCCTGGGACATCTTATATACCAATTTACTAATTTTCCTACAGTACCAAAGACGCGACAATGCACGGTGACAAATTACTTAGGTACAGCGCGTTTGAATGGCGGCAAACTAGCCAGTTTATTTATTGCCATTACTAAAGCCATTGACATCGATTGACACAAAGCACTATTATGTAAAATTTTAAAATTTTAAAAAGCAAAATTCTTATTTTTTGTTATGAGAAACTTACTTGAGAAGACACCAGTTAATGACGTATTTTTAGCTCGGGATAGGGGCTTCTTCAAGAAACGTCAGTCTTCCCTATTTTTAAAATGTATACTGGCATGACGAATAAAACGACAAATGTTGCGCGTCAAATAACAAATTAACGAAACCGTGTTCATATTTCGAAATGCCGATGATACAGCACTTGTAACCTGTGGTAAAACTACAGCAATAGCGATAACAAAACTTTAGACACTAACAAACGTCACACGGCCACCTGATTAGCCGAATTTAATTCCATTATTTTATTTATTTATTTAAGGTCTCCTCGACAGCTCTATGTCATTTACAAAGGATACCAAATAACAACACCACATTCATTACATTGAATATTTGAACACATCGTTAAATGTGAAAACATACAGACTCCCTGAGGAAAAAGGAGAAAAAAGATATCCTGGGTGAAAACTTCGACACCATTTGAATGGTTAACTCCAAACAAGCTAGTGCCTGTGTAATCTCCGTATTATCCACTTTTATCAAGCAGCTTTTCGTATTCAGTTAATTAGATAACTCCTGCTCCATTTGTATCTCCTTGTGCTGTGTGTATCGTACAAACGTGGTATGAATATAGCCCTTCCTCGGTATTTATTTGGTGCTTGGGAAAGTGTTAGTGATTGTGCTATGAGTACTCCTGAAAGACCCTGATTCGATTATCTCCAATACTTGTTCCTCTGTGTCTGGAACCCGAACATCGATTGTCGTCCACTATCTTCCTGAAACCACTCTCCTCGCCCTTTGTTGGCGTGATTTCTTTCAGTTTCTTCTGTTACTGTATCATTTCCCTTGAACTAATCGCATATCCGCAAATTCGTGAAAGGAAATTCAAAGTAAGTCACAGTTTGATAGATTATTGTTATTATTGACAAGGATTATCCATCTGTAACTATCTGTTAATGACAAAAACATCAATGCCGCTTTGACTTTTCAACAAAACATTGTAGAAGAAAACTTTTTTAATATCAAACATTCTCGTAATTTGAAGCAAAGATCGTAATTTTTATTTTTGAATGCTTAAGTATTCCAATATGCTTCCAATTAAACATAGAACACTTTCAAAATAATGCTTAATAACAAAGTTGTTAAAAATTATCAAAAAAAAAATTCAATATTTTCCTCGTACCTTTCAAGTGAGCCCCTATTACCCCTTAAAAAAAATGACGCCAATTTTGAACCTCTCAAAAGTGAGATACCAAACTTACCTTTTTATAAAAGTCGCAAATTCTGAAGCATTTTTTCAATTTATTGGTCTGGCTAAAATCGGAAACTTGTAGTTCCTCATTATGATATTGAAAAATCATTAACCACATCGATTTGCTATCTTTCGGTCTAACTAGAATCCATTCGTCGTCATTCTCTGATTTTTGGGAAGCATTTCAGTTGATCGGTACCACAATTTACCGATTACATGGAGTTAAATGGAGTTTTTTCTTCCACTTTACTGAATCGATTTGACATGGAGTTGATTCGTATTTATCTCAATACTAATTGGTTTAAATTTCAGCCAACTTTAATGTCATTTAACAATTTTGTAAATTTCCCTTACATAAGGGCTTTTATAAACTTTTTGGTCGTCCCCCTGTTCCCACATAGAAACAAATTTTTGAGCCAACCAAAGTTGATTCGTCATGTAACATTTCACCACAAGCACCTTCTTGTCGAAAAAAGTTATTTTTTATGAAATCTCCAGCTCACCGATCACTATTCCACTGTATTTTTTCAAGTTTCCTGCTTTCAGAGTTTTCGAGGAAATCGGGAAAATGTGGTTCCCAAAAAACTGCAAATATCTCGCTAACCAAAAGAGGTGAGCTGAAGTTAATCAGTCCAGTCGATCGTCGGCCGACCAAGTTCAATAGCAATTGAATTCATTCTAAAATCATGCAACATTTTTGGCGAGAAATTTTCAAAATTTGTACCAAATTCGGTCAAATTTTGACATGGAGATGACATACTGATCCAAAGCAATTTATTACACTTGGATCCTCCTCAAGTATTCGACCGATAACGTCATTACATCCCACCATAAGTAAGACTTGTTTTTGGAAAATTCAAACTTTTAGAGTGCAATCACATATAAACATTCAATGTTTCACTTTACACGAACTCTTATGGGAGCGACATTTTTATTTTGATTTTTGAATGTGAAAAACGTCAAATAATGACAAACTCTTTGACAGAGTGTCGTTGTGTCTTTAAAACAATAGTTTAAAAAAGCAATTTCAAGTGGCTGGCTTGACAGTGTCTTCGATCGACAATTTTGTTTACATGGGCTCTCATGGAAAAATAGCAAAATTTTTACTTTGACCTTCAATTGAGGTACCTCAAAATCGTCCTAGGTTAGTGAGGTTTTATTACCAGGTAATCCCCATTATCTGACTAAAATCGGGTGTCAAAATTTTCAAAAGCCCTTCATAATTGACTCGTCCACAGGCCCTTTTATCTAAAAATGTCCGATTGGATTGTCTACACCCGTTAATGGGGAGTTCGTTAAGTATAATCAATATTGGTTATTAACTCAAAAACAGTTGAACATCACTATAGAACATTTATATCGAATGGGCCTAGAATTTAACCAATAGCTCTAAAATGTAATAAAAAGTAGAACATTTCATTTAAATATAGGTAAGTTTGGTCTGTCACTTGAATTTGAGACACCCTGTCTGAATTGGTACTATCTTGAAATAAACTACATGTTAATATCTACAACTTTTGTATTTAACATTTTTTCCTCAATCTCAAATTAGATGCAAAAACGGGGTGGCCAAAGTTCAATCAATAATCTTGTAAGTGCAAAAAGCCTGATTTTCAACTAAATGTTTAAACAATTTACCATTCATTAATCAACTTTTCCTTTATTGTAAGTTGTAGTATAACTCTACGAGTAAAATAGATTTTCAGAGAAGTCGCTCCGACGTCTCAAAAGATATTATTTAGACTCTGGCAAGAGCCTTTTCTTAATGACAAATAGGAATGAACAAAAAGTTAAGCATATTTTAAGCTAAAATTTATACCACTGTGTGTTGTCCACATCCTTTAAAAAAATATTTTTTTCATTTGTTATTGTGTTTTTATATCAAACTCATCAGTACATAACCATTAATTTCCTGTGTTTCTAAGTTAAATAAAACTGACATTACGATACCCCAAAATTAAATAAACAAATTTTTTACAAAGTAAAAGAGTAAAAGCTTAACGTCATAAATTGTTGGAAGTTTAATCGCATCCAGAATTGGCGCATGTATGATGTCGACTACTCATCAAACAAACGTTAACAAATTAAAAAAATGTATCAAAGATAAAGCAATTCGTCACGGCAAATCGGAAAACACCTGTGTTTTGTGTCGTGTGCGGCTCAAAAGAGCGACGACGCATCTCTTCAGACGTGACGCTCCGAACACGCAATCCGGCGCCGCATCCAGCCCACTTTATCTCAAACTTTTAGCGTCGAAAATGCATAAATATCCCAGTTGACGCGAACCACAACCATTCGAAATCGCGAAACGACCGAGAAATAAACGACGATTTTGACTAGATTCAAATCGAACGAATCAAACAATATCTCATATATTTTTCCCACTCCATAATCAATCAATTTTATTTTATTTGTCTCTTCTTCGAACGCCTACAAAAAGATTGTGATCGCTGTGAAACGGACATCAGTGAAACGGTTTTTTGTGCTTTTATCAATAAAGTGTTTTTTGCAGACGTTCAGTTGGTGTACTCATTGGTGCTTTTTCCGGAAATCATTTTTCAAAATGAATACCACAATTTTCAGCAGCGCATTATTTATCGTTGTTTTACTGGGGGTCCAGCATCAAGTGATGGCTCGACCAAATCTGATCAGTCGGTAAGTAAACCAAATCCTAACAAATCAAAAAAAAAATTAAAACATATTTTTATCATTGCATTTTAAGTTCGTAAACTTTTTTTTTAAATATCCTGTTTTGAGGAAAAGTTCGAAAAAAGTCGGCGAACATATCGAAAATAGTCAGGGAAACATTTTTTGCATTTTTAAGACAATTGAATATTTCCAACTTCATACTTTTAAAAATTCCACAAAAGTGAAATACAATTTTGCGAAATATTCTAAATTTCAAATATCGCCAGCTACTAACAAAATTAGGAGTCGAAGAGAACAGAAGAGAAGAGAAACTTTTCATTTTATTACATTTCGGCTCAAAACCCACATCTTTTGGGACTGGTTATCCGTATGCTAAGATTTTTTAAAAAATCATGGCGTTTATGAAGCGCCACTCTTAACAAACCCGAAAAGAATAAATCTGATGGTACAAAGTCTGATCAGCTAGATGGCCAACGAACTTGGCCAAAGGTTCACATCTATTTTGAAATTATTTTGCAAGATTGTGCCTGCAACTATTGACATTCTCAAACTGGCTCCGCAACTATTCTGGAGCCTTACTAGAACCACTAATCTACAAGCATATTTCAAAATTAATTTTATCTATGCAGAATAGGGACAACCCATTAAAATACTCCAAATTTTATTGCTTCTACAGATCTTTTGCATTAATAAATATACATGTTTTAAGCCATACCGTTACCATAATAAAAAGTTAGTAATAGTGCGCACTTAATTTGAAACACTCTGTATAGCTCTCGGAAAATTGTATTGTAAATCCAAAGAATAATGGTTTTAATAATCGATATGTAGCTCATAATGATGTTCTCATAAAACAAATATGAAACAATGGTTTCGGCAATTTTTGCTGGCCCTAGAATAAGGTAAAAGTCACACAACTTACGCAAATTGTGAAAAGATGAGTTTGCTGCATGTAACTGACTTATTTAATATTCTTGGAGGTAGAGCGCAGAATAAAACAAGCAGAAATGAGGTTGTAGGAAGGAATAACCATAAATATTCGGTCGTAAAGTTTGGTTATTCTTTTAAATTCCGCTATTTTGGATCTAAGTAAAAAAACTCATCTGGGGAATGAGCTGGAGAAAATTTTTACGTTTATTGTTAATAATGCGTATTTTTGCAAAATGTTTTTACTTTTCATGGACAGATCTTCCGATAGTTATCAATAATACAACTGCTCTAATTAAGTCGACCTATTAATCTGATTCAATTGTGGTCTTGCGAACAATATAAACTTTTCCAAATATCGCAAAAATGCAATCTTGAACGTTATACCTTTAAAGCGATAAAACATCTAATTCCGGAGTTCTGAATAGTACCTTGCAGAACACAAACCCGGAATCAAAATACGCCAGAAAAATGATAGGGCCACAAATTCAGCTTCCTTCGCATTCCATTTATATAGGTTGTATAGTTTTTGTTAATTCTGAAACAATTTTAACAATTTGGTCGGAACCTCAACCAAGTTCTTTGGGTGCTTCACTAATTTCTTTAACAAGTCGCCAAAATAATTCCTTTGCAAATATCAGATCCAATGCGTCTGATTTCGCAGTTTAGTTAATTCATTTTTGCCACCTTTTACAAATGTGGCTAAAATCATAACTTTATTAGGCATAATTAGAATCAATTTTGCTTCTAGCATATCTACAAACATCACCGAGCAGTAAACTATATTTATTCCTCAGCATTTCCAAACCTCTAAACAGAATTTAGAGTGACTGATTAAAACACAAATTAGTTATCTTGTAAATTTCCTGTTTATTAGACCTAAATATATTGAGAGGTTTCTGCGTTCACAAACTTTTCTGGTAGAATGTTTGAAAACCACTTTCGACTAAAGCATAAAATAGCAAAGCGGGTGTTCCACAAGGGAATTCAGTTCCGACCTTTGAATGAACGAAGTCCCTTTTCGTATCGAATAACATTCCTCCATACGCTCTTCTATTCACTTACAGAACACTTTCAGAAACTTGTATTGTATCCAAATCATAATAAAATATGAAACAAAGTCCTGAGAATTATCGTTATTATTTGTCGCTACACGACAGTTTCTGAGAATAACTCCAGATCAAAAATTATTCTTTGTATTTTTACAAAGTAAGTTGGTGAATAATGAAATTCGTACACAAATTCAAAATTCAGGAAAAGCCTGTTGATTTCTTGTGCTGAATTCAAACGCAACATTTGAACATTCTTCATGCATTTTAATTTAGTGGATTGAGAACAGAAAAATGTAGTCTAAATTGAACAGTGATTACAGTAATTACTATAAATTGTCAAATTTGTCACATTTTAAAGCCAGACGACTTGATTTACTGCGATTGCAATTAAATCCAAGGCTGGTTTGAGAGTGATAAAAACTTTGATGTCGATTTGCTCCTAAACGAAGACTTTTTCGAGTGGTGTGAAGAACACATTCTTTGTCTAGTATTTTCTAATCTTTAAAATCGCACATCACTTTTTGCGATATTTGGCATGCCAAAAAAGATAATTTAAAATAAATTTGGATTTCACGTAAAGTGTCATCTAGTGGTAAAGTGGAGAAAAAATTTCATATCAGAGAGTTATAGATCACTAAGACTCTGTACCGATTTTCAATTTGATTAGCGAATAAATATCCAGAATAGGTCAAAAAAGGAAAGGAAAAAAATAAATTGTGATGAGCTGTAACTCGGAAAATATTTTCGAATTTTTGTTACATAACTTATTATCATTATTTTGAATAATCGCCCTTAAAAATTTCTTAACGCATTATCCAAACACCATGTATAATGAATTCCATAATTAAGAAATATTTTATCCTAAAAATATGGCTGCTTGCCGCTTCAAAATTTTGATAACTCCATCGATTTTGCGCAACAGGCCATTTTTCATGATGGTTTATTAACGTGATATGTTGCATCATGCTATGAAATTACTCAAATGGCCAGCTTTATACTACTTACTATCGCGAATCAAAGGATTTCTGACTCATATCCCTAAGTACCCAAAAATCGCATTATCATCCCAATCTCCGACAAAACACAAATTTTCAGGAAACTAATTATGTTTCGGAATTAGCTTAAACTTGATGTAACGAATTTGTAAGCTTAGCACAACCATTGCATGTAAATAGATAAATCTATTCGAGCACTAATCAACCGATTAAAAGGAATCCGAGTTTAAATTGAAATCGGCTTTTACTATCAGCCAGTCAAGTACTCGTATTCTGTTATAATTAGTGGCCGAATCAGTTCACAAACCACCAGTAATTGAAAATGCGCAAGAAACTTTTGTTTCATATTTAAGAGATTCTCATGATGAATAGAACAAAAAATTCTACATATAACGCGAACGCCGCGCTTCAAGTTACCCTTTCTAACACATTAAAGTTGGAACAAGGGATTTTAAATATATAAAAAGTTACCAGTGCATTAGGACGGTGAAAGTCTTAAGAAAGCTACCAGTAAAAGGAAAATTAACTTAACTACTAAATGAATAAAGGGTGAAACGAAATGGAGAGAGATAGTAATTGGCGCTAATAAAAGAACATTAAAAAAAAAACGTTTCAATGTCGTCAGAAATGTAGAGCTAGAAAATGAATTCGACTTTTCGGCCTTCAAAAGTACCGATGGCTCTATCCATGTTTTAAGAGATATTTTAATAATATTATATGTTTTAGGTTTATTTTATTTCGAAGTTTTTTTGAATACCAATTATTCTGGACTCTATTAATCTTGTGAAACAACAAAAAGTGAAATATCCATGTTCTGATTTTAGCACGTGATGACTCTTCGGATCTTTACCACTTGCGCAAATTTACAGGAAGAAATAATCTTTAATCCGGAACTTCATTGATGCGCAAGACATTTTTTTAAATTTTCAGTTTCAAAATGTATGAGAGCTGGAAAATCTCACTGGTTACCAACAAGGTTATTCTGAATGTTCTGAAACTTTGGTTTCAATTTGACCGCGTTATTTATTGTTCAGATTTTGGTCTCTTGAATGTTCTTACTCAGGGGATTACACGCTAAAGACAAAGAATTTTAAGTTAAAAATATTTTTAAAACTTTAAATTGAAAGGATATTAAAGTGTAAATCGATTTTACCCGTTGGACGTGTTTTCGACAAACAACTACATCTAACATTTCAAATTTTAATATTATTTGAAGTAGTTGTCCAATGTGAGATTTAATACCGTTAGCAAGTATTTAAAATTAAATTTAAAGTTAACTGAATGTTGAATAGAAATTGTACATTTCTACACACACTAGACGCGACATAATACTAAAAATTAAATAAATTATATAAAATATTCTCATTTTCCTATTTTCCTTCTTCCCAATGCTATTCTAAAACCGCTTTAAACATGGGTTTAAAACATATATTTTTAACATGTTTCCATCGTAGATCTACCGGAAAATTGCAAGAGGTTTTTACCTCTTCATTTTCATAGTACGTTCATAGAACGACCGTATCAAACGTTACTGAGCTGTTCAAGCAAACTCTAAATTTTAACCGAAAAGTGTGTTCGGATTAGAAAAGTGGATTTACACACCCACAAACAGTGAAGAAAGATGTCGAGAAATTTGCGAATAATCCAAGGTTATTCAATGGGGAAATGGGCAATAAAGTAGGTTGCGTGAGAGCACCGCACGTCGAATCAAAACCAATATGAATTTCAAGGCTTATAAAGTTCAGACGACACCAGACAGAAATCTCAATGACTCGAAAATTGATTTTTTCCACCAAAAAGGTTGCTGTTTGATGAATGATGAAATGTACGTTCTTCTCACTTTTGCCAGCTTCTGGATGAAGATTTTATCAACAACTAAGAAAAAGTCAAAGTTTCTCTAGAAGTTTCTGGTGTGGCAAGCCTTGTGCAGCTGTGGAGAGCGCAGCAAATCTTTTGTCACGAATCGAACGATAAACATCAAGATTTACGTAAGAGAGTGCCTCTGAAAACGGTTGTTGTCAGTCATGAAACAACATAAAGTTGCAACTTTCTTTCGGCGAGACTTGGCTTCCTGTCACTACAGTAAAAGAGTTGCAGAATGGTGCCAAATGAATAAAGTCGTTTTGGTGACTAAGGAAACCAATTCATCAAATTTCTCAGAGCTTCGCTAAATCGAGCAATATTAGGCCTTGGTAGAAAGAGGTTTGAAAGAAACGAAAAAAAAAAAACTAAAACCCGTCCAGAATTGAAAGTAAAGTGAAATTCTGCAGCCAAAAAAGTAAATAAAGCTACCCTTAACTCGATGATGGAAAGGATTACAGAAAAAATCGAACATTCCCGTCAAAACAAATAATTTCAGCTTAATTTTGTTTAAACCATTTGCAATAAAAAAATTTAAAACGCTTCCTGTTTCATTACAATTTTGTAAGCGTTCGTAAGTTATTAAGGTTTCTTTCTGCAGCGATTCTTTTTGACTCACTCCATATGTGTTACTTAAAATACTAGGTCTAGTTTCCCATAAAGAAAAAGACCTAAGCTGACAAAACCATCTGCATTGATTAATTCGCAATAACGTAAATACTAGTTTTTAATTAACAATTTAATACTATCGAAATTCCTTGGCTAAGCGCTCTATATAAACACCATGTGCACAGCATCTGAACTGAAATTAGTAAACTTATGGATACGTAGAATATATAAACATATTGTACTACTACATTAAACCCAATATTAGTGTTGGATGTTTTCAACATCACTTCATACTTTCTGATACATGAATCTTATTAAATATTAAATGGCATACATTTCTTAGGATTATAAATTTTGTAAGTTGTAACGTTTTTGTTCATTTCTAAATTCCATTTAATAGAAATAAGGCGCAAACAATATATATATCAGCTTTTATTTTCACTTGCTGATAGATATGCTTAAAATATTTAAATTTTCTCCTGAATTTTGCATTTGTTAAGGTCAAAATAAGCTTTACTACTAACACATTTTCAAATATATTTGGTATATATATATGATAATGTCCACCACAGTTGTGGACAAAACGTCAGGAAGAAATTCCCATAGACCACGGCTTCAAAGCCCGAAAAACATTCCTAAATGTGATTTAACCGGCCGTGAAAGCCTTCATAGTCTGATATTTGGTATAATTATTCATAATAATAAAATATCATTTGATCGATCAGATTGAGTATCTTCAGTCCAGGTGCATAATAAGTTAGTATTCATATAAAATAAAAAAGTAAAACAAGGAGTTCATAGGTGTTTATATTTATTCTTTAGGGTAAACAAAATAAAATAAATATTAACTTTCTGGCTTAACGCGTAATAGAAAAAATGAATTTTATTTGTTAAAATCTATTTACTATTTTGGCATATAGATTATTCTACATTCTTGAATTGATATTTTTGACATTGAAGCAAAACTCACATTTGTTAGTTGTTTATCTCATATCAGTTAAACAATGTGTTTATCTGATAAACGTGATCTGTGTGTTTTTCTTGTTTTGGTTCTATAATTTTTTTCTGTTTCTAAATCTTTCACGCTTCGTATTATTTGGGAACAACAAAATAACATACAATATTAGATTAATGAACACTGACGAAAAAATTGATGAACTGGAGGAAGAGCTGACAAGAATATAGTTGAACATCGTAGATTTGTCAGAAACCCGACAAAAAACAGAAAATTGGATAAAATTTAACTCCGCTAACCTACTATACTATAAAGGTAACCAAGATAAAAGTAACTTTGGAGTAGGATTCATCCTAAACAAGTCTAATAAGGGAGTTTAGTATCGTGTTGCCTATCTTACACATAAAATGAGAAGAACACCACTTAAAATTAATTATTTAAGTGTACCCACTTCAACCTACGATGACGAGAACATAGAAATATTCTATGAAGCTATCTCAAAGGCTGTGGAAGAACACAAAACTCGCCTTACGCTAGTAATTGAAAATTTCAATGCCAAACTGAGTAAGAAACTGAGCAAAGAATAGACTAGGATGGGGGACTTTGGGTACGGAGAGAGAAATGATAAGGGAACTACCTTAATGAACTATCTCGAGGAAAAACACAAATTTAATGGAAACAACTAACAATTGGACATAGCCACTTGCGCAAAATAAGACTATACGAGGGGATTTTTTCCATCTTCAAACAGTTTTTTCAAATAAAAAAATGTTTCAAATAAGAAGTTAATGTTTGGGAAGGAAAAGTTTATTCGTGTCAGAAAAACAACGCCTACTTCGAATTTGTAGGCTAGACAGGGAAAAACTTGATAATTTCAAATGGTAACCACAACATTTTATTGGAGATTCGAAGAGTAACGTCAAAAAGTGAGAATAATTTATTTAAACCATTTTCTTCAATTTTGACAGGTGTCGTTTGGTTTTTTAATTGGTTGGAATATTCGGTCCGAATTTAAAAAAACCACCTGCCACCTGTAAAAATCAAAGAAAATGTTTTAGATACATTTTTCTCACTTTTTGACATACTACTCGAATCTCCAGTAATTATAACAATAAATGTTGTGGTTACCATTTGAAATTAACAAGTTACCCCGTGCTTAGTCCACAACAACGAAGAAGGCGCTTTTTTCGTCACACAAATAAACTTCCCCTTCCCAGATATTAACTTCTTATTTGAAACATTTTTTATTCGCATCACTTCACACATCAAAATCAAAAAACCATGACTAGAGTAGGAAATTAGAAATGGCACCAAAAGGAAAAAAGAATGAAAATTGCATCACAGCAGAGACAAGGAAACACATGGAGAAAAGGCGGAACATCAGCAAAGAAGAGAAACGGAAATCAATAGAATACGTAAAAATAAATAAGACTATTAGTAAAATGATAAAAGAAAGCAGACGAAATAACCAAGAAACAGAAATAAAAGGAGTTATAGAGAGCAACAAGAATATGAAATGCTTAAGATGAAATTGGGTGGATAATAGAAAAATAAAGTGAAACATGAATGGCGTAGAAGCCAATATTAAAGAGGATATAATACATATCACACAACTATTATACATAAATATATCAATGAAGAAGGGAACGACCGGGATAAATCATAAAACAACTCCAAAGGAACATAAGAAACATAGACTGGAAATAAGTAGGGCACTGAAAGAAATGAAAAATAACAAAGCTCCTGGAAAAGACGGAATAACGGCCGAAATGTTAAAATATGGTGGAAAACTGTAGTTGATACTCCCCGTACTCTCCTAAATAACATACTAAAATTCCGTTTCGTGATGTTGCAGTTGCAATACATTGACACAAAACTTCATCATTGACTTGATTTATTCAAGACCAAACATGCAATTTAACCCAACAAATACATATTGAGCATAATTCAAATTTACTCAATTATCAAACTATTCAAATTAAAAATAAATTATTAGTCCAATGTATGATTATAATTCTGCATTACTTCAATCAAATTTAGTTATTATGACTAAATTGTTGGGGGTAACCTGGCATATCAATTTGTCGCATAATATTTGAAATGCCAGAAGGTAATTTAATCCTGATTTACCAATTGTTTAAACAAACGCCGCGACGCCGTTATTGAGATATATTTAGTATCACCTTAATTAAAGGCAATTATGTTAACATGGGTTTCAAAACGTTATCAAATATGTGCTAATTTGTTTAGAAATAGAAGGTCCATTAATGTAGACCGGCTTTCATTATAACGTTGGCGCTTTGTACCGAATAAAGCATTGGAATAATTTGCAAATACATGGTAGTTTGAATTCCCCCTATGCTTATGAAACATGGCTTAATTTTTGCAATAGTTTTGTAGCTTAAAGCAATTTTATATTTCAGTTGTTAATAAAACAAAAGTTGTTAGTATAACTATGTTTTTAAGGCAAAACTCTAGCCCCATTAATTTTCCATTAAACATGAATCTTCCTGGCAGCTTATATGCAAACGTGCTTCTATTCTGTTGGAAACTTGAAAATTACATATTTCTTCAACCAAGCTAGCAAAAAAAGAGGTAAACCTTCTTTCTGCCTGCCTACTACTGAAGGAATAACATAATTCTAGGTAAAATGTGAACCGGATAATGAAAACTCGGCAGTGGTGGTTAGCACTTGAATATTGGATTACGCAAATGTTAATCAATCATGCCACTGCATAACAGTCACATAATGCAAGCCAAACACAAAGTCAAGTAACTACTTGTTTTGCAATAGTCATGGGTTCTTAATAAAAATAGTTACAAATCGGATTTTCCTTTCACAACTTCTTGGAAATTCTGCATTATCTTCCTCTTCTGTGAGTACCATGTCCGTTACCCAACGTTGGCTACCATTCTAGCTATTATCACTTTATTGACTGCCTAGCGAAATAGGGATGTATTGGACTTATGGAAATTGAAACTCATAGTTAATACAAAGGACTGAGGCCTAAACCTCCTCACCAATTTGTTCAACTCATAATACACAGAATATACAGAACCGGGAAAATACCAAATGATTGGCTGAAGAAAGCAAGCGCCCTTAAAATTTTCTTTCGAATCATCCACACGCAGTCTCGCACACCATTGTTGCCAGTTGGATCGCCAACCTTCGGTCGGCGTCCTAAGAAGAAGAAGGACTAATGGAACCAATTATGGAGGTTCTCTAGCCAGAATGTTATTCTTCGGCATGGCCTTCTTCTTCCTACTATTTTCCTTTATTCTAGTTTACTGTCTTAAATGTTTTCATTATTCTTGTATATTTGCCCATGCGCAGCAAGCCCTCTTTGTTTCAAACCCTTTGAACCCCTTTAGCAGTGTGTTGTCCAACCTTCGAATCCATACCTCAGCTTGGGAATAAGTAGCATTTTGCCAGTCTAATTCTCAGTGTGTTGCTTGATTTTTGCATCTTCTTTCTGAAGATCTGACCGAATCATTTGACTGAATAAATTATTTTCTTTCTGCTGTTGTCCATAAGGTGTGGAAAATGCTCTCTAACACACCGTCCATAACGTGTGGGACTCCGGCCTAGCAGTTTACTCATTGAAACCCTTCCTTACTTTATTTCGGATCTATGGTGCCCTTGACTCTTCTATTTCTTCATTACCCTGATATTTTCAATTAATTCCAGAAGTATTTGAAAGAAGAAACTTTACAACTCAAAACATATTTGTTATGCAGAAAAAAGTTATTATAATAATGTTATAGTGCGCCCAAATCAGTCTTATGTCCAATACGTAGAAGTATGTATTTCAACTGGGCAATAACCCAAAAGCATAAAAATATGACTAATGGATTTAGCGAATGCAGAATGCAGGAAATTTGGCTATATCTATACTGCAAAATTGCAAAGTCTGATTTAAAAAAATGAAACACGCAATATATTATCGAATGCCTAAATAGTAGTGCCGGAGATAACAAAACCTTGGAATGAAATAAAAAAAAAATGAAGAATGAAACATTAACAGATGGAGTAGGTGGTATTTAGTAGAATTTATAACGTTAAGTTATATAAGTCACGTTTACATTTTTCCGGCCTCAATTTATTTAAATCTGTTCTAATAATTGATTCAAATTTTAAAATATAGCAAAATACATATGTAGAAACTTTTCTTTCTGGTCATTGAGCGATAAAAAGTTATTAAACTAATAACTAAAGGATTACCATAATCAAATTTACAATGAATGAACTTGTTTAAAACATAATTAATCGCGATTTACATTTTACCCGATGATAATATGGCAGGTAAATGAATGTGAATTTCACAATATTGATTTAATTAAAAATGATTACAGTGAACTGTGGATGAAATTATGAATTTTATTATTTAATTTTGGGCTCTCACTCGATTTTCTGGAATTAATTTTATAGTGGTATATTTATTATTATTTTATGTTGGCTGATATCCACAGCGTCTCAGAATATTGGTATATATTTTACTTAACTCAAGTACGTGAGCTGCAACTAGGTTTCTTATACATAAAGTTGTAATAAAAAGTGCTTTTTTCACCAAACTTGTTAGTAATATTAAAAGTCAATGGAATAAAATCAACTTTCAGCTAAAATATGGCAAGCCTTGTTACCAGGATTGCCTTGTGTATGACAAGGTGGTCCAGTTTCCAGAGCCGAAACTTCAGGGAACCATAGAGAATTGAAAAGCATTATGAGTTTGCATTATAAACTATATTCGAGAAAAATTCGTTACGGAACATTTTTTTTATATATTTCCAAATGGCTGCGAATATGTAATCGATTTTTTGCAGGCGATGACTGCCAACAAAGAACCTACTTTGCAATAAAAACTAAATTATTTCTTTTGTCAGTGGCGTTCTTACTAACACGTTAATGGGTGTTTTGGTTGTGGATTAGTTGTGAATTATTCAATCAGTTTCATGGAAAACGCTTTTTTTGCAATATTTCTGTGAAAGGTAGTTTTCAAATAAACACTTAAAAATGATTCATAATCATTTCATCGAAGAAAACTGTAGAACTCGCTCAAAATGGAAAAACCTCATACAATATTTTTTGCACTTAAACCAATTATTATTAAAATGTCGAAAGTTAGAATCATCACTTCAGAATTTCATATTGAAAAAACTGTCTGTCATTAAAGAACAATTTGTAAGTCTGCAATATTACATATTACAAACTCTACATATGCATATCAGCCCGTACAAGATTTACATCTTGAATGTGGTTTTGCCATTGCTCGTTAAACTCGATAGAAAAACATCTTCACGTCTTCCATAACATTCTGGGAATGATTTCTGGTGACCTGGAGTAACGAATTGTTATAATCTCCATGTTTCGACACACTCCACGAACTTTCAATATACGTTTGGTTAGTAGTTTTTGATATAACTGTTTGTGACTCACATTTTCTACCTCAAGATTGAATAGGGTCTTTGCATATTTTTTTGTTTGTTTATTTCGTTTATTTATGGTCAACTAGCTGTTCAACGTTTTTGTTTTAATTGTTGCTTACTTTCTTTATTATTAATTAAATTTTAATTTATTTATTATCCACTTAATTAGTTTTAGTTTAGTTGTAAGTACCTCTTGTTGAAAAATTACAATAACAGTAAATACTTAAATATGTGAATAAACCATTAAAATGAAATAAAGGATCGTTTTTCTTTTGTTACATATATGTATGTATATTCCCTGAACATACCATATACATTCACTGAACATACACATGTACATTCACTGAACATGCCATGTACATTCCCAGAAAATACACATGTATATTCACTGAACTTACCATGTAGATTCCCAAAACATACACATTTATATTAGCTGAACATACCATGTACATTCACTGAACATACCATGTACATTCCCAGAACATACCATGAACCAAGTGTATTAACTCTGACAGATTCCTGGGACATACATGGAATGTTCATAATGGAACTCATGTATGTCCCAGGAATATGCATGTACATCACATGAATGTTTCAGATATATTCTGGGAATATCATTCTGCTATGTGGGTAGCTTGATGATCGTTTTGATGTCTTATATCTCAATTCCTTAATATGTAGGAATCTTAATCCTCCAGGTTAGCTCTTTGTCTTTGACAATGTCAATATTGATTTACCTTTTGTCTGCATACGACTTCTTTTCCGTCGATGGCTCTCGGTTCCGCATCCTGTCAATTAGTAAGGCTTGAGGTGCAAGCTGAAGACTTTGCATGGTGAGTGACGCTAGGAGGGACGAAAAGAGTTCCCCATGGGATGTCCCTGGTTATCCAAGTAGAGCGTGGGACACTGTTACAAACCGGACAAAGTTGCTCATTTTGAACACCGGCCAAGCGGATCAAGTCGTTCCAAGACCCTTTAGGGTTCCATTAGGTCAATGGTAATCAAAGGTTTACATCAACTGATTTAGAACTTCTTTCTCAAAATGGGCCGGTCTTACTGTTCATTATCCGCAAGTGTTGAGCAAGTTTTAAAGTGCCAGCCAGAATCGTGCTAATAAGTTTGCACCCGGGATACTGCAGGCTGAATAGCGTTCTTAAAAAAGTCATGCAGCCGTAGTTGTACTACAGTTTGTTGCAAATTGTTTGGAGCGACCTTTGCTGTCGAACGTTTGGAGGGACGTTTTCAAAAAACTTTCTCACGACGCTTTGTAGCAGACGCCCGTAGATTAGCCGTATTAAATGACTGAAATAGTCATCGATAATTTCAGTCAACATGTGAACAAATCTATGTTGCTGATCACCTCGACTAAGTTGCGTGAGAATCTTTTTCTGCCCAAAAATGGTTATTTATACTACTGAATGTAAGGTCTCCTGTGGATGTGGCATCATACGTCCATATAGGGATGGGATATAGGGATGGGATTTCGTTCCATGTTCGATATTTTTCCCATCGATGTTGGGAATTTGGAACATCGATAAAACATCGATGTTAGATACTGAACTGAAAACATCGGACATTTGATGTTGATACTATATAGAAACATTTTCTGCGAACTCTTTGAGAGTGCCGATACAAACGATACCGCGGCATAGTGGTCCATTTCCGTTTTGCACTTTCCACTGCATTATTATAGTCGAGTATTTACCAATGCAATGTTTTAAAATGTCATAGTAGTAGTAAAATAAAATTGTTTCAGTTTAAGTTAATCAATCAAACATTGATGTTCTGCCTTCGATGTTTTCCTAACGTCCATCCATAGACCGAAATGTAAAAAATGGCCTGCTAAACTCAACAATCTGATGAAGCAGCCAGCCGGTGACAAAATTGAACTCTTTGCTGATAATCGGCTAGAGTCAAACCTTGAACTGCGTGCAAATAGCATGGATACATTTACTTATAGAGCACCCACCAAACGCAATATTGAGTCGCAGCCAGTCCTCCGAAATTTGAGGCGACCAGATGGAGAGTCACTTGCAACTTCGTTCAGACTCTTTTCCTCAAAATGGACGTTCTGCAAAGCTGTGCAGCCGCTTTTGCGTCGCAATTTGTTGCTGTAAATCTGCCAGTTCTTTCAAGGGTACTTTGTGTTTCGCCCAAAGTGTTTCATAAGGAACAATTATTTTCGTAAACTTTTAACATTTGCTTTAAGCCAGTAAATCTTTAAACTAACTGGCAAGAATGTCTGTGATCATTTTGTCTTAGTAAACACATAGAAAAAATGCTTACTAGTTAACTTCTATGTCATTGTGCACAAAAAAAACGCACTCAAGCTCAAGAAAATATAATTTTGCACAGCACTATCATATCGGGTCATAGGATATGGAATTCTCAGACGTTGGTACTTATACTGAAACGTTTTCTATTGTTGCACTAAAAAATCCAAAGAAGTTTGAGCCCGTCGTTCAAAATCAACTTGTATATGTCTAACTTCAACTTTCGATACGGTGCAATATAGAAGCTGCCTTGCCTAGAAGATTGTTGCGTACTGCAGAACGTTTGAACCTTGTTACAAATCACGCAAAAGCAAAGCAAATTATAAGCTTTTGTAAGTCAATAGGATTGGCACGGATTAAACTGGTAAATGTCCCCTCCAAAAAATAGAGTGATTTTATGTAGCCCTGTTCTCGATTTGCTACTTTCAAATGGGATGGTGCTCCACCATGCATACATAGACTAGATAATATCAAGTAGAAAATATTGTTTGTGTTCTATGTCAATCCGAGACAATTGCCTTCTTATTCTAGAACATCCTGCTTTGAGTCGTACTTTGGAACATTTCTAATCAAAAAAATGTCGTACATGCAGTTAAGCTGGTTCAAACCGGACGCTCAGTAATAAATTGCTGATGGTTTTAATTAAAAGTTACTATTACTACAGTAAAATATAACGGCAATTTTAAATGTAAACATTCTTCAAAAGATAAGAGATTTAGTTTTCTTTCATAAAATAGTTATCGGTCGAGTGGTAATGATTTTTATGGTTGCACGCTTTTGTAACTTTTTGTTGTCGAATTGAAATAATATAAATATTTTGCGAATATTATCAAAATCTTATTTCTAAATATAGGGCAACTTGTGCATCGTTCTATCTGCTGATATGCATATTTACGCCATACTTGCAGCGATATTCATTGAATTTTAACTCAATGTCGTTTTCTGATCGACTAATTTTGCGTGTGTTCTTTAAATATTTTCAAATTAATGAAATTAATTTCAGTTATTATATGAATCAAAATAAACGTATGTATATTTTTATTTAAGTTTACATCACTGAACAGTCACAATAAACAAGTGGGAATAAATTCAGAATTAATTTTTAGTTTCCTTTTTGAAACAAAAACATAAAGACGCGTCAATTTTGATTCTTGATTAAAATTTATTTATACACGGTGACCTCAAAATAAGTTGTTAACTTTCGTTTCAAATCTTCAAATGTTTGTACAAAGTTCATTGTTGAGAACCCTGGGTAAAATTTGTGAAAATTATTATTTACATATCAGAACCAGTTGTTCTTAAAAGAAAAGAAATAGCGAGTTTAATAAATGATATTACAAATAAAGTCGATTTCTTTGAAAATAAAAACATAAAATATCTATTGGGACAAAGGTTCAAACAAAGACCGATAAAAAAAATAGATAAATTATCTTTAAAATGTGTGGGAATCATTTCTCGTATTGCAATAATGTTGGATAATATTTAGCGATATTGTTTGCTCTATTCGCGGCAGCGATTCAAGATCGGTTCAGAACCGATAACGAAACCAACTAAAGCCGGGACACATTTATCCGATCCGACTCCGATTAGAGTACCTTTCTTACAGTTTCCATTCGCAAATCTAAGGACAAGCAATATTGCAGCGGAGCTTTGGAAAAATGTTTACACATTTTTGCGGGAATAATTTGGTCATGGTAGCCCTTTGTCTAGACAACAAAGAAAAAGAAAGATGAAGATATTTGAGAGAGGCCAAGGTAAAACGCAGATTTTAGCTCCATGCTGCTTGGAAAACAAGACCTCATGAAGCAGAATATTTCTCACTTTACTCTCATGTGGTGGACGACGGGACGAAATTTTGTCAATATTTTTTAGAACAACCATGTCGGCGTTTAGTCTTTTGAAAAAAAACTACAGGAAAAATGCAGTACCGAATATTTGGTTCTGATTGGTTTCCACGATGTTATAAACCTCTTTAGATGCTTGGATATCAATATTGACACGACCTGCCTTGCTCTTATGTCCTTATAAACTGCGCTGTAGAAATGGTCGTACTGTCCCAAGTTCTTCGATCACTAACCTTCTTTTTGGTTCCAGTTAGCACTGCCAATTCTACGTGTAACATCTTGGAATCCATCGTAACAGTTGGAATATGACTTCATTTATCTTCTTCGAGAAGCCCTATATATTCCAAGATGCAAAATTCTCAATTTTTTTCCGTAGTTTGTGTGTTCGTAAGTGATTTCGTCTGTTCAGATGCTGTTAACTCGGTCTTTTAACAGTTCAGTCTTTTTCCGAGCTTTAGCCACTTGTAAATACCGTCTCCTCTAGTTACTTGTAGTAACATTATTTTTAAATATCGTTATTAATCGGCGGTAAATCATTTTTTTAGTTAAAGCATAAACATTTGTCAACAGATGTGCACATCTTATCTTTCTCCCTACAAGCAAAGTTAATGGAGTTTTGACCATCGCAACTTAAATTATACGGCCTCTACGTGCTGTTCTCTTCTTACTTATGTAGCAAATGGTCAATGTATTTTTCTCATAAATAAAATTACACAAAACTGTTGATTTTATAATGCGTTTAGGAATGCCTGTAATATGCTAAATTAATATCCTTGTAAAAAATTGACAAATATTTTCCCTTCTTCCAAATCGATCTGGAAAAATTTTAATTTAAATCTCCGTACTACGTAATTTCTGGTTAGTTAGTGAGTTAGCGATCAATTACTGCTAACTCGAATCCGCTTGATGAGTTTTTCCTTGATGTCTGAAGGACGCAAAGTGAAAATTGAAGAAAACTATGATAATAGTTGAATATATAATAAACAGTTACTATAAATAAACATAATAACATTTATTTAATAACGAGAAAAAAATCTCTATGGAGGTGTAACTCCAGAATAAAAAGATAAACAAATTCAAAATGCAAAAACTAAATAACAAGCAACAAAAAAAATTAAGTTTGTTAAATATTGATCCGGCTTCGTTGTTTATTGATGAAGGTGAATTTACCGGTTTTTTTCAGGGCAGCTGGCAATGAACAGATTAGTTTTCTAATTCTTTAATTTACTACTTTTAGTATTACGAATTATATTTTGAGGCAGCACCAAATTCTAACCAGCTATTACTCCACTTTTATGTTGGAAAGAAACATTGAGAAGTTTTACAGCGTCATGTGGCCGTTAATTAACTTTTACTTTTTGCATTACACAACCAGCGAATGTCTTTCCATGGTATAAAATTTCAAATTAAAAGACATTCTAATCCCCAAAGGAATCCCTCCTCATTAATCCCTCTATACTCGGATTAGATGCAGCTTTTAGGATAGAGGATAGAAACATTCCAAGAAGTGAGACAATTCGTTTCCCCTGTGAGAGTAACGCGTAACATAATTTGAATGGTTCGTATGCTTTTGCAGGTCAGGAAATTCGATATACAGTATGGCTTTAAGAGTGTACAGCAACACGTAATAATAAATAATTCTCCATAAAACCTGAGATATTTGTAAAAATAAATTTGAATAAATTTGAGAATAATTAAATTAAAACACAAATAAACAGTGTTCCCGAATTTACGTTTTTGTGAGTAGATAAAAACTGCTTTATAGGTACTTTAGAGCTAAGAGGTCACCTTGACAACAATTCTACTACTACTAGAGACTATAAGTTTGTCGCTCTGATCAGTTGAGAGGAAATTGAATTTCCCCACGTAAATTTTTGAATTGAGTTTTCAAAGCAGTAGTACAAGGGTGGCTTGAAAAGTACGTGCAAAAATAAAAACGTTCAAGTAGGCTCTAGTTGGTTGATCTCTTCCGAATAATAGGATTTGTCAAACTCTGTAAAATAGGCATTCGTTTCTGCAATAACGTCCTCGTTAAAGTAAAATATTTTTCCCGTCAGCCATTTTTTCATATTGGGGAACAACTAATAGTCCGAGGGAGTCAAATCTGGAGAATGGGGGGATGTGAAACGCGTTGAAAAAACGCGATGCTTCGATGAATTGTGCGGTCACAACTGCTGAGGTTTGAGCTGGTGCGTAATCGTGATCGAGAAGAACTTTTTCTTGGCCAATCGTGGACGCTTCTCTTGCAGCTCGGTATGCGAATGGTTCAATAACGATGAATAGTAGGCACCTGTGATATTTTTACCCTTTTCCCTATAATCAATAAAGGTCACTCCTTGCGAATCTCAAAAGACAGTTGCCATGACCTTCCCTGCCGAAGAAACTGTCTTCGCCTTGTTTGGTGGAGATTCCCCTTTGCTAACTCACTGTTTGGACTGTTCTTCTGTCTCAGAGGTGTAGGGGTGTTTTAATGTTTCATCCATAGTCACAAAATGACGCTTAAAGTACTGCGGTTTGCGCTGCAAAAGCTGCAAACCGTCCATGCAACATCTGACACAATTTCGTGAGCAATCGCGGCATCTCGGCAAAAAAATTGAATCTGACTATTAAAAAATTTTAGAAGTAATTAAAAATTTCGAGTTGACTATTGAAGAAATTTGAAAGCGGTTAAAAATTACTATTTAGCTATTAGAAAATTTCAGAAGTGGTTAAAAATCTCGATTTGACTACAAAAAATTATAGGAGCAGTTAAATATATCAATTTAACTACTTAAAAAAATTGCAATTTGGCTATTGAAAAATATAGAAGTTGACAGAAATACAGCTAACACAAACTTCCTCCAAATGTATTCGCAATATTTATTGTGAAGAAAACAGCCCCCGTAATATCTAAGTTAAAATATAATTCCCAGCAAAGACACCAATTTAGGCTTCACCTCGGCAGAATCGCATTTTTAGCGTTTCGAAAACTAGGAGAAAGTTTCCAACAAAGTGTTCCTGTCCAAATCTCGTACCAATTTTACTGAAAGCAAACAACTCCAAAACCTATCCGTTCTCATCGTACCCCAGATAACTACAATTCAGGCACATTAGACAGGTAAAAAATTGCCTCAAATTCCGTCATTCTCTCCAACTACAGGGCCAACTGTTCCTGTCGGAGATTGTAAGAGACCACCTCTCTCCTTGGAAACTACAAGAAACCTATAAGCATTTCAGCCAACTGTTGCAACACCAGCTGTGGAAGGTTCAAGTTAGTTCAAATGCCCAAATAATCTAAAACTGAAAGTCTTGCTTGCCTTATTCAACAACAAAGTGGATGCAAAAAAACTTTCTCGTCCCAATACACTGCTAAATCTGTAATGCGACTAAAACTACAAGCAAAACAATCTCAAAAATCTAAACAAGACCGGCAACCCAAAAATACTTTAATTGCTGTTACTTTTCACCCAAAATTTAATTCTTAAAAACCATACTCTAAAATTTGCAATACTTTTTCCGGCCCTTCCTTCCGTGTAAGCACACGGAGCTAGAGGGCAATAACAATGCAGAAAGATCTATTCCATAAAAAAAACAGCAATAGAAGGCGATAAACAGCAAAAGTACGAACGAATTGCTCAATATTAGACTTTTATGTTTGTACTTTTTAAGTATTTCTGCTTTTTGAAGTGTATTTCCTTCTGGCCTCGCGGAAAAAGCATCCAAGCAGATATTTAGCAGCAATATAAGCAATACTAATGCTTTAAGACAAATAAGCCGGAAAAACTTCAACCGATAGGTATTCTATTGAAAGCTTTTCCGAAAGCATGGTTTCCATTGAACAACCCCCCCCCCCGACCATATTTTTGAAAATTTTCAATTTTCAATACTATTAAAGATCGGAATAAAAGTCTGATAAAATACAAATCGGTCTGAAGGAATGTTTATGGTTAAATCTGTGAGAAAATTTATGTCAGATCCCTATTTAAAATAATTCTACTTTTAACAAATCACCAGAAATCTAAGACTGGATCTCAAATATGTTGAAATCGTTTGAGATTTTATAAAATTCATAAATAGCAATGAACCTTTTCTTGACAGCAACCTGCTCTTTTAAAGTTTAATTTTAGTTGGATGGCTTAACAGCGCTAAAGTACATAAGTAGGCGTTCAAAATTCTAGAAGTACATATTAATCATGCTAATTTATCCCCACTGTGGATAACAGCTGAATGGTGCATAGGAAGACAGTAGTAATTAGTTTGTAAGCTTGTTAGTGGCAAAACTTAATTAATTAAGCAAATGTTACTTACTAAGCTACCTAAAAATAACGCATCGGAATACATTTCCTTGTATTGGCTGGTCCATTGGTTAATGATTAGAATAGCCAGAAGAAATAAAACGGATTATGGTTGAAAATTAATCTGAATGTTTGGGAAATTTAATTGCTATGGAAGAAGTTTGAATAGTCGTTACATTTTTAAAATATATTTACTGAGTTTCAGGAAAAATATTCAAGAAGTAGTATTCTGATTATATTATTATTTTAATATATGAATGGGCAAATGGTTGAATACAGATAGAGAGAAAGCTAACACGTTTTAGTTTGCAATGAAAAATACAATTTTGAATTTTTGGTAGTATGCATGAAGTGCAATTGTTGCAATCTACGTATTAAGCTAGCTTATGAAAATTCAACATGTTTTATTACACATTTCAGTAGGGTCCATGCACGTGTTAATGACACGATAAACCGATTTTTTTATAGGAATATATTGCAAAATACTCTGCTTCCTTGTGCAAAATAGTAAATGCCACTGCGATTTATTTTCCATCAGGGCCATGATCCAAAGCACTCTTTCACAAATTGTTTAACAGTGGTTTGTGTAAAAAGATGTTCGAGTTTTGGAGTGGCCTGCACAATCCCCAGATCTAAACACTATTGAAAGTCGTTCAGAGGAAGTGGAGCATTCGAACTCAAAAGTTTTCAAATAAACAAGCTTTGATAAATAAAGTTAGTGAAGTTTGGACGAATATAGCATAGATTGTCATTCAAGGCCGCCTCGGTATCGACAAGTAATTAATAACAATGGGAATGCCATCCTTTGAGACGCTTTTGATTTTATTGTTCTAAAATCGTTAACTACTTTTTGTTGAAATAAAACTCGTGATTTCAATTTGTTGCTCTACATTTGTCGCCATTATTCTCGTAGTTTTATATGATAAATTATTCATATTAAAATTATTTATAATTTTGCAACTTGATTTAAATCACCCCAAAATATTTATCAAATAATAATTTTAGTGCAAATACAGTATTTTATTAGTTTAAAAAAATATCAGTTAAAATTTATTACTGATTATCATCACGGTCACTAATCAACCACGACAGTATTTTATTACACTGGGTCAAAAACGTAATCGTTAATTTTTGGTTAACATTTGTGTAAACGAACTTCTGTCCGATAGTGTACTTCTATCCAATTTATTAATGCTTATAAATAATTAAATTCTAGTTGCACTAAAATTATACTGTAATTTTTAACAAACCATCGAATGGAATACATTTTTAAATTATGTGAAGTTATTGGAAAAAATGGTATAGGATACCATGTTCGTTTTCAATATATGAAATTATTAAATATGGTTGACCTTCACAAAAACTCAAACTTATGTCATATGTCAAAAATGACAGTCAATTTGCAGAAATGTCTCATGCCATTTTATTTGGAATTCAATTTCCTACAACTTAATTATTTAATGTTTTCCTGTCCGATTAATGCTGACTGAACTAGGAGCTATTTAACTTAAAATATCTCTTGTCACATGACAAGTGTCACATTTTGAAGAAAAAATCGAGTAGAGCATTCAACATTCTCCCACCACTTAACCTTTGTTGTATCTGCTTTAGCTTTCAAGATCCCTGTACTAGTCATCGAAAAAATCTCACCCTGTATATGTAAATGGATTTTTCTAGTATACATTTTTTTCAAAACTATGGCATTCTCTTTCGAACATTAATTACACCAAATTATGTGCTTGTATGTTAGCTTAAAGAAAATGTAATCTAATCTGGACATCTCCTCAAATCTAAGGATTCGAAATTCAGTTATTTTTGTAGAGTTCCCCTGTATTTTTATTTATAGCTGTTATTTTTTAACTAATTGTGCAGCTTTTCCCGATTTCCTTCCTATTCGACTCCTAAGAGAAATTAGAAGAACTTGACTTATACTACTATTATAACAAGAACTGATGAATTATAAGAACAAAACACGAAATTTGAAACATTTGAATTTTGTTACTTTTTTCTGTCGGTTTACTTTACGGTTACGGGTGTGAAATCAATTCACACGAACATTTGGTTGAATGTGGTTTCACGATTTATTTGTATACTTTACAAAATATTTCCATTTTCTCCTAAATCACTCTGTATAAGGAAAACACTGTTTTTTAATTTCCACTAAGTACTCAATTTAATTAACTAGTAGTTTTTCATTCAGAAAATCATTTTCAATACATTAAACTATTTTCTTGCTAATTTTGTGTGTTGTTTTTCCTCCTAAATCACTTTTGCCAGTCAATCATGTGTAATCAGTCAGAAATGATGTTAATGTGTTATATCATAAGTACTTAGACAACTTATTTGCAATACCAAGTGAAAAAGCGGCCACTTTGTCCCAGTTTATGAATCTATAAAACTGTTGATTCTCTTGATTTATTGCCCAAGCGTAAAACAAACTTTCCGGCATCATGTGGGGCGGCTGTCTCTAATAAAATTATTATTTCAGTTAGATACATGCTGTAGATATTTAATTTTAAATATTTGGCTAAGATGTATTTTAAAAATGGAATTTGCTGATTAATAATATGGTAGAATTTGCTTAAACAGTGCAGGTAGCATATAAATTTAAAGCAGACTATTACTTAAACAGTGCATATATGCGACAATAGGTATACCTACAATATTGCGCTTTATTAGTTAATCTTCCCGGTTTTAAACTGATCTTCGTCAATAGTTAAACTTAATCCGGATGAAAGTTTACACACTTTCGGATTAGTCATAATCATATCCAATCGATCAAAATAAAGCAGCTACATCATCACAATCAAGTGCCACCAGTGAGACAGACGAAAAAATAAACACTTGTGAATTTTTCTAATTATCGTGAATGCCCGAATACCTTAAACAACCAACGTTCATTATTGTTATAGTGCTGGAAATCTAATTTGATAGACTTTGACCCTTTAAAAAATATATTTTACTCTTTATCTTGCTGGATTTTGGACTGAACCATTTTTGCCATTGGGAGACAATTGCTAAGTAAGCTACACGCTTATTTTAAACAAATATAGATTTTCTGTATTTAAGAACGAAAGTACATTTGTTGTAGATAGAAATGTTCACTTAGGCTGATAAAATGAATCTCACGTGTCTATCAAAATTCAAGCTTAGTACTTAAGAGTAACATCCATATTGACAATCGGCAAACCCACTTTTATACTATAAATTCAAAGAAGACCCTGCACTTAAAAAGTTGCCGAACTAAATTTGTTACGTCAAAACAGAAGCAAGATTGGTTATATTGGGTTTGCCTCTAAGGAATTTTAGATGTTTCATAAATAATTGGGAAATTGTCCAAAGTGGTTGAAAAACTTGGTTTGGAATCACTTTTAACTATAAATTTTATTAAGCCTGAACTTCTTTGACATTTTTTTTGAACCGTAAGCCAATTTATCTTACTTGCTCAGGGAAATTATTAGGAGTGTTATAACTTCTAAATACGAATTTTATTCGCACTGAAACGTAATGAATAAGTTATAGAGCAACTGCAGCTTCAGGGTATGAAAGTAACAAAGTTGGGCAACAATGTAGGCATGGGTAAAATTTTGATTCAGTAAGACTTAACGTTTAAATGGGAAGTTTAATTTCAAATTTTTGTAGTAGACTGCAGTATGAAATCCATGATTTTGCATGAAATTGTGCAAAATGTTGTAAAAAGTTTCTAGTGACAGATAATTCGAATCTTAATTTTGGTTTTAGTTAGGTTTATTAATTTTAAGCGAAAAGGTGTAAATACTTTGATTTGATTAAATACTTAATTAATGTGTTATTTATGAATAATTTAATCAATTCAAGTATCCTGCTTGAATAAAAAATTCTAATTGATTTTTGTTTAATTTTCATACTCTGTTGAGCTGCTAATTGGTTTGAGCTGTCTTTCATATTCCGCAAATATTTTAAATCTATTAGAAAATCTTCTAAAATACCTTTTTACCCTATCAATCAATATTCTTGATTCCATTTAATTAAATACCGAGAAGGCTATGCGATACATATTAGCAATTATTTTTTTAATGTTTACCACATTATCCCTTCTGCATTTCATTAATTATTATAGACATCAATGTCTGAGAGCAAACAAAATAATTTTATTTTGATTTAACAGAACTATTAATTGCACAATTCGTATTTTCAGAAACTGTTTGTTGGGTATTTGGCCTCAAATATTTTGCCTTAAAAAAAGACAGGATTTGCTCACGACTTTTATTATAGATTCATAAACAGTGCTTTTATCTCACAATAAGAATGAATTATTTATCCAAAAGTAATCAAGGACTATCACCTAGAGGGTTACAGGGACACACTTAGGCTGGCTCAAGCTGTAAGAGAAAATTCCACTTATAAAGAAATAAAATATAAAAATAGCTATCGAAACGTCAAGGTAATTCAAAAAAAATATGTTTCAAGGCAAACATTTTTGAGGCAAAATACCCAACAACATATTGAACTTATCTACAATTCGTATTGTTGGAAATAGAAAGCTCCAGAACACACAAATCAGGTCTATGTAAGTAAATCCATGTCATTTCATTCATAGCTCGTCGGCAAACTATTTTAATTTTTTCAAAATTGTTGCCTTCGAACTGGCATTCTCAGAATCAAATTTTTCTTGTGGATATTAAAATAATATTTCACAATAAGTATCCATGCAATTTCGTTGTTTTGATAGTAGAAGTAGCGATTTACCTAAATCCAATTTATTTGCCAGCAATTTCTTTCAATGTCCCAAAAGTGACTTCAAACATCAGCTTTCTTATTATTTTAAGACTATGTCTTGCTTTTCTTAGCGAGGGCTCTTGTTAGTTACAAGTTACTCGAGTTACTTGTGCCATGTCCAACTCTCATACGCTACATAATCCTCCCATGTCCTTCTTCTGGTTCTGACTAATCTAGATATCATAATCTAGGACGTCACACATTGTCCTGCTTCCATAGGTTTTTGTACTTGAGCGATTGATAACAATGTCATATATTTTAAAAGGCCTGACATTTGGAAAATATATTAATGTTTTGCTTTCCACACTCAATAATTCATCATTCTGCATCCCATTATGAATATATCTCAAAATTCTAGCTGTTGCTGTTGTTGCTGGCATTTTCCTTCTCGCGTCAGGTTTCTACTACAATTTCCAGATACTAAAAGGACTTAACCTGTTTTATGTTTATATTATAGATAATGAATCTATACTTTCAAGCGTCTTTGAATATTGGAACCAATCACTCTGGTTCCTGTGTCAATATGATCAAGAGCGGATACAAATCAGGGAGGCTCTTGGGGGTCATGACCCCCCTTTGTGCTGGGGGTATATCAACTAATAATAATTTTTCTAATTTCATAGACAATTTGGGAAAATCAATACATTATTAGCAACGCGAATGACTCGCATATTTTGAATATTATAACTATATTATTAGTTATTATAACTATATGGTACATCAGATTCTTCAGTATGAATAAATAAGTAACTCTTAATATAGTCCCGATTTAGATCATTGAAAATTCCTTCTACAACGAGTCATTTTCTGTTAAAATCGTATTTTACAAAATTGAAATCGGTTGAGAAACTTGAAAGTCATAAGAGATTGAATGGCCAAAAGACGATTCAAGGCAAATGTTATCTATGTTTTCTGTACGGATTTAGGGTCGCAATTTTTTACGAAAAACAGTGTTTTTGCATGTACAAACTTGCTGCATAACTGCATTTAAATGTTGAAACGATGTCTTATAAAAACTGCATCTCTAAAAATTGCAATCGGTTAAACAACTTGGAAGTTATAATGATTTGAAGGTCTAAAAGACGATTTTCCGAACAAATAACTTTGAGTTTTGACCTCGATTAACTCTTGGCCAGTGTAAAACTCTCAAACTTGCACTTGCACTCTTTACCCTATAACTCGGTTATTTATCAACATTTTTGGGAAGAAATCTGTTAAAATGCCCCTAGACTTGGCGCAAAAAAGTTTTTTAATGGCCAAAGTTCATTTTGGTCACCTTTTCAACGCCATCAAAGTTAAATTTTCAAAAACCTGAAACCCTGGTTGTTCCGCGAACTTTTGCTAAAAATTTTTCGGCGTACCAAGATTTTGTTACCCCAAAATGTATTTTTAGGAGCAGCTCAATGGTTTAAAATCCATTTTTCAACTTAATATTTTTTTAACTTTTGAAAACTCGCAATTGCACATATTTTTCACATAGGAGTCAAATTTCAACCAAAATGCAACTTTTTATTAACATGGTTTTCGTAAATAGTTTCAGAGAAAATGGAATTTGTAGTTAGAGACACTTAAACTGCCACCCACATTGTTTGTACCCTTATTGACCCACAACTCCGCAACTGTTGGCAATATTTCAAAAAGAAAAATGGCCTGGGTTTCAATGGGTATTCGCTAGAGTTCAGCTGTCTTGAAAAAAATTGGACATTGGCAACGGTTTGGGAGATAGATAGCTTCTGATAGAGTTTCTGAGCTAATAAAGATAATGAACCCTGAATGTTGGCAACCGTTCCACTGTTCCATTTGCGCATACCTCCACTCTTTTGGCCGGAACTTCGTTAAATGTCAATATGTTTCAAAAATTTCAAAACCTCCAAAACGCCCCAAGACGTAGCTGTAAAAACTATTACAGCTTCAAATTAGATAGCGGCAACAGCAAGCACCTTTTGAAAAAAATCTTTGAGGAAATAATATTAGTTGAAAAAGTTGACATTGATGAAGACTTCAATGAAGTACCCGAATTTTTGTGGTTTTGCTCTAAGTGTCTTTTTTGTGTTCACATATAAAAGCAGTAATATTTAATTGCAGCTAAATGTCTCAAAAGCATATTGCAGCTAAAAATATCTAAATTTAATCGATTCATTTTGTTTGTTAGAATGGGCCGTTAGCTCTAAAGTACTTTTCTTTCATCAGTCATGTTCTTAGCGTGGCGATAATATTCGAATAATAATTCAAAAATTCTCATATTTAATACTGTTGATAACAATCGGTTAGGATTAGTGTCAAAATCCGTATTTAACAGTATTTATTCCGTTTGTTTTTTCATTGCTGCCACGGACTTTTATTTCGCTAAGTCAATAAGAAAACGCTATTATTAGTGAATGGAAGCACTTGAAAAAGTCACCTGTTTTATCCGAAGAAAATCTTAAAGCATACGGGTGCGCCATAATTTAAAAAAAGCCGTTATATGAAATTCGCGTACTAAAATCCACAGATCTGCACATGCGAGCAGTGTAAATGCTATCAAAGAAAAACTACAACACTGGTTGCCATCTACTTCTGCACAATGGAAAATGGGATCCAGGCCGCCAAAAATTTCTTCAATCCTCGGTTATTTCTCAATAAACTCATTTAGTGACTGTTAGTCTGCTTAAATTCTTGATCTGGACCACTTATAGTCTGAAGGACGCTGGACGGCAGAAAATCTGAAATATATCGGACGGAACAATAGCTAATTTATTTAGAGGTAAAATTTAGAAAAAACAGGCCCGTATCTAAATAAGTAGTCCAGGATCACTTGCACCCTCTTAGGCTGCCATCAGCTACACCATCATAAAGCAATAAACAAGATCCACCTACCTTTAGCCATTTTGTTATGGATTCTGCGCTATTTCAACATTTGAATAAAGCAAAAAAATTGATTTACAACAGAAAAACACTAGTGTTGATATCTTGATTTTSAAGACTCTTTGGGCAGATTGAATTTATRAAGTTTAACTTAAAAAGTACGTACTGCGGAAAACCCGACTGATTAATGTTCAAAAGATGAGTGAAAATAATTCAGATATAAACACTTGCTATCCCTCATGAGAAAACAAGAAGCGTTTAATTTAGGGTGTAATTCACAGAAGCAAAACTACCTAAATATCTAGTTTGAACCGTTCTGGATTTCGATAATAAAAACTTACTTCTATTATAAATTCCTTACCTCCCCTACCAACTAATTTAGTACTGGATTTTCTTCCGGAAAGGAWTTTTTCAATCATTTCGAGGTTGGAAARTTTACGATTTGCCCCTGTTTTCGTTGAGATAGYTGATTTAAATAATTTCGTAAAAGTAGCAACGGATAACCAACTATAACCCAAACGAAATAAAAATAACCCAAATATCTACATAAAGTGTCCAATAAATCCAGTTTTGTTTATCAATATCAACACTTCAATAATGTAGTCACATGTATTGAAAGCTGTACAAAACGCAATATACTCATGTCAGAGATAATATATTCTATCTTGTATCTGCTTATACTACCTAATGGGAGAATGGTGGACTTGCCAGCATCGATCAGTCATAGTAGAAGGCATTACTGCAAAAAAAAACGCTACGAGATCCAGATCGGCCGGAACATAACAAATACCAAAAAAAAAACAGAATTGACTGATTACTTATAATGTGCATAATTACCTTAGATGACAATATAAAGGGTATTTAACAGCACTACAGCAACGACTTTAATTTTATATTTAGAGTGTTTTAAATTTAGAGGTTTAGATAATAATAAATAAGAGTCCACTTGAGAGAATTAGGCTAGTCAATTTTTGAAAATCGTGGGAAAATTAATTTTAATTTAAAAAATCGAATTGAGAATTCAAGAACAGTTCAGTTGAGGGTGTAATTATAGAAGAAAAAACATGCAAGTGACACAAATTACCTATCAGTATGATCAAGCGTATAGTTCACAGCAGAACGTTAACAGTTGTACATATCAAAAGAGTCTTCTGTAGAGAACCTCATTTGTTAATGTATGATATGAGTTTAAATTTATTTTAGAAAAAGAAAATTCAAACATTTTTAAAATTCAATCACGAATCCAGAATGTCCCTCGTCGTTCCTTGTCGAATAAATATGGCATGCAGCAATATGAGAAAATACGTAATAAGTCAATAATATGGGACTAAAAGCTTTACATCTACATGGCAACCAGGAGCAAAGTAATGCTAAACTAAACCGAAATCTACATGGTGCCACCTAAAAGGAAAAAAAATTGCATGCTTTAGTATTACAGAAACTTAGTTAAAAGTTTAATTATTTGAAAATAACAGACCAGATCAAGTCAAATAAAAAATAACAGCAGCTTCAGTAGCTTCTCAAATAAATTGTTGTACTAAGTTCATGCCAAAGGATGTATAGATTAGAATTCATTCTTACCAGATTTCTTCGAGCTGGCGCAACAACTTTATCTGCAAATTCATTCTCAAAAAGCTCATACTACACTTGAACAAGCAATAAAAATTCACTCAGAATTGAAAACTTTAATCTTTCAGTTAGCAGATAACGGAAGATCTAGCGCACTGCCCTTATTGGCACCAAATCATCAAAAGAACTGGTGACGTATCTTGTTTCCTTCCCGTAACACACTGAGTAATTAGTGACGTTTTCCAAAAAAACTCAAGCGATATTGAGGCTTTTACCACTTCCCGAAGGCAACTAACTACAGAATTAACGAGATGATATAGTTGTTTGCTTGGTCGTCCCTTTGGATGAGTCATCTGCACGTCGATTTCCGTTTTTTTATTGTTTTATTGTTAGTCTTTTTCCTAATAAATTAAATCTTCTCGGACTTTCGTTCCATTTTTATGAAACTGAGTATTTTCAGCTGGATATGTTGTGTAGGCCCATAGTTAGAGCCATGGTTAGATCCACATTCAATACACCAACGGAATACTTTTCGAGTTGGCTAGATATTGTATTACAAATACCTTTTTGACGTCTTCAGTATTTTGTTGCTAAAAATAATGGAAACTTTATATATTCTTATTGTTTCTCGTGATTCTCTTTAGTTTATTTATAACATTGACTGTTTTAAAGCCTTTTTCTTTCAACTCCTGTAATAGCTCTTCAGTGCTACAGGATAGTTGAAGATTTTTGAGCATTACTCTGATCGGTCTCTCTTGTTTGTTTTCATTCATTCATCATTCAAGAATGCCATATTGCTTTTCTTCATTTTTAATGTGTGTCAAATCTCTATATTCTTCTGAGGTTTCTATATCGAACTTGATCTGGCTTTTTATTCAGTAATGCGGCATTACTGAGACATGAATTTGGTTGACATTTGGTTGTAAAACTGATGAGGAAGCTTTCTTCTTATTACCCAAACATAAGTTTCCCTCGGTTGAATGTCCTGTAACTCGTCCATAGTGACTGGGCTATAAGGATTCTGTGATTTATTGTTTATACATGGTTATTCATTTTATCATTGGGAAAGTAAAGTAAAAAAAAACACACAAAATATTCAGATGCAGACGAAAATTCTAAATCAATATAAAGATTAAACCTTGCCATTACACGTGAAAAACAATATCATTTAAATGTCCTCCACGGAAATTCCTACAGGCCTAAATCCTTTTGAGGTAATTATGAATGACTTTTTGGCACATTACCTTTATCTCGGTCATACTTCCCGGGTATTGGCTTTTCAGTAGCTCAAGAGTTTGAGGATTGCTGGCGTAAAAACGATCTTTCGCATAGCCCCCAAAAATAAATCTGACGTAAGTCGCAGGATCTTGCGGGCCAATTGACATTACTCAATCTCGAAATGTTGCAATAGGGCTCTAACTGCCAGTGTTGTGTGACTCGTTGCCCCATCCTGCTGGAACCGCATGTGTTCCAGATCATAATCTTTAATTTATCTCCAAAAATAATCGGTTAACATGCGTCCATAGCGCTCACAATTGACTGTTATGGCTCTTCTTTGATCGTTTTTAAAAAAATACGGGCATACAATAACACTACCTGACCATAATGCACACCATACGGTCACTTTTTCAGGATGCAAAGGCGTTTCTGCGATCACCTGAGGATTTTGAGAGCCCCATATACGGCTGTTCTGTCCTGTTTTTTTTTCCACGTAACCACCGAGCGAAAAATGAGCCTCATCGCTGAAGAAAATTCGGTTCGAACAAACATCATCAACGGCTTTCTTGTTCAACCACCCAATTTGCGTATGTTCTGCGTTGCCCATGGCCTTGAGGCTTAAGTTCTTGAGTCAGCTGGACGTTGCACGGATGGAGCTCCAACTCCAATTGCAAAATTCGCCACAATGAGCCGTAAGACAAGCCCAAATGTTGAGCACGTCGGGGAATCGACGAATTCGGGTCTTCCTCCACACTTTTAGCAACAACAGCGATATTTTCAGCTGAGCGAATGTTGCGATGATGCACAGGCCTTACAATATCAGTAACCGATCCAGTCTCTTCACATTTTTCCACTGTGTTCGAAATTGTGTGGTCTGCGGGTCGATTACAGCAGAGTCGATATTTTTGTAGTAACATTTAATAATTTTTACGCGTTATTCGAGAGTTAAACGATCCATATTCCAAAATGGCAAACCTTCACCTAAAACAAAAACGCTTCGGATGACGTTTACCTTTGACAGATATCAAATAGCAAGGTTTTACTTTCCCAACCTCGAATTGGATAACCCGTTATAACCTATTTGTTTCCGCAAGTAGAGTAGCCATAACCTTTTCTGCGTTCTTTATGCGACTCACCATTTGTTTGACCGATTTCCCTTCTGTAATTGTCATTATATTATTACATATATTTTTATAATATTTAATCCATCCGTCACAAAAAATATGTATTTTGTTGTGGGAAAGATTTCATTTAGTTTTGAAGAAAGCTTTACTGAATTGGAGACTTAATGCTCCTAAAACTATCACAATTTTGATAAATTATCGAATTAACGGGAATAATAGAAACGATTTCAATCGTCTATCAAGTTTAAGACACTATTGAAATGATGTTTTACTAGACTACCCTCATTATAAGGGTCTCTCATTGGAAACATTGCTCCTTTCTGTTCTAGTTCTTACTGATAATACTGAGGTGTAAACAGCTCACTGTGAAAGCAAATACCTAACGTCGGAAAATCTGCAGAACTCTGGAATATTATTGCGATTGTCGATAAAACAAATTTAAGTTGAAATGTAACGCTATTTTAAGAATGAATTGGATTCAACTGGGAAATAAATGAAACTTCCTTGTTATTAACTTGAATTGTATTTTAAAGAAATGTATTTGTCTGGGAGTTACTAAAAAACTAATTTCCGCTTTGGTTAAAATTAAACACACGGTGTGAAAAGTGTTAATTTATGGTTGCCTACGCGTTTTATAATTTTATAAGGCGCTCTGCTGTACATCAAGGAATCAAATTAAAAGAATGGAACTTTTCCTATTGTTGGATCGGGGCAATTCTTTTCACTGTTCAATCAAGGAAAAGAAACCAATTTTTCTGCTTCGGCAATCTTACTGGCGTGGCCGAGAGCTATAAGATATAAATAAATCGAGCAGATATGATTGGAAATTAAATTTTCAATTATCCCAATAACCTATGCATATTTAACGAGCCTCGGTATTGGTCAATACTGAATTGAAGAATCGTCTCCTGATGGGAATTTTCAAGAAAAATCACTTTAGAAAAATTGCTTTGGATTGGTTGGATCGAAGGTTCATTCACAATTGAAAATTAATTATATTTATAATAGTCTAATTTGATTTCAATATACATTCAATTTGGACAAAGCTATGACTTAAGTGGCTTTTTGTTCTTTTCAAACAAACATATTTTTTTTCATATATTGATGTTTTGTTTCTAAGTGTATGTACCGCTCCATATATAAAACTTCATTCATTTTCAGGGTTAAACGGGTCTCAGATGCTCACTTTGCCAATGTGCAAACCAAACATGCTTTAAATCGAGCAAAAGGGATTGTCATCACGTTACCAATAGCTGCTGGAGTCCGGGATTTGGATCTGATGTAAGTATTCCTACTTAACACACACAAATAATTAGCTCTAAAGTCACATTTTGATCACAATAAATCCGAATGAAAAGTTTTTCATACAATGTAATTAATCAGAATGCACTCAATACTAAAAGAGGCAATTAAAGAGAGACTAGCGATAATTGTTATCTTAATTAACAACCACCAATTCAGTAAATTGAAATTAACAACCTTCAACTTACAAATCTAATTTTATTGTGTGTGAGTAGTGCACGGGTTATTGGGGAAAAGAAATCATATTAGTGTTGTTTGTGAACGAAATAAATCCGATCTAAATATATTCGAGCGAGTTTAGTGCCAACTAGAGGTTAGTAGGTTGATAGGTTTCCAGTAAACAATAAGAGTATCATCGCAACCTTAATATTTACTTCTCGGCTTGTTGTTGAATAGTTACTTATCACCTTTTACTAATTATTGTTGGGAAATCAATCCTCAATTTTTTTTAATAAAATAAAGACTTCCGTGGATATTGTATTTCTTTTCGCTTGATTTGAAATGCTATTTGTTTTATTCAGAGCCCATTGATATTTACGTATTTTACTTTAAATTGTAACTCAATAGTTGGCAGATTTTCTTGTTTTAACTTCAGGAATATGACAGAGGCGCAAATTGATATAAATGATTGCTGCTTTATGGGTTGTATTTTAGTGTTTGTGCCAGGAAAGGCAGTGCAAGGAACATTCGCCTTCTCTCATCTTGTCTGGTGCATTTTTTAAATTTTAGTAGTTTGCCTTCAGTCAATTGCTAGTATATATCTAGTAAGTAAGTAAATCTTGTGCAGTGCCAGGCGGAAGGTAATGGTGGTGCCAAGAGAATGAATAAATTAAATTAACATGTCGCAATACTAAAACTTTGGAAATAAACTATCCTATTGCTGACTAAAATGCAGTTAAAGCAGAAGCTTATTTATTTAATTGGAGTTATAATAGTCATCTACTTTAAAAATTCCGGTTCTCGATGTAAAATTTTCCTATTTTTTTTTCAGTGGTCGCAAACGTAGATCTGAATCCCGACTACTCGAGACACTGCTTAACCAGTCCGAAGAAGATCAGGGAGATATCAGAGACGATCGCATTGAAACGAACAACTATCCTGACTTGCTGTTTGATTACAAGTAAAATGTAATCAACTCAACCACTAGATGAATTTTGAGGCCCTGGCGATTTATCTTCATTGCAATTTTCCATTTAAAAAACCACATGTTTTAACTACATTAGATTAGGAAGTTACGTTGTTGGTTGCTACATTATAGACTATGCGGCCTTTCAGTACCAGATTTTCTATTAAACATCAATCAAATCCCTGTTAAGAAAAAATGATATGTATCGTAAATCAATAGTTATCTGGAACATACTGAGCGGTAATTAATTTATAGAATCTTTCAATCTCAAAATGTCTAGTTTAGTATTGTATGACTGCTTTAGTAAAATTGTATTTATTTTTAGTGTGTATTAGTTAAAGTTTTAAAATATTTTTGCTGTAATTGGCTCAGTGAATTTAATTACATTTTGTTCGGTATTATTCTGTTAAGTGAGCAAATGAATACGTAAAAGAAAAGAGACATTATATTAACATACAACATAATACAGATTCGCACCAAAGCCGATTTTCCAAGTATTTAAAGTAGTAATGCAAAGCAGGTAACAATAATGAGTAAAATATTTGTAATTTTCGATGAAAAATTAATGTAGATACATTTGCTCACATTAGCAAAAACGTGAATAGTTATTACCGAGGGTTATTCATGAAATAGTTCTAATTTCATGATAGAAAATTGCTTTTATGAAATTATTATTTTGCCGCAAGTCCTATAATTCGACGCTTTACATATAGTCTCTACAATAATTTCTGAAGCATATATGTAAAATAACTTTTATTCCATCAATACAAGCTTGGAGTGGCTTATAGCACACACAATTGATTATTAAAAAAAACACCTAACATTAAGTCTGCTAACATTAAGTGTCCTAACATTAAGATGGCCAAGCGTGTTTTTTGAATATCCCTCGTTAACTATTTGGATGAACTTATCAGTATTACCTACGCATATGATTGACATAATTCATGCGACTCTAGTCCTTATTGTAAGTAAATTATTTTAGTATAGAATCTTATCACTTTCTTTATAACATGGATACAAGCATTAATTAACCGCGGTTTTTTTTTATCTCGTTAAGTCACAATTCCCATTAATTTGATACAAATTAATACATTTTTCCCTATACTCGTATCAGCTCTAATTTCAGACAATTAATTCCGATACAGGAATCTTGCTATGTTAAAGATATATTCCAAATTAGCAGACACACGATTACAAAAATTGGACTTACATTGCCCCCATTCCTTTCCAACTTAATAATACTTAACTATAATAAGCGACCCGAAAGATAAACCAAATCTTTGAATCGGACTGTATTTATTAAACAATAAAACTAGCGATAATCATAAGTTCAGAACTATTCTTATAATTCTAGCGTTTTATAGTATTGGGGCACAAGTATTAGTTAAATTGATGGGACACAAAGTAAATGTATATACATATTGGTTTTGCAAAATTAAGTAATATTTGAAGACTCTTTGGGCAGATTGAATTTATAAAGTTTAACTTAAAAAGTACGTACTGCGGAAAACCTGACTGATTAATGTTCAAAAGATGAGTGAAAATAATTCAAATATAAACACTTGCTATCCCTCATGAGAAACAAGAAGTGTTTAATTTAGGGTGTAATTCACAGAAGCAAAACTACCTAAATATCTAGTTTGAACCGTTCTGGATTTCGATAATAAAAACTTACTTCTATTATAAATTCCTTACCTCCCCTACCAACTAATTTAGTACTGGATTTTCTTCCGGAAAGGAATTTTTCAATCATTTCGAGGTTGGAAAGTTTACGATTTGCCCCTGTTTTCGTTGAGATAGCACTTTACACATATTGTTAAAAGTTCAATAATGGTGTTAATGCTTAGTTGTGTGCGTTCTTTAAGATTGGTGTCATTTTGTAATTTTTGTTTGATGACATTTAAAGTTATGTCAACAGGAACGTTAGTGAATTATGACTAACAAGATCAAAACTTACTAGAATATGGTTTGGATTTATGTCTATGTCTGATAATTTTTGTAAAAAATGTTCAGAATTTTTAATATAGGAAGTTGTGTTATTTATTAGGGGATTTAAAATGTTTAAAAGATATTTGGCTAAGGGATGTGTAGGTGAATTTATACTACTAACTATTGGTCGTAAAGGAATATTAACTTTATGAATTTTTGAAACATGAAATAATATTAGTTGAAAAAGTTGACATTGATGAAGACTTCAATGCCGAATGTACCCGAATTTTTGTGGTTTTGCTCTAAGTGTCTTTTTTCGTGTTCACATATAAAAGCAGTAATATTTAATTGCAGCTAAATGTCTCAAAAGCATATTGCAGCTAAAAATCGCTAAATTTGATCGATTCATTTTGTTTGTTAGAATGGGCCGTTAGCTCTAAAGTACTTTTCTTTCATCAGTCAGTCATGTTCTTAGCGTGGCGATAATATTCGAATAATAATTCAAAAATTCTCTTATATAATACTGTTGATAACAATCGGTTAGGATTAGTGTCAAAATCCGTATTTAACAGTATTTCTTCCGTTTGTTTTTTCATTGCTGCCACGGCCTTTTATTTCGCTAAGTCAATAAGAAAACGCTATTATTAGTGAATAGAAGCACTTGAAAAAGTCACCTGTTTTATCCGAAGAAAATCTTAAAGCATACGAGTGCGCCATAATTTTAAAAAAGCCGTTATATAAAATTCGCGTACTAAAATCCACAGATCTGCACATGCGAGCAGTGTAAATGCTATCAAAGAAAAACTACAACACTGGTTGCCATCTACTTCTGCACAATGGAAAATGGGATCCAGGCCGCCAAAAATTTCTTCAATCCTCGGTTATTTCTCAATAAACTCATTTAGTGACTGTTAGTCTGCTTAAATTCTTGATCTGGACCACTTATAGTCTGAAGGACGCTGGACGGCAGAAAATCTGAAATATATCGGACGGAACAATAGCTAATTTATTTAGAGGTAAAATTTAGAAAAAACAGGCCCGTATCTAAATAAGTAGTCCAGGATCACTTGCACCCTCTTAGGCTGCCATCAGCTACACCATCATAAAGCAATAAACAAGATCCACCTACCTTTAGCCATTTTGTTATGGATTCTGCGCTATTTCAACATTTGAATAAAGCAAAAAAATTGATTTACAACAGAAAAACACTAGTGTTGATATCTTGATTTTGAAGACTCTTTGGGCAGATTGAATTTATAAAGTTTAACTTAAAAAGTACGTACTGCGGAAAACCTGACTGATTAATGTTCAAAAGATGAGTGAAAATAATTCAAATATAAACACTTGCTATCCCTCATGAGAAACAAGAAGTGTTTAATTTAGGGTGTAATTCACAGAAGCAAAACTACCTAAATATCTAGTTTGAACCGTTCTGGATTTCGATAATAAAAACTTACTTCTATTATAAATTCCTTACCTCCCCTACCAACTAATTTAGTACTGGATTTTCTTCCGGAAAGGAATTTTTCAATCATTTCGAGGTTGGAAAGTTTACGATTTGCCCCTGTTTTCGTTGAGATAGCTGATTTAAATAATTTCGTAAAAGTAGCAACGGATAACCAACTATAACCCAAACGAAATAAAAATAACCCAAATATCTACATAAAGTGTCCAATAAATCCAGTTTTGTTTATCAATATCAACACTTCAATAATGTAGTCACATGTATTGAAAGCTGTACAAAACGCAATATACTCATGTCAGAGATAATATATTCTATCTTGTATCTGCTTATACTACCTAATGGGAGAATGGTGGACTTGCCAGCATCGATCAGTCATAGTAGAAGGCATTACTGCAAAAAAAAACGCTACGAGATCCAGATCGGCCGGAACATAACAAATACCAAAAAAAAAACAGAATTGACTGATTACTTATAATGTGCATAATTACCTTAGATGACAATATAAAGGGTATTTAACAGCACTACAGCAACGACTTTAATTTTATATTTAGAGTGTTTTAAATTTAGAGGTTTAGATAATAATAAATAAGAGTCCACTTGAGAGAATTAGGCTAGTCAATTTTTGAAAATCGTGGGAAAATTAATTTTAATTTAAAAAATCGAATTGAGAATTCAAGAACAGTTCAGTTGAGGGTGTAATTATAGAAGAAAAAACATGCAAGTGACACAAATTACCTATCAGTATGATCAAGCGTATAGTTCACAGCAGAACGTTAACAGTTGTACATATCAAAAGAGTCTTCTGTAGAGAACCTCATTTGTTAATGTATGATATGAGTTTAAATTTATTTTAGAAAAAGAAAATTCAAACATTTTTAAAATTCAATCACGAATCCAGAATGTCCCTCGTCGTTCCTTGTCGAATAAATATGGCATGCAGCAATATGAGAAAATACGTAATAAGTCAATAATATGGGACTAAAAGCTTTACATCTACATGGCAACCAGGAGCAAAGTAATGCTAAACTAAACCGAAATCTACATGGTGCCACCTAAAAGGAAAAAAAATTGCATGCTTTAGTATTACAGAAACTTAGTTAAAAGTTTAATTATTTGAAAATAACAGACCAGATCAAGTCAAATAAAAAATAACAGCAGCTTCAGTAGCTTCTCAAATAAATTGTTGTACTAAGTTCATGCCAAAGGATGTATAGATTAGAATTCATTCTTACCAGATTTCTTCGAGCTGGCGCAACAACTTTATCTGCAAATTCATTCTCAAAAAGCTCATACTACACTTGAACAAGCAATAAAAATTCACTCAGAATTGAAAACTTTAATCTTTCAGTTAGCAGATAACGGAAGATCTAGCGCACTGCCCTTATTGGCACCAAATCATCAAAAGAACTGGTGACGTATCTTGTTTCCTTCCCGTAACACACTGAGTAATTAGTGACGTTTTCCAAAAAAACTCAAGCGATATTGAGGCTTTTACCACTTCCCGAAGGCAACTAACTACAGAATTAACGAGATGATATAGTTGTTTGCTTGGTCGTCCCTTTGGATGAGTCATCTGCACGTCGATTTCCGTTTTTTTATTGTTTTATTGTTAGTCTTTTTCCTAATAAATTAAATCTTCTCGGACTTTCGTTCCATTTTTATGAAACTGAGTATTTTCAGCTGGATATGTTGTGTAGGCCCATAGTTAGAGCCATGGTTAGATCCACATTCAATACACCAACGGAATACTTTTCGAGTTGGCTAGATATTGTATTACAAATACCTTTTTGACGTCTTCAGTATTTTGTTGCTAAAAATAATGGAAACTTTATATATTCTTATTGTTTCTCGTGATTCTCTTTAGTTTATTTATAACATTGACTGTTTTAAAGCCTTTTTCTTTCAACTCCTGTAATAGCTCTTCAGTGCTACAGGATAGTTGAAGATTTTTGAGCATTACTCTGATCGGTCTCTCTTGTTTGTTTTCATTCATTCATCATTCAAGAATGCCATATTGCTTTTCTTCATTTTTAATGTGTGTCAAATCTCTATATTCTTCTGAGGTTTCTATATCGAACTTGATCTGGCTTTTTATTCAGTAATGCGGCATTACTGAGACATGAATTTGGTTGACATTTGGTTGTAAAACTGATGAGGAAGCTTTCTTCTTATTACCCAAACATAAGTTTCCCTCGGTTGAATGTCCTGTAACTCGTCCATAGTGACTGGGCTATAAGGATTCTGTGATTTATTGTTTATACATGGTTATTCATTTTATCATTGGGAAAGTAAAGTAAAAAAAAACACACAAAATATTCAGATGCAGACGAAAATTCTAAATCAATATAAAGATTAAACCTTGCCATTACACGTGAAAAACAATATCATTTAAATGTCCTCCACGGAAATTCCTACAGGCCTAAATCCTTTTGAGGTAATTATGAATGACTTTTTGGCACATTACCTTTATCTCGGTCATACTTCCCGGGTATTGGCTTTTCAGTAGCTCAAGAGTTTGAGGATTGCTGGCGTAAAAACGATCTTTCGCATAGCCCCCAAAAATAAATCTGACGTAAGTCGCAGGATCTTGCGGGCCAATTGACATTACTCAATCTCGAAATGTTGCAATAGGGCTCTAACTGCCAGTGTTGTGTGACTCGTTGCCCCATCCTGCTGGAACCGCATGTGTTCCAGATCATAATCTTTAATTTATCTCCAAAAATAATCGGTTAACATGCGTCCATAGCGCTCACAATTGACTGTTATGGCTCTTCTTTGATCGTTTTTAAAAAAATACGGGCATACAATAACACTACCTGACCATAATGCACACCATACGGTCACTTTTTCAGGATGCAAAGGCGTTTCTGCGATCACCTGAGGATTTTGAGAGCCCCATATACGGCTGTTCTGTCCTGTTTTTTTTTCCACGTAACCACCGAGCGAAAAATGAGCCTCATCGCTGAAGAAAATTCGGTTCGAACAAACATCATCAACGGCTTTCTTGTTCAACCACCCAATTTGCGTATGTTCTGCGTTGCCCATGGCCTTGAGGCTTAAGTTCTTGAGTCAGCTGGACGTTGCACGGATGGAGCTCCAACTCCAATTGCAAAATTCGCCACAATGAGCCGTAAGACAAGCCCAAATGTTGAGCACGTCGGGGAATCGACGAATTCGGGTCTTCCTCCACACTTTTAGCAACAACAGCGATATTTTCAGCTGAGCGAATGTTGCGATGATGCACAGGCCTTACAATATCAGTAACCGATCCAGTCTCTTCACATTTTTCCACTGTGTTCGAAATTGTGTGGTCTGCGGGTCGATTACAGCAGAGTCGATATTTTTGTAGTAACATTTAATAATTTTTACGCGTTATTCGAGAGTTAAACGATCCATATTCCAAAATGGCAAACCTTCACCTAAAACAAAAACGCTTCGGATGACGTTTACCTTTGACAGATATCAAATAGCAAGGTTTTACTTTCCCAACCTCGAATTGGATAACCCGTTATAACCTATTTGTTTCCGCAAGTAGAGTAGCCATAACCTTTTCTGCGTTCTTTATGCGACTCACCATTTGTTTGACCGATTTCCCTTCTGTAATTGTCATTATATTATTACATATATTTTTATAATATTTAATCCATCCGTCACAAAAAATATGTATTTTGTTGTGGGAAAGATTTCATTTAGTTTTGAAGAAAGCTTTACTGAATTGGAGACTTAATGCTCCTAAAACTATCACAATTTTGATAAATTATCGAATTAACGGGAATAATAGAAACGATTTCAATCGTCTATCAAGTTTAAGACACTATTGAAATGATGTTTTACTAGACTACCCTCATTATAAGGGTCTCTCATTGGAAACATTGCTCCTTTCTGTTCTAGTTCTTACTGATAATACTGAGGTGTAAACAGCTCACTGTGAAAGCAAATACCTAACGTCGGAAAATCTGCAGAACTCTGGAATATTATTGCGATTGTCGATAAAACAAATTTAAGTTGAAATGTAACGCTATTTTAAGAATGAATTGGATTCAACTGGGAAATAAATGAAACTTCCTTGTTATTAACTTGAATTGTATTTTAAAGAAATGTATTTGTCTGGGAGTTACTAAAAAACTAATTTCCGCTTTGGTTAAAATTAAACACACGGTGTGAAAAGTGTTAATTTATGGTTGCCTACGCGTTTTATAATTTTATAAGGCGCTCTGCTGTACATCAAGGAATCAAATTAAAAGAATGGAACTTTTCCTATTGTTGGATCGGGGCAATTCTTTTCACTGTTCAATCAAGGAAAAGAAACCAATTTTTCTGCTTCGGCAATCTTACTGGCGTGGCCGAGAGCTATAAGATATAAATAAATCGAGCAGATATGATTGGAAATTAAATTTTCAATTATCCCAATAACCTATGCATATTTAACGAGCCTCGGTATTGGTCAATACTGAATTGAAGAATCGTCTCCTGATGGGAATTTTCAAGAAAAATCACTTTAGAAAAATTGCTTTGGATTGGTTGGATCGAAGGTTCATTCACAATTGAAAATTAATTATATTTATAATAGTCTAATTTGATTTCAATATACATTCAATTTGGACAAAGCTATGACTTAAGTGGCTTTTTGTTCTTTTCAAACAAACATATTTTTTTTCATATATTGATGTTTTGTTTCTAAGTGTATGTACCGCTCCATATATAAAACTTCATTCATTTTCAGGGTTAAACGGGTCTCAGATGCTCACTTTGCCAATGTGCAAACCAAACATGCTTTAAATCGAGCAAAAGGGATTGTCATCACGTTACCAATAGCTGCTGGAGTCCGGGATTTGGATCTGATGTAAGTATTCCTACTTAACACACACAAATAATTAGCTCTAAAGTCACATTTTGATCACAATAAATCCGAATGAAAAGTTTTTCATACAATGTAATTAATCAGAATGCACTCAATACTAAAAGAGGCAATTAAAGAGAGACTAGCGATAATTGTTATCTTAATTAACAACCACCAATTCAGTAAATTGAAATTAACAACCTTCAACTTACAAATCTAATTTTATTGTGTGTGAGTAGTGCACGGGTTATTGGGGAAAAGAAATCATATTAGTGTTGTTTGTGAACGAAATAAATCCGATCTAAATATATTCGAGCGAGTTTAGTGCCAACTAGAGGTTAGTAGGTTGATAGGTTTCCAGTAAACAATAAGAGTATCATCGCAACCTTAATATTTACTTCTCGGCTTGTTGTTGAATAGTTACTTATCACCTTTTACTAATTATTGTTGGGAAATCAATCCTCAATTTTTTTTAATAAAATAAAGACTTCCGTGGATATTGTATTTCTTTTCGCTTGATTTGAAATGCTATTTGTTTTATTCAGAGCCCATTGATATTTACGTATTTTACTTTAAATTGTAACTCAATAGTTGGCAGATTTTCTTGTTTTAACTTCAGGAATATGACAGAGGCGCAAATTGATATAAATGATTGCTGCTTTATGGGTTGTATTTTAGTGTTTGTGCCAGGAAAGGCAGTGCAAGGAACATTCGCCTTCTCTCATCTTGTCTGGTGCATTTTTTAAATTTTAGTAGTTTGCCTTCAGTCAATTGCTAGTATATATCTAGTAAGTAAGTAAATCTTGTGCAGTGCCAGGCGGAAGGTAATGGTGGTGCCAAGAGAATGAATAAATTAAATTAACATGTCGCAATACTAAAACTTTGGAAATAAACTATCCTATTGCTGACTAAAATGCAGTTAAAGCAGAAGCTTATTTATTTAATTGGAGTTATAATAGTCATCTACTTTAAAAATTCCGGTTCTCGATGTAAAATTTTCCTATTTTTTTTTCAGTGGTCGCAAACGTAGATCTGAATCCCGACTACTCGAGACACTGCTTAACCAGTCCGAAGAAGATCAGGGAGATATCAGAGACGATCGCATTGAAACGAACAACTATCCTGACTTGCTGTTTGATTACAAGTAAAATGTAATCAACTCAACCACTAGATGAATTTTGAGGCCCTGGCGATTTATCTTCATTGCAATTTTCCATTTAAAAAACCACATGTTTTAACTACATTAGATTAGGAAGTTACGTTGTTGGTTGCTACATTATAGACTATGCGGCCTTTCAGTACCAGATTTTCTATTAAACATCAATCAAATCCCTGTTAAGAAAAAATGATATGTATCGTAAATCAATAGTTATCTGGAACATACTGAGCGGTAATTAATTTATAGAATCTTTCAATCTCAAAATGTCTAGTTTAGTATTGTATGACTGCTTTAGTAAAATTGTATTTATTTTTAGTGTGTATTAGTTAAAGTTTTAAAATATTTTTGCTGTAATTGGCTCAGTGAATTTAATTACATTTTGTTCGGTATTATTCTGTTAAGTGAGCAAATGAATACGTAAAAGAAAAGAGACATTATATTAACATACAACATAATACAGATTCGCACCAAAGCCGATTTTCCAAGTATTTAAAGTAGTAATGCAAAGCAGGTAACAATAATGAGTAAAATATTTGTAATTTTCGATGAAAAATTAATGTAGATACATTTGCTCACATTAGCAAAAACGTGAATAGTTATTACCGAGGGTTATTCATGAAATAGTTCTAATTTCATGATAGAAAATTGCTTTTATGAAATTATTATTTTGCCGCAAGTCCTATAATTCGACGCTTTACATATAGTCTCTACAATAATTTCTGAAGCATATATGTAAAATAACTTTTATTCCATCAATACAAGCTTGGAGTGGCTTATAGCACACACAATTGATTATTAAAAAAAACACCTAACATTAAGTCTGCTAACATTAAGTGTCCTAACATTAAGATGGCCAAGCGTGTTTTTTGAATATCCCTCGTTAACTATTTGGATGAACTTATCAGTATTACCTACGCATATGATTGACATAATTCATGCGACTCTAGTCCTTATTGTAAGTAAATTATTTTAGTATAGAATCTTATCACTTTCTTTATAACATGGATACAAGCATTAATTAACCGCGGTTTTTTTTTATCTCGTTAAGTCACAATTCCCATTAATTTGATACAAATTAATACATTTTTCCCTATACTCGTATCAGCTCTAATTTCAGACAATTAATTCCGATACAGGAATCTTGCTATGTTAAAGATATATTCCAAATTAGCAGACACACGATTACAAAAATTGGACTTACATTGCCCCCATTCCTTTCCAACTTAATAATACTTAACTATAATAAGCGACCCGAAAGATAAACCAAATCTTTGAATCGGACTGTATTTATTAAACAATAAAACTAGCGATAATCATAAGTTCAGAACTATTCTTATAATTCTAGCGTTTTATAGTATTGGGGCACAAGTATTAGTTAAATTGATGGGACACAAAGTAAATGTATATACATATTGGTTTTGCAAAATTAAGTAATATTT
>NW_026018611.1:15078096-15079476 GCF_020466585.1 Dendroctonus ponderosae | reverse complement strand
AAAGGGGGGATCCTTGCGGAACTCCCGCTTCCACAGTTCTTAACGTGGAAAGGTGATTGTTTAAACGGACCCGGAATTTTCTGTCTTTCAGAAAGCTTGCCACAAACTGCACAAAGCTAGTTGGCAGATTGTAGAAGCTGGCCAATTTCCAGATTATTCCTTAGTGCCAGACAGTGTCGAACGCTTTTGCTATGTCCAGGAGAATAATCCCCGTGGAGGATTTTTCCTGGTGTCCAAGCGCGGCGTCTTCCACTAGTCTGGCCACTTGCAATTCGGAGTCGAGATTTTGAAACCGAATGGTTCGTGGGGGATTCCGCTGTTGTGGGAGATTTTATCCAAGAGTCTTTCTTTGAAGAAATTCTCCGTAAGTTTTGAGAAGGTGGGCAGAAGGCTAATTGGGCGCCAGTTTTGGGGAAAAGTTTTGTTTTTTCCTGGCTTTGGGATGAGAGCTATAGCAGCTGTTTTCCAGCTGCTAGGAAACTCGCGGAGTGCAAAGGCACTATTTATCAGGGTTAGGAGGTTTTGTAGGATGTTTTCTGGGAGCATTTTGATCACCCTGTTTGAGATTTTGTCAATGTCTGGAGCGGTTTTGGTCCTTAGTAGATGTATTTGGGATTTTAGTTCGTCGATTGTAACTGGGGGGATAGTTTTGTCTGTTTTGGTGATGGTCTTGGTAGTTACGTCTTGGTAATGGTTCTCGACTTCTTCTCCGAAGTCGGGATTATTTCCTAGTGAGTAGTCGACTCTGAACTGATTTTACAGCGAATCGGCAAAGGCTTCCGCTTTTGCTTCATCGCTGTAGACCAGTCCATGAGGTCCGTGAATGGAGGGACAGTTTGTAAAGGATTTTCTTTGGAATTTCTTGGAGAGTTTCCATACCGAATTATCACCAGGCTCTAAGTTTTCCCGATAGTTTTGCCAGTTTAGTTTGTTGAGTGCCGAAATTTGATTTCTAATTTGGTTTGTGAGTTGATTGGCCTAGCGGTTGAGAGAGTTATCAGAGTTTCTTTTTGCTAATCGCTTAAGGCGATTTTGCAATTTGATTTTGCCTCTGATTTCGAGAGGAAGGCCGAAAGGGTTTTTGTTCGAGTTTGGTTTGAAGATGGTTGCTTTTTGAGTGGCCTCGGTGATTTTTTCGGTGATGGAATTGTTTAGTAAGTTGAGTTCTTGGGTTGAGTTTATTGGTGCGTCTGGGATATTTGTTTCCTATAGGAAAAATCTGAGGGCGTCCCAGTCTATGTAAGTTAGTGGTTGGAGCGGGTTTTGTATGAAGTTTTCTTTTAAGAGGATTTTGATTGGGTTGTGGTCAGAGCTGAGTGAGTCAGAATTTGTGATTGACAAATTGAGAGCTAAGTTTTTGGACAGAGCTATGTCAAGAAT
>NW_026018611.1:15076657-15077996 GCF_020466585.1 Dendroctonus ponderosae | reverse complement strand
ATTCTTGACATAGCTCTGTCCAAAAACTTAGCTCTCAATTTGTCAATCACAAATTCTGACTCACTCAGCTCTGACCACAACCCAATCAAAATCCTCTTAAAAGAAAACTTCATACAAAACCCGCTCCAACCACTAACTTACATAGACTGGGACGCCCTCAGATTTTTCCTATAGGAAACAAATATCCCAGACGCACCAATAAACTCAACCCAAGAACTCAACTTACTAAACAATTCCATCACCGAAAAAATCACCGAGGCCACTCAAAAAGCAACCATCTTCAAACCAAACTCGAACAAAAACCCTTTCGGCCTTCCTCTCGAAATCAGAGGCAAAATCAAATTGCAAAATCGCCTTAAGCGATTAGCAAAAAGAAACTCTGATAACTCTTTCAACCGCCAGGCCAATCAACTCACAAACCAAATTAGAAATCAAATTTTGGCACTCAACAACCTAAACTGGCAAAACTATCTGGAAAACTTGGAGCCTGGTGATAATTCGGTATGGAAGCTCTCCAAGAAAATCCAAAGAAAATCCTTTACAAACTATCCCCCCATTCACGGACCCCCACCATTCACGATTCGCTGTAAAATCAGTTCAGAGTCGACTAGGAAATGATCCCGACTTCGGAGAAGAAGTCGAGAACCATTACCAAGACGTAACTACCAAGACCATCACCAAAACAGACGAAACTATCCCCCCAGTTACAATCGACGAACTAAAATCCCAAATACATCTTCTAAGGACCAAAACCGCTCCAGGCATCGACAAAATCTCAAACAGGGTGATCAAAATGCTCCCAGAAAACATCCTACAAAACCTCCTAACCCTGATAAATAGTGCCTTTGCACTCCGCGAGTTTCCTAGCAGCTGGAAAACAGCTGCTATAGCTCTCATCCCAAAGCCAGGAAAAAACAAAACTTTCCCCCAAAACTGGCGCTCAATTAGCCTTCTGCCCACCTTCTCGAAACTTACGGAGAATTTCTTCAAAGAAAGACTCTTGGATAAAATCTCCCACAACAGCGGAATCCCCCACGAACCATTCGGTTTCAAAATCTCGACTCCGAATTGCAAGTGGCCAGACTAGTGGAAGACGCCGCGCTTGGACACCAGGAAAAATCCTCCACGGGGATTATTCTCCTGGACATAGCAAAAGCGTTCGACACTGTCTGGCACTAAGGAATAATCTGGAAATTGGCCAGCTTCTACAATCTGCCAACTAGCTTTGTGCAGTTTGTGGCAAGCTTTCTGAAAGACAGAAAATTCCGGGTCCGTTTAAACAATCACCTTTCCACGTTAAGAACTGTGGAAGCGGGAGTTCCGCAAGGATCCCCCCTTT
>NW_026018611.1:15074485-15076557 GCF_020466585.1 Dendroctonus ponderosae | reverse complement strand
TTAGTAAGTGTCAATAAATTTCTATTTGTTTGTAACGCTTGTTCAATTGTATTACATGCTAGTTTCATTTGATAATTATTTTAAAAATATTAACATTTTTGTCAATCGGTAGCTGCTTCGTTTTCGAATCGAAAACAAGAGCAACAATTTATCATGTYAAAACCAGTGGGTTCCAGTGGGTGGCAACCAKAGTTCCTATGTATACGCTGCCACAGGAGCATGGAGTTTTGTAGATTCCTGCAGTTGCGAGGRGATCTTCTGTATTTAACTGACCCTAGACATTATCGTATCTTTGTTGTGGGCCTGTAGATTGTTCTTATGCTGTGCTTCCTCAGGAGCCTCCCAATTATGTCCGTAACACTGGGACCAAAGAGCAGGAAAGGTTTTAGAGTGGATTCACTCCTTTCAGCACGGCCCACCCCTACAGCTCTTTTGATGTCCAACTGGGAATATCCGTTCTGAAGAAATGCTTTTTTAGGTGCAGTAGTTCTGCGGTTAAATGTTGGGGTCCACATATTTTTCTGATTCTATCCGTAGGAGTGTTGATGATTGCTTGCTTCTGACTCTGGTGGTGGTTAGATAGCTTGTGAAGGTACCTGTCCGTGTGGATGGCTTTTCGATCTACCCTGTGGTCCAAATGATTACCTTCCCTAGACACCGAAACATCCAAGAAGGCCAGTTGGTGGTTTTGTTCAACTTCCATGGTGAATTTGATTTTTGGATGCTGTTCGTTTAATTCCATAGGAGAAACGTGTCACCGACATATCGATACCAGATCGTTGGTTTAAGGAGTGCGGTGCTCATCGCTATTTCCTCAAACTAATCCATGAAGAGACTCGCCACCACCGAGCTGAGTGGGATTCCCATGGCAACCTCTTCTTTTTGGTCGTAGTACTCTCCATTCCACAGGAAGTAGCTGCCGTTTAGACAAGCCTTGAAAAAATGTGTTGCACTCTTTTCAAATAGCTCAACCACTAATTCTATGGATTCGTCACCTTGGACGTTCTGTACCTTTGTGCCTAGAGATCCATCGAAACTGACCAGCATGTCCGTATGTTCCAGTCTGAAGTTTTCGACCTTTTTCATGACATGTTTGGAGTATTTTATGTATGTTTGGACCCAAAGTGTGGCTGCAGAAGAGAGGATAGATATTTTGCTATATCGTAAGTTGGTGATCCCGAGGCACTGACGATTGGTCTAAGTCGTATTCCTTCCTTGTGAACCTTCGGTAATTCATTCTGCCTTAATCATCCTCTTCATGGTGTTCTCGTATATTGAGGATATTTTGATCAGGCGGTTGGTGTACCTGAACTTGGCTTAAGTCGGGTCTTTCTTGAGCTTCGTGTACGCGACTGGGTCCAGTAAGTTTTGGATTTTCCGCCCGTACTCCTCTCTGTTCATCATGACTGTAGGTAGCGTGGATTTTGTCAGCTTTCGTCAGCTGGCAGGACGACAATCAGCCCTGTGCTGTATCATAAATGCTATTTTTAACGGTCACACGTTATGGCAACTTAACAGTTTAGGATAACATTTTCGATAACTCAGCAACACAACCGAGGTGTGCTATATCTCCGAGTTAACGTATGCGTTTCCGACCCAGTTATACATCAAACGTTAAAAAGGAAAAAAATATTGGGTACATAAAGTGAGATGCCCTTATACGAATAGTATATTAGTTAGAGAGAGAGAGTTAACATCAAACCATCAAAGGTTCTAAAACATATGCTCCACCGCCACATGTGCACGTGTTGGCCATTTGGGCCACCTACTTCCATACTTGTCTTTGTTTATGATTTGCATTCACTTTCAATTTCGTTCGTTATTGTTCTTGACCTATCATCTCAAACACTTTCAATGGAGCATGTACAGAAGAGACACACAAACAACCCGCAAACAATTTGAAAATTTAGTAGAGTTTATGGAAGAAAATAAAGTTTATTTTCAAGACCATTTTCCAATTGTTCTAATAAAGCTAATCTTATAAGACCACCAAAGGACATATTTTTCTTTTAAATTAAAAACAAATTATAGCTAAAAGACAAAACTACGCTCTGATTAAACACCATTGTTTT
>NW_026018611.1:15073016-15074385 GCF_020466585.1 Dendroctonus ponderosae | reverse complement strand
TGTGTATCGTACAAAGGTGGTAGGAACGTAGCGCTTCCCCGGTATTTATTTGGTGCTTGGGAAAGTGTCAATTATTGTGCTTTGAGTGCTCCTGGAAGGCCATGATTCGGTTATGTCCAATACGTGTTCCCGTGTGCCTGAAACCCGAACATTTATCGTCCACTATTTTCCTGGAACCACTCTCCTCGCCGTTTGTGGCCTTGAGTTCTTTCAGCTTCTGCTATGGTAGAGCATTAGCACAGCATGCACAACAGAAGTTGCATAATTTTGATTTTGATAACACAAAAATGCCTATTAACCAGAGTAATTATAATAAGAGAAGAGTCCATGAAATGATGTAGATTAAAAAACATAACAATGTTATGAATTTCAGATCGGATACCGACAATCTCAGCTCAGTATATCATACATTAATTAAATGAAATAAACATAAAATGTTAACTACCACCCGGTATATTGAAGAATTTTGCAAACTAAAAATAATATCCTCAGAATGCAAAGAAAAATAGCTGAAAGTAAAATAAATCAATATAAAGAGTATTTTATTAGTTTTGTGTCCGATAATGAACAAAATTAATACTCCAAATGCATGCCAAGGCTTAAAGCAGCAACAACGCTTCACATAAAAACTGATGATGGTGGAAAAGTACACCGAAACGTATTTACATTGATAAATAGAGACAATAAATGACTGAAACCCAGGAATGAATTTGATTTGGAATTTATAATAATCTCAAAGCATTTAGAAAAATTATAAGTAACTGACACCTGTCTATAATTCTGCAATACATCAATATACAATTCTGACATCAATGCGGGCGAGATAATCATACAGCCTAGGAAGGTCAGTACGGCAGAAATTATAAAACACATTGTTTTCAGCAACACCCTTCGACCACCACATTATTAGTAGATAATGCCACAATATCATACTCAGAGCTGAAAGTCGATGAAAATAATTCAGTTGTTTTGCCTCAAAGAACTCTAACGTTCTGATAATATAAAGACATTCGATTAACCATTGACCTCGAATGAGAAGCAAATCCCTCGTCAGCGCCACTGAGTTTTTAATAATTACGAAGGAACAGGTATTTACGTAATGCTAATTAGGCAGATTATCTTGAAAAACATTGCTGCCATACAGTTTTTTGCAAATATCTCAGTTTTTTATTATTAAATTAGTTTTTTTACTACTTTTCCTGTACTCCCAAAACACCCCCCGACAACACCTCCAGAGGAATGACGCCAACTTTGAATCACCCTGTATAATGTCAAATATTATAATTATATATTCAAACAAATGACGAGTAACAATTTGGGATTATGCTAAACGTCAACAAAGTTGTTTTAAACGTTCTTAATAACCTGT
>NW_026018611.1:15071125-15072916 GCF_020466585.1 Dendroctonus ponderosae | reverse complement strand
TTCTGACCAGCCACAAAAATAATAATAAAAACCGGAGGACAGATAAAAAACTACTATTCTTACGAACCCGTTCGAAAGAAAACTCTTTTTATTCCAAAAGGCCTCCAATTGCTGTCAGCTTCGACTTCGTCAGTAAGAAAGAGCCTTTCTAAACGCTTTCCTCCTCTTAATCGGAGGTCACAGTACCTCTTGCTTGAGTGGTGTGAGCAAGTTCTGGTTGATTACTGCCAGCTTCCTCGCCAAAAGAAGAAGTTTGATGCGCTGATGGAAAAGCTTCAACGATCCAGCAAAACAGGGCCATCACCCGAGGAGAACCAACGGAAGATTGTGGTCAACTTTACCAGCAAAGAACTTACTGCTGACGAACAAAGCGTGCTGGTCAAGGGAGGAAACTTTGCCATAGTACCGTCCAGGTCACCAGTAGAGGACATCATATCAAATGTAAAGAGTGGCACACGTTCGCTGCCCATTCAAACCGCAGAACAGATAAGGGCCGAGACTTTGAGAGTTTTACAACGCTCAAAGCCTCCGAAGAGCAACCTCACTTTCAGTGAAAGGAAAGCCCTGAAAACGCTGAATGAGGATAAGGAGATTCTCGTATTGCCAGCTGATAAGGACAATGAAAAATTTGAGAAGAACGCTCTGGACACAGCCGTGAGAAAACCTAAGTGTTGGTTTCGCTGTTGATGACACTTTTGTTGTTTGCGGCCATGGTCTGACTGAATTTGAAGACTTCCTGAGGTACCTCAACTCAATAAACCCTAAAATTCAATTCACTATGGAAGTGGAGAAGAATGGGCGACTGCTTTTTTTGTTCTGTCTTGGTGACCAGAAAAGCCAACGGAAAGCTGGCCCACACGGTGTACAGAAAACCGACACATACCGACCGGTCCCTGCACAGTGGTTCAAACCATCATCCCAGTCGGAAATGAGGAGTCATCAAAACTCCCACCGAAAGAGCCGGAAGAATCTGCGAACCAGCCGAGTTAGAGAGAGAATTAAAACACCTGGAAAGGGCCTTTGGTCGGAATGCATACAGTAAGAAAGATTTCAATAGAGCAATTCGACCAAAAAACAGTGAAGATCGCTCGGAGATAACAGAGACGCATGATGAGCGTAAGAGTTGGGCTTGCCCCCCGTACATACATGGAGTCACGGACAGGATCGGCAAGATACTGGAGAAACACCAAGTAAAACCATTTTTAAACCAACTCGCACCATCCAACGGACTTTGAGATCGGCCAAGGACAAACTTGATTCTTTATCAGCACCAGCAGTCTACAGAGTTCCGTGCAGCTGTGGAACAAAACGTCAGGTCGCCTTTGATAATGTCCACCGCAGTTGTGAACAAAACGTCAGGAAGAAATTCCCATAGACCACGGCTTCAAAGCCGGGAAAACATTTCTAAATGTGATTTAACCGGCCGTGAAAGCCTTCATAGTTTGACTATCATATATTGTTTTTATTTTTTTCCGTTTCCGATTTTTCAATTCATCTTTTTCCGTTTAATTTTAAGACTCATCCAGTACTGAGTTGTTGATTGGTTAATTACTTTATGCTGAAACACTCAAGTTCAACTGCATTTTCGTTCAGTTTATTTTCTCTTTTAATTCCGATTCACAGCCGAGCCTGAGTAATTTCGGATAATATTTTGGTACTCCTTTACTGTGGATTTTTTTTATTACTATGTTTACGACTAAAGCGCGGAATATATGCAGTTAAATTCAATCAAAATATGCGCATATATATGCATAATTTTTATTCCAAATATGCAATTATATGCATTTATTT
>NW_026018611.1:15065543-15071025 GCF_020466585.1 Dendroctonus ponderosae | reverse complement strand
ATTGACCTACAATCAGATCCTGTACGGCTAGCAGGAAGCAGGAATGTTCAAGATAAGTCTTAATGAGACAAAAAAGAAAAATAAGAAAAACAGATTTGACGAGAATAAATTGAAAGAAGCCATGATAAGGCAACAAGCAAAAGCAGGACTCACTGAGGACCCTACAGTTTCAACGAATTTCTCGACTGTTGAAGAAGAAATTTAAAAACTATACACCAAAGTGATAAATGTTAAGGATAAGCTATTGAGATATGATAGAACCGAAAATAAATCGTGGATAACAGAGGAAATCTTCCAACTAATGGAAGAAAGACGACGTGCTCAGATAAGATGATTGATATAAGCACATCTAGAAAAAAATTCGATCCAAAATTTGAGAAGCGAAAGAAAATGAATTAAAGGAGCAGGGAGAAGAATTAGAATCTTTTAAGGTTCACAGAAAAGAAAGATAAATTACCCGAAAATATAAAATAAATACAGTAAATAGACTAGTAGATCAGGAGGGAGTCGGCATGGTTAATCAAGAAGAAATTAAAGAGATTTGAGGGAGCTACGTTGATCGTTATTGACTGAGTTTAACTTTGCGGACTGCAAATTCCCTATATTTCCACTTTTATCTCTCTAAATGTTTTCAGTGTACTGGATGTGTGAACGAGTAACGTGCAATCCAAGGACACACCAATTTTTCCCAATGCATCAATGTAGTTTATAAATGTTGGATAACAGTTTCAAAATATAACTAATCGAAATATGTAAAAGAGTTGACTTTTATGAACAACTATTGTGGAATAGCCTATATTATTATATACAAGGTGTCCCAATAAAAAAGGTTAAAATATATCTGTTTCTATTAAAGTAGTTGGTTAACTCAAATAATTTTACATCTTTAACGGAGTCACCAACAATCCGAATTTTTTATACCATTTCAAGTCCGAGTAATTTATTTCTATACACTTGCATATTATTTCATGGAAATGTACTTACAGGTCCTGCTAAAATCTCCCGGATTCTTTCCATGGGATATTTTCCTTTCTTGTTTCTAACGAGTATAATGATTTTTTTCAAATCGCTGCATGTTCTCAACAATTTCTCGACGAGCACTTTTCCCATGAATCCCGTACCTCCCGTGATAAAAATAGTTTTATCTTTATACATGTCGGCCACTCGGTCCGGGTACTGTTCGATGTCTTCGGTCATGATTGGTCACCTATAACAAAACGAAAAGACCAATGCCATAAAACAGAAAAAAAAAAACACACACATACAACACAAAAAATACTTTCTGTCATCAAGTTTTACTCCTTATATTAGGTAAAAACAGCTAGTATTTTTAAGTACTTTTTTATTTTTAGTTAATACATTTTTGAAATTAAAAAGTCACGAACATCGAACCACTTAGGCCGGTATGCATAGTCGACTCTCACGATGCGCCGGCCTCCTGCCGTTCGCTGGATGCAATTCTGGTTGCACAGCCGATCCGTTGAGCATCTGACGCACGCGTAGTTTAATCTTGTTGGGCGATGCGGTGGTAATTTGTCGGAGATGGGTGTAGGCATATCCGAGCGATCGCCAAAGCTATTTTGTGAGCGAAAGTTCTCAACTTGTCGTGTTTTTTATACTATTTTTGTTTTAAATATCTACACTTATRRACAAAATTAGCTCATCAYGTMTACATTTTCGAATAAATATTTTTTCTCAAGTAGGTCAGTAACGTAACAATAGTAATATTGTACARAACCAATTGTTTTTGCTCTTTTTCTATTCATTCCAAWRCAAGTTTCTAYTTGTTTTCTGTCATTTGCAACATCTCATYATTGTTTTCACTAAGTCTGGTACTATTTTCGATTMAATTTTCTTGCGTTTTTCCTATCTTGTGTGTAYCRCTAAAGTGCATTCGCATTGAAATGTCCCCAGGAAGAAATTTAAGTSAGTTTGATGCGGTCAAAATTGTCACCTTGTTGGAAGAAAGGTATCCCCAATGTTAAGTTTGCTCGAGAACCCGTGGATTGGGATTTGGATGACTGGAAGAAAGTCGTGTTTACTGATGGAGTTAGAGAGGGTTTAAAATCTTTAGCCCTTATTTGGGGAAGACCAGGAGAAAGATATTGCCAAGCATGTATGGTTCCCCAACTGGCTTTCCTCGGTGGATCAATATTTTTTTGGGGCGGGATTTCTTTGGAGGCCCATACGGACCTCGTGATGATCCGAGGAAGACCATTGACTTGACAGAAGTACATTCAAGACGATTTAGAGAATAGGCCATCATTTCTTGTTTACAGAGGATAATGCCAGACCTCACCGAGCTCTGATCGTGCGCGACCATTTTAATGAGGTTGGGATTCAGATTCAGTTAAGATTGCGTTGTGAAAAGCGGCCTTAGGCTTTTAAGCCTTTCTAAAATTAAGGCCATTCTAAAATTATTTTCCAATGTGCGGGGTGCGTGGAGCACGTGTGGTATTGACCAAATATGCAGTGTAAGCAGGACCATCAAATTTTAACGTAAGCTTATTTGAGATGCTTTATATGAAAAATTTACTGCTTTTGAATTAGATGGAAAAATATCAAAGGTGTTACAGCTGTTGGGTTATGCAGAAATTGGCGTTGTTCCCTAACCGTTGTTGCAAGGGTCGTTTGATAAGTCAGTGCCTTTTCTAATTTCCCGCCCAGTAACTTTAAATTCAACACTACTCCCGTCAACTGTCGTCTGTTGGTAGACTGCTGGGAAATTTTGAACTACGTAATTCAGTTCTTGCTTAACAGTCATTGAAAGGAGATGACTTCGTCAATTTCGACAAAAATGGAAAAAAGTGAATTTCGAGTGCCGATCACGCATTATATTTTTTACGTAAAAAAACCATCAAAGAAACGATGGAAAAGCTTGATAGAGACTATAGATTCCCCATAGTCTCCAGTTTCAATGCGTTTCAATGTCAGTTTCAATGGTTAAGAAGTGGTTTACTGAGTTTCGTTGTGGTCGTACCAGCACAAATGACGCAGAACGTTCAGGTCGTCCAAAAGATGTTGTTACGAAAGAAATGGTCGCTAAAATTCATGGAACGATACTGGACGATCGGATAATAGAAGTGTATGAGGTGGCTGATACTGTAGGCTAAATTTTACATGAAAATTTGGATATGAAACAGCTATCCGCACGATGGGTGCCGCGATTGCTGACACTTGACCATAAGCGCTCCCGTGTGACCATTTCAAATGAATATCTAGCGATGTTCCATAGTAATCCGAACGAGTTTTTGCGACGTTCCGTAACCGTTGATGAAACGTGGATCCATCACAACACACTAGACCGCGGTGTTATTCACATCGATTACCTGGAAAATGGTAAAACGCTCACTATATTAGTCAGAGCTTTTGAATAGATTCGATGTTGACTTGACTTCAAGCTAAAATTTCCAAAAGTTTTCACAAATCGCACATTCAGCTGCCAGAGTTACATGCTTTAAAATCTCAATAACTTGCATATATCAAACAAACCTGCTATTTTTTTTTAAATTTTTGGACACAACTGCAAATTTTGAAGCCAGTTTATATAGGGTGTCCCCAAATTAGGTGCCCAAACCGAAACAGCGAAATCTGCTCTTAAAAATAATATTAATTTTTCAAATGAACATGTATAGAAACATGATCTCTAACGGAGCTACGCCTTCTTGAAGAGGGGCCCAGTGGTAGGTAGGTGAACTTCACAACGCACATCTAGACTGAAATTAAAAAATTAAAACTGGCTGAATTTCACCGTAGATATATGAGTTGGGGGGGGGGGGGTTAAAAATAGAAAAAGCTCTAACTTTTTTCTGAGACTGTAAAGCAATCTTTGTTCTACAAATGTGGAAACCTGAAGTATTTTACGAAGAAAATGTACTCTTAATTTACCTCGCTTAGACGCAACATCATTTTCCAACTAAATGACTTTAAATATATCACTGGTTTATAAACACTTATTTGTATAAAAAATTATTAGTATGCTGTGAAACTAAAATTACGTGTCAGTTTACATTTAACGTCATAATTAAGTTGGAGCGCATTTTCAACAATGAGTTAGCTGATATTCATTTTATTTACGGTTACTGCAATGGTAACGCACGAGCGGCTTTAAGAAAGTATCAAAGGCGGTTTCCAACAAGAACATATAGATGGGAAATTACTTGGCACTGTACATAGGAATTTAAGAGATCAAGGAAAATATAGACGCTCCCGATGACAAGGACGTTTTTTGGGGAACTAGAATTTAGACAAAGCGCTAAATAAAATTTCAGATAAACCTCAAATAGCATTAAGACCGCTGACAAATATTACCAATATCCTTAAATCCATTGTAAGCATTTTTAATTTTACCGAGTATGAAAAAACGAGTGAATGTCTTCATGCTATTTTTTCATTATTAAAAAAAGGATAAAGGATTAAAAAAAAGATTTCATGAAGTCATACAACACATGCTTTAATTTAAATTATATTTTCAGATCGAAAGAATGACCCCTTTCCTTTTGGATTGCATCCTTTCCATTATAAAAGGGTACATGATTTAAGAGCAAACGATTTTCCAGCACGTACAGAATTTTTCCGTTGGATTTTAAGCCATCAACATTATTTAAAAAGCAGTTTATGGTCGGATGAGGCAACCTTTTCATGAGGAAAAGCATTCAACAGTCATAATACTCATTTTTGGAACCTCGAGAGTCCTAGAGTTGAGAAACTTCCAACAAAGATCCTCTTTCAATGCATGGGCACGTGTCATAGAGAATATCTTGATAGGACCGATTATTTTACCAAATAGGTTAAATACCCATAATTATTTCAATTTTCTACAACATGATCGGCAAGAATTGCCAGAGGAATATGGAGGCGGTTTGAAATGTTCTTCCAGCATGATGGCGCCCAGCCCCTTTTGGTCAACCTGCAGGTGAATAGGTCAAGATGGTCCAGTAGACTAGCCAGCTCGATCGCCTGATCTAAACCCTTTGAATTATTATCTCTTGGGTAATATGTCCAATAATATTTATGTCACAGAAATATTATGTCATAGAAGAATATTTATGTCATAGAAGTAGACAGCCCAGAAGAGCTTCTAAGGCGGATTCGCGCGGTCGAAAACCAAATAAAACAAACCCTTTTTGAAATTCTCCGGTCCCCCAACATGTAAGGAAAAGGGCCAAACTGGGCATTCAAGAAAATGAAAATTTGTTTGAACATTTACTCCAGTAAATTAGTGTCGATAATAATATTTACTCAAACTATAAACTGTTTATGGATAGCAGTGATATTTTTACAGTCATTTAGTCGGAAAATGGTGCGTTTGAGTGAGACTGGTGAGGAAAATAATTTGCAAAAAACTCTACTGCTGGGTCCCTCTTCAAGAAGGCGTAGCTCCGTTAGGAAGCATTTTTTGATACATGTTCATTTCAAAAATTAATATTAGTTTTGAGAGCATTTCGGGACACTCTGTGTAAAACTGGCATAACCTTATAAC
>NW_026018611.1:15065345-15065443 GCF_020466585.1 Dendroctonus ponderosae | reverse complement strand
TTAGTAAGTGTCAATAAATTTCTATTTGTTTGTAACGCTTGTTCAATTGTATTACATGCTAGTTTCATTTGATAATTATTTTAAAAATATTAACATTT
>NW_026018611.1:15064279-15065111 GCF_020466585.1 Dendroctonus ponderosae | reverse complement strand
CAGGAGCCTCCCAATTATGTCCGTAACACTGGGACCAAAGAGCAGGAAAGGTTTTAGAGTGGATTCACTCCTTTCAGCACGGCCCACCCCTACAGCTCTTTTGATGTCCAACTGGGAATATCCGTTCTGAAGAAATGCTTTTTTAGGTGCAGTAGTTCTGCGGTTAAATGTTGTGGTCCACATATTTTTCTGATTCTATTCGTAGGAGTGTTGATGATTGCTTGCTTCTGACTCTGGTGGTCGTTAGATAGCCTGTGAAGGTACCTGCCCGTGTGGATGGCTTTTCGATATACCCTGTAGTCCAAATGATTACCTTCCCTAGACACCAAAACATCCAAGAAGACCAGTTGGTGGTTTTGTTCAACTTCCATCGTGAATTTGATTTTTGGATGCTGTTCGTTTAAATCGTCGAAGAAAATGTCCAGGTTTTCGCGTCCATGCGTCCATAGGAGGAACGTGTCACCGACATATCGATACCAGATCGTTGGTTTAAGGAGTGCGGTGCTCATCGCTATTTCCTCAAACTTATCCATGAAGAGACTCGCCACCACCGAGCTGAGTGGGCTTCCAGTTATACATCAAACGTTAAAAAGGAAAAAAATATTGGGTACATAAAGTGAGATGCCCTCATACGAATAGTATATTAGTTAGAGAGAGAGAGTTAACATCAAACCATCGAAGGTTCTAAAACATATGCAACACCGCCACATGTGCACGTGTTGGCCATTTGGGCCACCTACTTGTCTTTGTTTATGATTTGCATTCACTTTCAATTTCGTTCGTTATTGTTCTTGACCTATCATCTCAAACACTTTCAATGGAGCATGTACAG
>NW_026018611.1:15059761-15063280 GCF_020466585.1 Dendroctonus ponderosae | reverse complement strand
CTAGTGCTTAGCATAGCATTTTGAGGATAGGATTTTTGGAGATTAGGGCCGCAAGTTGGTCGACTTTGGCCTCAATCTCCTGGTCGGAGAGGAGTAGGAGTTGGACAAGTTGGGGATTTAGGGATAAAATTTGAGAGTTTGGAGTTTTGGTGGGTTTAGGGGGCTGGGCTTGCGTTGGTTTGGGCGGGATTTTGGTTTGAGTGGAAATTTGTGGGAGGGGCTTAGCGGGTTGGACTGGGGTGTTTAGGGATTTTTGGGCATACGAAATGCCTGATTCAACTTTGTTGTTGAACAGGGCTATTTTTCGTTTTGCCTCTGTTTGTTGGGAGAAATTGGGGTTTTTGGGCCAGGGAAAATAGCTGGCAGGGTGGGGACCGCCGCATTTCTTGCATTGGGGAATGTGTTTTAGGTTGAGCCACCATTAAAACTGGAATTATCCTGATATTTCTAAGCGACGAAACAAACGAAAATCTTAAACATTTAATTATACAAATCTTTCCAGTTTACAAAATGAATGTGAATTATGAAATAGAGAAACTGCGAGTGGAGTTAACTATTTGTATATATGTTTTCTTTTATGAGAAAGAAGAAACGAAATTTTTTGTCTCCGCCGAATATTAATTGGTCGAAAAGAAAATTCTGAATAAAACGTTGAACAATAAAATTGAGAACCTGTGAATCGAGTTAATTTTTTAATTGAAAATATGAGCGTAGGCGATTTCCTTCCCGACTTCTCCTTGACTAGTGGTGTGATAAAATCTTAAATAATATTTTTTCCTCTCAAGTAAGAAAATGCGTAGTATTTACTAGCATTACCGAGTGATTTGGACTATCGTATAATTACTAAATGAATGATTGCAACTATCGAATAAAAATATTCGAATGAATGGCTGGGCGTTACTTAGTTAATCTATGGCGTTGCCCAAGGCAGATTGGATAGCTCAGCCAGGGATGATTGGTAGGGATTGATTGATTTGATGGAGAACGTGCAAGGCGTTCATTAAATCGCTTAAATTTGTGTCGAGTATATTCTCTTGCGGAATTTACCCTAACAATATTAAGTTTGATAGAACATTGCATCATAATATTTGAAATATTTGCACGCTGTTTTCATTTGATGGGAATAAGCAGAGCCAGTAGAAAATTCAAGTCAATAGTTACAGAAACTAGCGCGCTTAATTAAAATGACTGTAAATGTATTATAAATATGCCCTAGAGTGATTGAGGCTATCCAGAATAAGATAATTGAAACGTGGATGAAAGCTCGGACCAGAATTGAATACTTATAATAACTTTCTGTGTCTTGCGATCCATTGGCTAAGGGCAAATATTAGCCATAAAGAGATTACTGTTAATTCATCGTTTAGTTGAATCGAACAAACTTGGCAAGTTTGTTTCTTGAAGCTATGGCTAAAACAATGCCCTTCAATGACTGATAAATTTATTTGTCTTTGTTCACAATTTTAGTAAAAGCTGCATACGATTTGAAGAAACGGGAGATGGATTTTTTAATTGGGAAAAGTTATAAAAGCGAACTTTGCCATAATAACTTTTAAAATTCATACACATAATCAAGGCTACCAACACTATGGTTTTTTTACAAACTTCCTGTTGGGTATTTCGTCTCAAAAATTTTTGTCTTTAAAAAAGACAGAATTTTCTCACGTCATTTATTACAGATTGATAAATAGTGCCCCTATTTCGCAATAAGAACAAATTATTTCTCAAAAAGTAATCAAGAACTGTCACCTAGAGGGCATCCTGCGACACACTTAGGTTCAAGCTGCAATTTCTCTACTAATTGGAATTTTCTCTTACAGCTTGAGCCTAAGGGTGTCGCAGGATACCCTCTAGGTGATAGTTCTTGATTATTTTTTGATAAATAATTCGTTCTTATTGCGAAATAGGAGCACTATTTATCAATCAATCTGTAATAAAAGACGTCAGGAAATTCCGTCTTTTTTAAAGACAAAAATTTTTGAGCAACAAATACAACAATACTTATTTGGTTTAAATCAAGCCAATGTCACATTGGCTCAAGTAAGTGTAGACGAAAACAATTGGCGATTGTGACTATTCGAATAGCATCCCAAGTTGCAATTTTCTATTAAATATTATACTTGATCATAAAGACTAAGCTTTTTCTTCCTTTTGAAATTCCGCTCCTATCGGAGATTGGATATCATCAAAAACACTCCCTCAAGTTGTGCAGCTAAGAGATTCTTCTGTTGCAAATCGTTCTTCTGCTTTTTATTTTACCTTCAATACTTAGCTTAAGGATATTATTTCTATCTCCTCTCAGAACATGTCCTAGATATTCTAGTTTTCGCCCTTTTATGGTGTTACTAATTTATTTGGCTTCATTCATTCGCCGTAGTACTTCTTCATTCGAAAGGTTGTCAAGCCATGGTATTCTCAAGACTCTTCTATAATACCAATTACGTTTCAAATGCTTCCTTATTCTTGATGTTTTCTGATTTAAGTGTCCAAGGTTCCATTCCATACAATAGAATGGAGAATATGTATATAGCATTTTAGCATTCTAGTTCTCAGTTTCTCAGTTCTAATGTCTCATTATTAATATTTATAGATGGTCTGTTGTGGTTTGTGTTTTTTGAAGTTGCAATGACTTTTGTTTTCTTTAGGCTCATATCTAGGTTATCTCTTTCAGAAAATCCTTGTTAACTCAATCAGATGTTGTAGGACTTCCAGACTATCGGCAACAATAATGGTATCGACTGCGTATCGCAAGTTATTAATTATTTCCCCGTTTATGACAATACCACCGGTATTTCCTGCCAGAAAATGCCCGGACTATATATATTGTAACGGAAATGGCCTGGGGTACTCATGCCCTGGGAAATTCATGGTATTTCAGTAAATGTGGGCCCCCTTTGTGCCCTATTTACTGTCAAATACGACACTGACAAGCAGGAAATTTCGCACCTGGGCTGGAGATTTYGAGAACCGTCTGGGTTACCTGGAAGAAACTATRTAAGCGGCGACGAGAACCACAGGGRGTGAGTGAAGTGACAGCAACGACCGGAGTGCAGAAGAGGTTAAACCCCGCGAGTCGGAAGACCGAGTTTTCCGTCTGTTATTGTTATTGTTTGCAAAGTTGACGGTAATTTTGAAGTTAGTCTGTTCCTGTTCCGTATTTAAAGTTATACCGCGTTAAATAAAAGTAGGAAGATGAAGAAAGAGTTTAATACCCGGCCATCCACGGTACAATATTAAATAAGAGAGGCGACAATACACCTCCGTGTCTAACACCTCGACATATATTAATCGCCTCATTCAGATCTTCTCCTACTCGTATTGTTTGTTGCCAATAGAGATTAGATATTATTCTTATGTGTTTGCTATTGATGCTTTTTCTCTTTAGTATATCTAGGAGTTTTGACTGTTGGACCCTACCAAATGCCTTTTGAACGTCGATAAAGCAGATGATCATATCATGATTCATATCTACGCATCTCTGTCTCAATACGTTCAGTCCGAACAGCGCTTCTCTTGTTC
>NW_026018611.1:15040665-15058762 GCF_020466585.1 Dendroctonus ponderosae | reverse complement strand
TATAGAAAGCTTTAGTAGGTTAGCAGTTTTTAATTGCGTGTTCGAGTTCTTCCCGTAATATTTTTGGACCAGTATACTCCATGTCTGGGTTTGCCAGTTCAATCTGATTATCGTTGAAAAATTCCTGTATATATTCACTCCACCTTGCCAGTTTGTCTATCCGATCTACAATCAAGTCCCCGTTCTTGTTTACCAATCCATCTGGCTGTCGTCTCTCGCCCCAGTCATTTATTTTATATGTTTGTCCATATTGAAAAATTCATATTTGTCTTGACAGGCTTCAACCTCTCGACATTCATCAAGTAGCCATTTTTCCTTGGTCTGTCTCACTTTACATCTGATGTTATTGTTTATAGTCTTATAGATTTGCTAATTTTTGCTCTTACATTGACCTCGTATCATCATAAGGTCCAGTATCTCCTGTGCCATCCATTCCTGGTTCTTTCCTTTTATGGATTTCAGTTATGAATTCCCTACATTTTTCTGTACTGGTTTTATGTTTTGCCATTGTCGGTCTATAGTAATATTATAATTATCGTTGTGTCTTAGTTCGTTTAATTTGTCACTTATATTCTTCTCAACCTTCTTGTACACTACATTGTCCTGCAGTCTTCCAGGGTCCATAGGTCCCTTAGTTGTTTTCCGAACGAGCCCTTTCAGTTTAACACGAATTGCAGCTACCACAGCTCCCAGATATGTTTTTTTAATAATATTTTTGAATCTTTTACGGATCATATAGTCCATTTAGTCTCTAATTATCCTTGGCTGATTTTCTGTCTGATGGTGCTTTCCAAGTGAAAAGACGACCTGGAGGAAGCTGATAGAAAGTGTTGATTATTATGATGTCTTCCCTTTGACAGAACTCGACCAATCCGTCTCCTCGTTCATTTTAAAGAGCTATTGCCGATACCGAACTTGCCGATAGTACCACTCACTTCCCCTTGGTCAACCTTCACATTTGGATCCCCCATTACAATGAGGACTTAGTGTTTCTTGCTTGGTTTCATAAGCTCACCACAGGAGGAGTTTTATCAAAATCAAATTGCTCGATAATTTCCATCATCTTGTATCGCAGTTTGTCAAAGGCATGTTCCAAATATATGAAACACAAATACACTAAGTGGTTAATGTATCTATATTTCTGCACGAGGATCTGGAGTGCTGAGCTGCTAGGTTACTGCGGAACCCATATTGTGTGTCGCTCATTTCTCCCTCAATTTTTGTACATATTTTGGAGTGTTTTATTCGCTGGAAGATGTTTAGTACATGGTTCATTACGCTGATGATCCGATATTCACATGTGTATTTTTGTATCACACCTGTATCTTTTTGGATTACCTTTCTTAGGGATCGTTACGAAGGGTGACCTCAGCCGCTCTGTTGGGATATTTCCAGTGTCTATATTTTGATGGAAAGCAAAAGTAGAGATTGTTTACCGTTCGTTTCTAGATTTTTAATAATCTCTATACGCATCTCATCTAGGCCTGTCTAACACGCGCTACTAAACCATTTCTATTAAATTTACTTTGAATACTCAACTGTTGACATTTTCCTTTTCGTTCTTAATTCTTCAATTTCTTGGCATCCGACGGAAACAACAAAATTTAAACCGCACAATCAAAACAGCACATCTAACTTTTGCGGGTAGTTAGGGCTGAAAAATGTTGATAATCTTCCTAAATTCTAGAAACCAATCAACCTCAATTCATGACGCAAACGCGATATTTTTTTCTCTTTAAATTAGTTAATGATCGTGCAATAATTATTTATTACATATGTGGTACACTTTCAATTATTAATTACTTATATATGTTTTCGACCGGAAATTTTAAACAAATTGACGCATCATTACCGTAGCAAGATTTAGTAAACGTTTTTTTAATCATGTCACCATCATTTACTCATTAAAATATGTCATATGATGACTAGTTGCCTTTAATAGTAATACGACCAAGGATTATTTAATTTGTCCTATTGTGGTTATTGCGTTATAGTTAATTAATACTGAAGTGTCAATATCATCATTATTATGATACTCTCATTGCGAGTATCATTGCCGTAAGCTATTAGAAATTGTTTGACGATTCTTGAAATACTTATGAATAATAAGTTGTATCAAAAGCACTTTAATCAAATCACGATCTTATTGAGTGACCAATAGTAATAAAATGTAACTGCCTTCATTAATAATTTCCTCTTAAAAAGTAATTCGTATTTCTAAAATTGAAAAACGAATTTACGAAATAAAATTTCCGTTTTTATTAAATTTTATTGTTTAATTTTTAAATTATTATATTGTCGCTTTGCCAAAGTACAACAAATAGAACAACTTTCAGTAATAAAATGTTGATGTATTTTATCTGTTAATGCTAATTTAAATAATAATTTAGTCTAATTTGATTAATAATGACGTCTAGTTTTATAAGTTGTTGCCACATGGCGAATTTTGGCAATTTTTCTTCTTTTCACTAGTTGACCTAAGCCCCCAATTTTTGTCAATGTGCCGAAACACTACCAAGTAAAACAATTAGTTACAAATTTTAAAATATTCATTATTAAGGAAAATTACATCATAAGTTGATGATTATTGCGTGATAAATTTCGTCAATGTTGTAAAGCGTTATATAATATGACGAACGTTTTCTGGCCAACACAAGTCCAATTGAAACACTGCTCGACCAAAGCAAGCATTTGTTAGAAGCAACGACGTGAATAGAGAGACGAAACTATCATTCATAAATCCCCATTTTCTTGGGAACAACTTATATTTCTGTCGATCGGAATTCATAAGTGAAATGGTTGAACGTACTAACAAAGTAGGACCGATGGATATATTTACTACATTAGAATATTAATTCGAGGACATGCCTGTTCGTTCGCCATTGGCGTAGTCTTCTTCTTCTTATACTTTTTCGAGATCTTGCGATCTGTTAATTCTGAGCACGCCTCTGCGGTATTTCCTGGGATGTTAATTGCCAGCTATCCTGCCATCTTTTAGGTGGTCTTCCCGCTGGTCTAGTACCTATTGGTTTTACCTCCAACACTATACGTGGTAGACGGTTTTCGTCCATCCTCTTTACGTGACTGTACCACTGTCTCTTTCTTTGTATTCCCCATCGCACCACGCCCTGCACTCCATATTGTTCCCCGATAACTTGTTTCTCACCGTGTCTCTTCTGGTTTTTCCGACGATCGTTCTTAGAGTCTTCATCTCGGCTTACTTTGCTCTCTGTTCGCATGTGTTGATTTGCCCATGCGATTTTCCTAAGGCATCCTGATACGGCCGCAAATTGATTTGAAATTGATTTGGCTTCTTAGGTCCTTGACTCGGTCATGACTACTTGGCATGTCTACACCAAGGCTTTTAAATTATAATACTTGTTCTATAATTTTGTCTTCGATAGCAAGTTTACATCGAACAGGTTCCCTGGCGATTGCCATACTCTTTGTTGTTGTTAATAGAGATTGCCATGTTGAGCAGTTGGCGGATTTGGTGTAATCTGAAAATCTTCCTCTGGAGGTCGTCTTCGTTCACCGCGATAATTGCTGCTGATCATGCTAATTCTCTTCAGAAGGTTTAGAGATGTCACTGCTTCTATAATTGTATCCTCCTAGTATTGGATTGCTATTTGATTTTTGGTTTTGTGATTTTACTTTTGTTGTGTTGTGACTATTTAGATTGTGAATTACTTTTGTAATGTTTGCTGGTGTATTACTTTCTGTTAAACTCTTGATGGTGTCGTCTAGACGCACGCTATCAAACGCCTTGGTCAGATCTATCAAGCACATATAGGCCGAGGTGATGAATTATGTACACTTTTATTTCATTTGTTTGACTGTTTGAGAATATAGCGTGTGTTCTTGATCTGTTCCTCCTAAACCCCTGTTGTTCTTCGCGGTTTTCTATGTGACCCAGCTTATTCTTCAGAATTCCTGTAAATAGTTTCATTGTAGTACATAGTAGTGTGATTCTACTGTAATTGTCCGGGCATGTATTCTGTCCCTTTTTAAAGATAGGAATCGTGATGAATTGAAGCCAATCCTGCGGTATTTGTGCTGTGCGCAGAATATTGTTAAACAGTAGGCATCGTTTCCTCGTAAGTTCCTGTCCGCTATATTTCAGAAGCTCGTTAAGTGTGTTGTCTGGTCCCGGAGCTTTCTTGTTTTTCACTTTCTTCAATCTAAGTTCTATTTCCGATTCCTGGATCGTAGTGTTAGATACTGTTTGGTGTTCTTTCAAATTTCCTGTTTCTTCAAATTTGCAAAGCTGTCTGAAGTATTCCTCCCAGGTTTCCATAGACACTCCTTTTATTGGCGCATACTCATTCACTGACTTTTTCCTGTTTTTGAGCAGTTTCCATACATTTCTCTGTGCGCCATACATATTCCATGTCGGCAGTAAACTTATTATCCAATATTCTGGTTTGATTTAATTCATTTTTGAGTTTACTTTGTTTCTAGTCTGTACCTATTCGGCTTGTTGTTCTATTGTCTGTAGGCTCATGTACTTCAGATAGCTGCTTCTTTTTAGGTCTGCGAGTTGTTTTACCTCCTGGCAGAACCATGGCTTAGTGCGGTTATTTGCGTTTATGTTGATCTTCCGTTTTCCTATGGCCTCTTCGGCGGCCTGTTCTATGCAGGTTTTGATGTTCAGCCAGTGGCCTTCAACATCCCAATCGAGTGCCATGTTACACCCTTCTAATTTGTTAGTTAGTCTACTTTCAAAGAGTATTCGTGTGCTTTCGGATGCCAGTGACTCCGTGTTGTATTTTTCGATGTACACTGGCGTTGTTTTGGCAGTTTGAGGGCGTTCCAGCAGAATCTTGCATAAAATTAAGTTGTGATCTGTTCCTATATTGGCTGATATTAACGCCCTGACGTCAATACACTTGTGATGATGTGATGGCTCTATTCGTAATTATGAAATCAATCGTTGATCGTAGGCCTCTGGTGTTATTAAATTTGTATTTATGCTGGTTCTTGTATGAGAAAAAAGAATTATTTATGCTCTTTTCATATCTTGCGCAGAAGTGGATCAGGAGTTTGCCGTTTTCGTTAATCACTGCCTCGTTAAACCTGTGCTTTACACCTGGCATCTCCTCATTTCCTATGCGGGCGTTAAGGTCTTCGAAAATGACAATCTACTAAAGCCTTTCTACTAAATAGTTGTTCGCGATAGCCTAAGCCACTTGTGAATGTTCTGTGAATAAGGTTTTGATATTCTGATATTTTTAATAGGTTGATCTCCCGAGTTTAATTCCTCATATTGATTTTTAAAAATAGGAGACTGCGTACGTCTTTACGTACGTAGAAAGTTTGAGGGTGATTATATCTTGCACTTGATATGTGCCAATGATAGCTTGTTTAACAAGTTCCCATCCTTGAAGTTCATCACGAGAAACTATTAAACCAACGGAGTTTCTGCATACTAATTTGCAAATAGGGGAATGTTATTTGCTCGATATTTGATTAGAGCAAAATTACGGTGTAAGTACCATTGTTTTTATTAAATTTAAAGTAAAATTAAACAATTAAAGCTAAAAATTATGTTGAGCAAAAGAATGTATTTGCTTCTTCTTCAAACAAAAAAGTACTAATGTTGTTTTCATTTCTGTGGTTCCTGTTTTCATCCTTTGTTGCTAGGGTTCAATAGGAACGGCGATGCTTGTCTCTTCCCTGGCTTTCATGAGAGGTGAGTTGCTGCCAATCAATGTAGTGTTCGGATTCGTCACAAATTGTTGAAACGAACGGAATTGATCATGCACGATGCAGGACGACCGTTTTGAAAATGCTTGTACAACGATCGTTTTTGAAGCTCACACGACGACCGTTTTGAATCATTTTTTACGATGCTCTTCGTTGACAAATCCTACCGACTGCGCCATTTAAAATGGCTTCCTTGGAAAGGGAGTTTTTAAAACAATTTTTCTATCGATTTACATCTTCAAGGTACAACTGCCGGCTATTACCGGCCCGTTGTAATATATATATATTCATTAAATGCTGACAAGTTGACAAAATAAGATATCATAACTCAGTGTATTTTTTGTCGAAAAGGTGTTTGAATGTTAAGTTTGCTACCGATTGAGGACGAAATCGATCGATCGACGATCGATGATCCTTTGTGTCGCGTGAATCGCGTTCTTAGATGGAAAATATAGAGTCATTGTGGATTTTATGGCAAGTGCGGTAGTTTGTAAAATTGCTGTGAACTTCTGTAGGATGAATGGTAGAAAATGAAAATGGTGACCCAGCTTGCAGGAAGCTGGTAAGTGATCTCTAATGTATAAATATTTTAGCTTGAACTAAGCCTAGTTTTCCGACAAGCAACTGCAAAAAATATCGAAAATTGTTACTTTTCACCTAGGAATTTCAGCGACATTTATTGCCAAAAAATTAGTTATATTGTTGAAATGTTAATTTAAAATACAATTCCGAGAAAGTAGAGGCATAGAAGAATATACAGTTGAAGCATGAGAACTTTTTAATAATGTTCCTTAAGCGCGAACGCCAATGCCTACTTCTATATTAAGTGAGTTTTAAAGATTAAATTTTGACCTGTGTGTAATAAACCCAAATGCGGCCGACCTAAAATATGTGATGAAACTATATCATCCTAAATGTCATCTCGATGTATAAAGGCAAACCTCAGTCCAACAATAGTCAAGTGGGTCTGATTCAACATATCTAGCATAAATCATTCTTCATAAACATAAATATTATCTTTTTTTTATAGTTTGTTAACGAATTAAATGATAAAAATTTAGACAGACGGCTTCAGTCTTATGAAATTAAGCAAAAAATCTGCAAGCACGACGGAAATTTCTGGTGAAATATTACAAGAGAAATAAATGTCTCTTAATGGAACAATCTCTGTCGGTGAACTGACAAAATTGGGTATTTCCATTGGACCAATAAAAATTATTAGTTGAAAGGGAGTGCTGACTGAGTACACGACGCCACACAGTACCCGTACACAGACCAACAAAAGCTAAACGTATGAATTATATGTATAACGAGAGGGTACCGGTACGAGAATACGAAACAAGCATTTCTAATAAAGATGCATACTTAAAATAGGCGAAATAAAATGACCAGCTTACGCACCAGATTTTACTCTCCGAGTCTTATTTTTGTTGAGCTATGTGAAGGAAAGAATGAAAAAAACAATCTATTAGACCTGAACACATTAAAAATGGAAATAAAACATGAAATTCGACAAATTTCTGAACAGGTTATTAAGAACGTTTAAAACAACTTTGTTGACGTTTAGCATAATCCCAAATTGTTACTCGTCATTTGTTTGAATATATAATTATAATATTYGACATTATACAGGGTGATTCAAAGTTGGCGTCATTCCTCTGGAGGTGTTGTCGGGGGGTGTTTTGGGAGTACARGAAAAGTAGTAAAAAAACKAATTTRATAATWAAAAACTGAGATATTTGCAAAAAACTGKATGGCAGCAATGTTTTTCAAGATAATCTGCCTAATTAGCATTACGTAAATACCTGTTCCTTCGTAATTATTAAAAACTCAGTGGCGCTGACGAGGGATTTGCTTCTCATTCGAGGTCAATGGTTAATCGAATGTCTTTATATTATCAGAACGTTAGAGTTCTTTGAGGCAAAACAACTGAATTATTTTCATCGACTTTCAGCTCTGAGTATGATATTGTGGCATTATCTACTAATAATGTGGTGGTCGAAGGGTGTTGCTGAAAACAATGTGTTTTATAATTTCTGCCGTACTGACCTTCCTAGGCTGTATGATTATCTCGCCCGCATTGATGTCAGAATTGTATATTGATGTATTGCAGAATTATAGACAGGTGTCAGTTACTTATAATTTTTCTAAATGCTTTGAGATTATTATAAATTCCAAATCAAATTCATTCCTGGGTTTCAGTCATTTATTGTCTCTATTTATCAATGTAAATACGTTTCGGTGTACTTTTCCACCATCATCAGTTTTTATGTGAAGCGTTGTTGCTGCTTTAAGCCTTGGCATGCATTTGGAGTATTAATTTTGTTCATTATCGGACACAAAACTAATAAAATACTCTTTATATTGATTTATTTTACTTTCAGCTATTTTTCTTTGCATTCTGAGGATATTATTTTTAGTTTGCAAAATTCTTCAATATACCGGGTGGTAGTTAACATTTTATGTTTATTTCATTTAATTAATGTATGATATACTGAGCTGAGATTGTCGGTATCCGATCTGAAATTCATAACATTGTTATGTTTTTTAATCTACATCATTTCATGGACTCTTCTCTTATTATAATTACTCTGGTTAATAGGCATTTTTGTGTTATCAAAATCAAAATTATGCAACTTCTGTTGTGCATGCTGTGCTAATGCTCTACCATAGCAGAAGCTGAAAGAACTCAAGGCCACAAACGGCGAGGAGAGTGGTTCCAGGAAAATAGTGGACGATAAATGTTCGGGTTTCAGGCACACGGGAACACGTATTGGACATAACCGAATCATGGCCTTCCAGGAGCACTCAAAGCACAATAATTGACACTTTCCCAAGCACCAAATAAATACCGGGGAAGCGCTACGTTCCTACCACCTTTGTACGATACACACAGCACAAGCAGATACAAATGGATCAGGAGTTAATTAACTGAATACGAGAAGCTGCTTGATAAGAGTGGATAATAAGGAAATTACACAGGCACTAGCTTGTTTGGAGTTAACCATTCAAATGTTTGGTCTTGTATGGTTTGAGGGTTGAGGTTATGAGAACAGGTTGACATTTCGTCAAAAATTTTATTGAATTTACCGTTTATCCTTTTCTATCTTATAGTCAGTCTGTATAATTCCATGGTTACCGGAGTTTTAAATAATTACGAACCCAGAGGTATTTGCGCAATATTAATTAGGCAGATTACCTTGAAAACCATTGCTGCCGTATTTCTGATATAGCTTTTTGCTAATTTCTCAGTTTTTAATAACAATTAATTTATTTTACTATTTTTCCTGTACTCCTATAACAGCGCCAGACAACGCCTCCAGAGGAATGACGATAATTTTGAGTAACCCTGTATACGGATTTTTCCGAAGTGTTTGATCTGTTGGATCATGGTGCTCTCATATCATGTGTTGTCAATATTGACATCGTATTACACTGACATGTTCATTCGATCCTACTGTTGCGATCAGACCTCGCTGCCCTTTGTGGCAACGTAGGGTGTGCCACAGAGCAATGTTTTGGGTACTTTGTTGTTCAACTTGTTCATGAATGGCACTGTTTATGTTAATGCCCTTTATATGTGGACGATGTGAAGCTATGCAGACTACCCTCTCATGATTACTGTTTTCGTATTCAGCGGTCGCTTGATGATATAACTGCATGGTGTGGTAGTTCCCTTAATGTATCCAAATGTAGAGTCATGTCTTACTTCTTGAGGCGTGATATGGTCCAACATATATATAAGTTTGGTGTCTCCCCGTTACCTAGAGTCACAAGAGCCATTTGCCAAAGATTTGGGTGTTCTGTTTGATCAGAAATTGAGTTTTGCTTTTCGTATAGCTCAATTAACTGGCTCAGCGAAGGATGCTTCAATTTGTTAGCCCTTCGGTTACAGACTTACTTCCACTCGTACGCTGAAAATATTGTCTAATAGCATCGCTAGATCCAAGCTTGACTGTGTATCTATAGTATGGTCTCCGTTCTCGGCTAACCACATTAACGCCCTCGAAGCCGTACAGAGACGATTTGTAAAATACTTAAGTTACCGCATACATGGGATTTATACACCTATTGGGTACTCTCATTCTGAACTTCTTCGGAATCATTTGTTCGCATCGCTTCAGGATCGACGTATACTGGTTGAACTTCGTATCTTGTGGGGTTCGATTTGTGACTCTATAAATTGTCCGATCATACTTAGTAAACTTACGTTCCTTATTAAGTCGATGACCTCAAGATACTCTCACTGATACCTTTTATCTTCCAAAGTGTAGAATAGACGTGTCCAAGTTTTTTTTCCGACTGCGCACGCTTAGAGCTCTGGGGGAGACTGGACTCTGGCAAACCATATGTGTATGTTTCTAAATATAATAATTGTCGGTCTTAATCGGGAAGCACGGGAAATCACTTTGCCCACTGCCTCGTCGCCTTTAATAATGTCCAACGCAGTTGTAGACGAAACGTCAGGAAAAAAATCCCATGGACCACGGCTTCAAAGCCCGGAAAACATTTCTAAATGTGATTTGACCGGCCGTGAAAGCCTTCATAGTCTGATATAATAATTGTGTTCAAATATTCAATGTCTTATACGTGGTGTTGTTATATAGTATCACTCTATAAGTGGCTTACAGCTGGCGAGAAAACCTTAAATAAACTCCGGTAACCATGGATAAACACAGAGCAAAGAAAATAAAAGAGACAATAACATACTTTGAGGTTAGGATAGCGGTGTCACCTTGCGGTCAGTGCTGTCTCCTTTTTGGGGCAAATGAGTGACTAAATCTGATCCAAAACCATCTGTTAAAGGTTATCTATCATCAGTATTTATCTATGCATTTGAGTCTGTAACTCCAAACAAGTGCCTGTGTAATCACCTTATTATGCACTCCACTCGAGCAGCTTCTCGTATTCGGTTAATTAACTCTCATTAAATGCTCAATTCATACCGGTGTTCAGTAATCCATTGGTTTAATGTGATCTTACATACGTGGTAGGAATGTAGCCGGTATTTATTTGGTGCCTGGGAAAGTGTGAGTTGCTGTGCAATGTTCTGAGTGCCCCTTAAAGTCTCTTCTGCAATTATGTCCAATACCTGTTCCTCTGTGTCTGGAACCGAACATCTATTGTCGTCCACTATCTTCCTGGAACCACTCTCATCGCCGTTTGTTGGCGTGAGTTCTTTCAGCTTCTGCTATGGTAGAGCATTAGCACAGCATGCACAACAGAAGTTGCATAATTTTGATTTTGATAACACAAAAATGCTGATTAACCAGAGTAACTATAATAAGTGATAGAGTAATTATAATAAGAGTCCATGAAATGATACAGATTAAAAAACATAACAATGTTGTGAATTTCAGATCGGATACCGACAATCTCAGCTCAGTATATCATACATTAATTGGCGTGAGTTCTTTCAGCTTCTGCTATGTTACTGTAGCATTTCCCATAAATTAATCGGATATCCGCAAATTCGTGAAAGGAATTCAAAGTAAGTCACAGTTTGATAAATTATTGGTATTATTGACAAGGGCTACCCACCTGTAACTATCTGTTAATGACAAAAAACATCATTGCCGTTTTGACTTTACATCAAAAAATTGTAGAAGAAAACTTTTTTAATATCAAAAATTTTTGTAATTTGATGCAAAGATCGTAATTTTTCTTTATGAATGCTTAATTATTCCAATATGCTTCCAATTAAACGTAAAACAATTTCAAAATAATGCTTAATAACAAAGTTGAAATTATATTTTCAACTGTTAATATCTTCTAGAAATTATCGAAAAAAAAATTCAATATTTTTTTCGTAACTTCCAAGTGAGCTCCTATTACCCCTTAAAAGGAATGACGCCAATTTTGAATCATCCTGTATAGTAAAATTCATAAATTGACTAAATTTGAGAGCATTCCATTAAAAATGTGGAGGTAATGTATGCTCCGATTTCTGTATTAATTTTGTACACTGCCATAAAATTGCCAAATTTGTTAGAATTGACAGAAAATAGGACGGTTACCTACATAGTTTTTCGAAAATATACATGGTAAAACCACATTAGGGAATGATTTCTTCCATTCTTCTTGCTGTAGCTAATACCCTTCATGTTTAAAAAAGGAACGTAGTATAAATGTGAATTACTTTGAAAAGATGCAGGGTGATAAGCTGTGGCGAATAAACCATCTATATGGACTTACCATAATACGCATACTGGTCGTCATCAATCACGCCGTAAAATGCAATAAAGGTACCTGAAGCATGAATGGAACCCAGTTCTAAATAAAACAAAATGAAAAGCTATTCCCAAGTACACCTACTTACACTTTTCCTTCCGTATTCATACATAATTTTGACCAGCAGTGTATGTGTACAAGTTTTCTCAAGCGGAAAGTGGTTCAATGTTAGACGAAGTAAATATTGAAAACCTTGCCTAACCGCAGCTGAATAAACTTGATATAAGAACGCAAACCTTTCTTCTGTGATGTGATACTTTCCAGAAACCTACTTTACTCCAATCTAATGAAAATATATGAAATAGTTTTACATCAAATGATGCATAGTATACAAGTATGAACAAATTTCTACGAACAGTTAACAATACGTGGTGTATTGAACTTGTAATCTAATATGACATAACCAGAACTTTTAAGTTGCTTAATTTTCCTAATTAACTCGAGAGTATTACTCGCTTTCTTTTTAGCAAAGTTAGCTTAGATATGGCTTGAATTACCACATGAATGTTTTATACAGTTAAATAATTGCTTATTTAGGGTGACAAATTGAAAACTTGCAATTGCAATATGCCAAGAACAAAAAAGATAAATTCGAAAACTTTTCTATTACAAGGAAGGGTAGCAAATTTATTTATCAACTAAACTGCCTTCACTGATCCTCTAGCCTCTAGCGACCCCAAATTTAAATTTTAAACGGCAACCTCGTACTTGTCATATTTTGTTTTAAAGCTCTTCAAAAATGCTTCACGATTACTTTACTTATTAATTAATTAAATTGAAAAATAATTCGAATTGTAACAATACATTTTATTGAATTTCAGCCAAAATTGTTCATTTGGATATCATTTCGATTACTTGTTTATTTAAAATGTATGAACATCTAACCCAAACACCTTCTGGCGACATAAACACGATTTTGTTTTGCTCGGAGTTTTATTGATTAATTTGAAAGTTTGCTTTTTAAAAACGTCTTATTTTCAAATTAATACAAACAACAGATTTTGGTTGCAACCGAACCTTCACTATGACTTATGACTCGTATATCTTAAGACTGACTAAGATTGACTGTCGATTATCTGAGACTGACTTCTTATGACTGGTAACCTAATGACTGGATTATCGTTTCTGCTCTGGCTTCTTTTATAGTTAAATCATGCTGATCATAGCAGAAATGATAATACGTCTTATTTTACAAGAATAGTCGGCATAAGTGGCCATAAAATTTCGGTTAAGATTTATTTCAAGTTTACCACACCAAGTTAGTTGGTACTTCATGTTTGTCCCGACCTAAATCAAATGAAGATTAATATTCATACTGTGTGCATTAGTGCTATTATGGTCTTTGTTGTGGTGTTTTCCACAATGGCTATACAGGGTGAGTCAAAATTGGCGTCATTCCTCTGGAGGTGTTGGGTGGCGCTGTTGTAGGAGTACAGAAAAAATAGTAAAATAAATTAATTGTTATTAAAAACTGAGAAATTTGCAAAAAACTATATCAGAAATACGGCAGCAATGTTTTTCAAGGTAATCTGCCTAATTAACATTGCGCGAATACCTGTGGGTTCTTAATTATTACTGGTCTGCTCCTTGTACTGTGTATATCGTACAAACGTGGTAGGAACGTATCCCCTCCTCGGTATTTATTTGGTGCTTGAGAAAGTGTCAGTTATTGTGCTCTGAGTACCCCTGGAAGGCCCTTATTCGATTATGTCCAATACTTGTTCCTCTGTGTCTGGAAGCGAACATCTATTGTCGTCCACTACCTTCCTGGATCCACTCTCCTCGCCCTTTGTTGGCGTGAGTTCTTCCAGATTCTGCTATGTTACTGTAGCATTTCCCTTGAACTAATCGCATATCCGTAAATTCGTGAAAGGGAATTTAAAGTAAGTCACAGTTTGACAAATTATTGTTATTATTGACAAGGGCTATCCACCTGTAACTATCTATTAATGACAAAAAACATCATTGCCGCTGTGTCTTTTCATCAAAAAATTGTAGAAGAGAACTTTTTTGATATCAAAAATTATCAAAAATTTTCGAAATTTGAAGCAAAGATCGTAATTTTTCTTTTTGAATGCTTAAGTATTCCAATATGCTACCAATTAAACGTGGAGCCATTTCAAAATAATGCTTAATAACAAAGTTGAAATTCGATCTTCAACTGTTAGTATCTTCTAGAAATTTTCGAAAAAAAAATGTATATATTTTTCTTGTACTCCCAAGGGAGCTTCTATCACCTCTTAAAACGAATGACGGCAATTTTAAATCACACGAACATTACACGAAAGGAAATGACCGCAAATACTATTAAGTAAACGTCTCAGATCGAATAAATATGAAGTTTTAGAAGCTTGGAAATCACCTTGCGTTTTTCTTTGGCCAGAAAACGCACATTTTCCTTTCATGAATCAATCTGTTGAAATCAAGCATGTTCCTTAAACGACAAGAAATAACGGTCTGCAAAATAAAGTCTTAGATGCTTAGAAATCGTTTTGGTTTTGGGAATTAAAAGATCTTCCAAACAAGGGGTCACTCCACCCCCCTTCCATTTAAGATTTTAGGGTGGATTTCACCCTGGCCAATTGCTCCGTTAAAACAAAATTGACGTGTCCGAGCGTTTTTCTTTGTTGAAAGGTTATGAACTCAAAATGGCTGCCGCAACTATGTATTGTGTTACTTCTAAGCTGACAAATCGCCTTTATTAACGGAATTTTTCTAGTGAGAAGTCATATTTCTCATGATTATGTTGCGACAGTTTTTCAACTGCACGTCAGGCAATCAAATATTGCAACATTTCCGTAAATTAATGGAAAATTAAAAATCAATAAATCAATTTGGGCAATTATCCTTGCTAATATGAAAAACAATTCTAAAAATCGGAGTCCTATTTTTATATATTTCCGAGTTTTTCCCCACTCTCAAATCCCGCTTTACAGGCTTATTTACTTATCTAAAAGTCAAACTTTCAAACTTAAAAAAACCGCTCATAAAGTTTTAAATGGTTAAAAAATTTAAAAATGGTTAATAGAGCAATTATTATATATGATAGTTTAAACCAGCATAGGTGATTCAAAATTGGCGTCATTTCTTTTAAGGGTATGTAGCTGTCCACTTAGGGATGAGACATCAATGGTAGCCATCGATGTTGACATCGACAGGTAATATCGATGTTAGGGAAACATCGAAGTCAGAACATCAGAAGTCGATGTTCTGATAGTTTGCCGTTGCATACAAATTTCAAATTGATTAACTTGAACTTAAATAATTTTATTTTACTACCACTCTGACATTAAATAATCGACTAAATTTATTCAACTTATAGTTGCCACATTTTTCGGTCAATTGACTGCAAAAAGAGGTTTTTTTGTATCGGCACTATCAAAGAGTTCGCAGAAAATGTTTCTATTTAGTGTCAACATCAAATGTTTTCATTTCAGGATCTAACATCGATAAAACATCGATGTTACGATGAATCGAACGAATTATATCGATGTTTGCAAAAGATCGATGTTTTTATCGAATCCCTCGCCCCACTTAGAGAGTATGCAAAAAATATTGAAAATATTTTTTCTAAAATTTCAAGAAGATATTAATAGTTGAAGTTTGAATTTCAACTTCGTTATTAAGTATTATTTTGAAAATGTTGATTAGTCGCCTATAGGAATACTTAACCATTTGAAGAGAAAAATTACCAAATTTACTTCGAATTACTAAACATTTTCATATTCAAAAAGTACTCTTCTACAATTTTTTTACGAAAAGTAAAAGAGGCAATGATTTTTTGTCATTAACAGATAGTTACAGATATACAGCCTTTATTAATGATAACAAGCATTTGTTAAACTGTGGCTTATTTTGAAGCGCCTTTTACAAAATCTACACCAACCGCGAATTGGCGAATATTCGATTAGTTATGGGAAAATGCCACAGTAACATAGCAGAAGCTGTAAGAACTTACACCTGCAAAGGGCTACACACTAGACGAGTGGCCCGAAATGGACGCAGATTGTGGACAATCTAAATGTGCTCGGTTTCCAGACCTAGAGGAACAGGTATTAGAGATTATTTCAGCTGATTACGTAATGCTAATTAGGCAGATTACATTGAAAAACATTGTTGACATTCTTCTGATCTAGTTTTTTGCAAATATCTGACTTTTTAATATCGTTTAATTTTTTTACTATTTTTCCTGTACTCCCAAGACAGCCCCAGACAACACCTCCAAAGGAAGGACGCCAATTTTGAATCACCCTGTGTATGATAGTTTAAGCAGAGCAACATCAGCATTTCTCAAAAATCCTCTAAATGGTACGAAAACCGTGTTAAAATTTTCTCCTTTTGAAATTGACATTGGTAGCTTTGAAATGCAATTACTAGATTTAAAAACAAGGACATATGGTGCTTTAAATATTCAATATAATTGCATGGAATTAATATTCTAAATATTCGAACGTCTTTGCGTTGAATTGGAGATATTGGAGAAGAAAAAAATGTGATCCTAGTTCACAGCGCAAGTGGGTTGCTTTGAATGACCTGGAGAAGGAAGACATGATCATTTCAGTTTTCATGAGTCTTACGATCAGCTGAAAAAGTTCGCATTTGCTGTTCTTTCCCTTTTCTGTTCTACATATATATGCGAACAATCTGTTTCAAGCATGAACATTATCAAGCGTAAACTGAGAAGTCGTCTTATTGATGAGAACTTGGAATCATGCCTAAACTTAAAAATAACAACATATAAACCTGACTAACTCAAACTTTCCAAGGAAATGCAAGCACATTGTTCGCATTAATAAATATTTATTAAGTATGAAATTAATTTAGTTTTATTTAGTTTTATTTAGTGTACTACTTATTTAGGGTAATAAAAGTTTAGTTAACAAGCATATTTGGCTCTCAATTTTTTTTTGTTGTGATGTTTATATTTGGCTCTTTGGCTAATAAGTTTGCCGACCACTGACCTATGGCAAGCTAATAGGCAAGTTTGTCGTCGGATTAAGTCTAATATTTGTGAATATATCGATCGGGCCTACTTTGTAAGTACGTTTGGATGCTGCCACCTATTTTTCAGTCATGAATTGTTCATCGATAAAAACAAATGTTGCGCCCGAACAAATCGGCATTTGTGAATATCCATTAATGTCTGGGTGTTATACTCTTGCCTTACCGTTTTTTCCATATTATCGCGTTGTTTTTTTTATAAGTCTGGGCTTTTATTAGGTATATAATTTAAACTGAATCGCATGTACTTCGTACTTACGAAAATTTTACTAGAAAATTTATTCAAAACCCATATAGCTTACAATCATATTGACGACCTAGAAATGTGTATATTTTTATGTTTTTGTTTTTACCTATAATTTCCGAGAAATTAGTTCTCTGTCCAAACTTGTTTGGTAGCAACATAATTAGCTACTCATTCAGCTTACAATCTTAACGAATACATTACGTATTATAAAAACCCACTATTAATTTGGGAAAACGCGCCAGCGTTCATAAATGACCTTTAATGATTTAGTAAGCAAAAAAAATTATTCTCTTATTATATTTATTAATAAACTTCCTATGAGTTTCCATGATAATTCCATGAGTTAGAAAAATGGATGTCAAAGGTCGCCAAAACATTCCTACACGTATACACACAGACTACAATTAAATAATGAAAGACACCTATGACTGATCCAATATAAATCACCTTTAGGTCAAAAACATTCATATATCGCTTATTTTCAGTGGCGTGCGGTGAAATTTTAAATAAAGAAAGCAATTTTTAGATATACTTTCCCTACCACCACTACCTACAGTAGTACAAGGCACACTACCTACAATCTTTTTTTTTCGGTGAGGTTTAGTAAGTTTTTTAAGTACGTAACATTTTACGCATTGTAAATCAAACGCACAGTCCTGTTACGGTTAATTTTCGTCTAACCGGCATTTTCGTCAAATAATAATAATTGTTAAATTTAATAAACAACCTCAACTGTTACTAAATGCCTCTTTCTTCTAAAAGAAAAGGGCGAGAGACACTGGACGGTTGGCTCCAGGAATTGACGCAGATAGTGGACAATCTAAAGTGCTCGGGTTCCAGACCTAGAGGAACAGGTATTGAAGATAATAGCAGCTGAGCCTTCCATAATGCTTCGCGTTATTGCACATCAAC
>NW_026018611.1:15032820-15039666 GCF_020466585.1 Dendroctonus ponderosae | reverse complement strand
AAGAATGGTAAAGTCTTGTAGACAGTTTTCGCTTCGATTTCCAACACTGTGATTCTGCAGAGCGCGATGCGTAGCACGATGTTTACTGATCAAAGTATGAACTATCTATGATTCAACTGCTGGATTCCCGGTCGGATTTATGCAGCCAAGCCGTGTGTGTTCATGCGTGGGGGAAGGGTGGGGGTATGCAACGCTTCGGCGCACATGCTGTTTGGCGCAAAATCTTGATTGAGTGCCGTAATTTCTTCTTTTCTGTTAAAATTGTTTTGGTGTTTAATTATTTCGATGGCCTCTCTGGTGAGTCTCGGGTAGTATCTTTCAGATTGGTGCAGAATGTCCACTTCGTCGAATCGTATTTGGTGGCCGTCTAGCAGTGCGTGCTCCGCTACTGCTGATTTTTCTGTTTGTCCAAATCTGCAGCTTCGTTTGTGCTCCGTGATCCTAGTGTTTATGTTTCGTTTTGTGGTGCCGATGTATGCTCTTCCACAGCTGCACGGAACTCTGTAGACTGCTGGCGCTGATAAAGAATCCCGTTTGTCCTTGGCCGATCTCAAAGTCCGCTGGATGGTGCGAGTTGGTTTAAAAATGGTTTTACTTGGTGTTTCTCCAGTATCTTGCCGATGCTGTCCGTGACTCCATGTATGTACGGGAGGCAAGCCCAACTCTTACGCTCATCATGCGTCTCTGTTATCTCCGAGCGATCTTTACTGTTTTTTGGTCGAATTGCTCTATTGAAATCTTTCTTATTATATGCATTCCAACCAAAGGCCCTTTCCAGGTGTTTTAATTCTCTCTCTAACTCGGCTGGTTTGCAGATTCTTCCGGCTCTTTCGGTGGGAGTTTTGATGAGTCCTCATTTCTGACTGGGATTATGGTTTGAACCACTGTGCAGGGACCGGTCGGTATGTGTCGGTTTTCTGTACACCGTGTGGGTCAGCTTTCCGTTGGCTTTTCCGGTCACCAAGACATCCAAAAACGGCAGTCGCCCATCCTTCTCCACTTCCATAGTGAATTGAATTTTAGGGTTTATTGAGTTGAGGTGCATCAGGAAGTCTTCAAGTTCAGTCAGACCATGGCCCCAAACAACAAAAGTGTCATCAACAGCGAAACCAACACTTAGGTTTTCTCACGGCTGTGTCCAGAGCGTTTTTCTCAAATTTTTCATTGCCCTTATCAGCTGGCAATACGAGAATCTCCTTATCCTCATTCAGCGTTTTCAGGGCTTTCCTTTCACTGAAAGTGAGGTTGCTCTTCGGAGGCTTTGAGCGTTGTAAAACTCTCAAAGTCTCGGCCCTTATCTGTTCTGCGGTTTGAATGGGCAGCGAACGTGTGCCACTCTTTACATTTGATATGATGTCCTCTACTGGTGACCTGGACGGTACTATGGCAAAGTTTCCTCCCTTGACCAGCACGCTTTGTTCGTCAGCAGTAAGTTCTTTGCTGGTAAAGTTGACCACAATCTTCCGTTGGTTCTCCTCGGGTGATGGCCCTGTTTTGCTGGATCGTTGAAGCTTTTCCATCAGCGCATCAAACTTCTTCTTTTGGCGAGGAAGCTGGCAGTAATCAACCAGAACTTGCTCACACCACTCAAGCAAGAGGTACTGTGACCTCCGATTAAGAGGAGGAAAGCGTTTAGAAAGGCTCTTTCTTACTGACGAAGTCGAAGCTGACAGCAATTGGAGGCCTTTTGGAATAAAAAGAGTTTTCTTTCGAACGGGTTCGTAAGAATAGTAGTTTTTTATCTGTCCTCCGGTTTTTATTATTATTTTTGTGGCTGGTCAGAAATACTTTTAATTAATTAAAGTTGTAACCATCTTTGCTTGCTTCCTGTCAATAAAATACGATTTAAGATTCTATAGTGTCTTATTGTAACCAAAACATTTCCTCAATATAAAGTAATTGTACTGACCATGTACAGACCTAAAACCGACGTTTAAGTGACGTCAATAAGCAGACGTCTAGCCGACGTCATTAATCAGACGTCTGGAAGATGTGTCATGTAGCGGTCATTTGGACGTCCAAATGACCAGCTATCTGACGTCTTCTGGCCGAATCTTATGTCGTAGTTTAGACGTCTATAAGACGTGGTGTGCTACCTGGGGACAGTTACCATAACGCCAAATATCTTCATTTTTAAGAAGATAACAACTTTCATAGTTGGTGGATTGGTAGGTGAGGTCCAATTTACAAAATTATGACTCTAAACCAGAGTCGATTGAAGAAGTTTTCCACATGAGCTCAAACAAATTTCTTCAGATTACTTGTTAATAATGGCAGCAAAAGAATTGAGCAAAATCTTTATTACTGTACGAAGGAAAACTGACCCCATTTTCAACATTTATTACTACATTGAAGTGCATATGTTTCCCTAATAAATATTGTTTTTGCTTAATAACTAATTTATTTAATTTAAAGGAAATTATTAAATGTTGCAAATTTCGAGTATTAAAATAGGTTCCTAAACGAGTAGTTAAGTTAAAAAACGTTAAGCCCACACTGACACTTGACGGTTGTTTTGACTAAATTGTCAGAGGCATCCATAGAAACGGCAAAGTGCGATACTTCCGAACGGCTCAATATCTCGATCATTAAATAAAACTGAACCGGTTGAAGATGGGTAACGAACATGTTAAACCAAATTTACTACAAACTTCTGGCAGGATTGAAAAATGACATAAAACTAGTTGGTTTCCATTTGAAAAGTGTGACGTAGTATCTTGTTTATGAAACACCCTGTCTAATGCAGTGGTGGTCAGCAAGACTTAAAAAAAAAATTACGTTTTTGAGCGTTTTTTCTAAATCTACCAGGAGAGTCATAAATAGGGATACGACCTTTATGCTGCTGAGTATAGAAATGCATATTCAGCAGTAGACTAATCATATAAATAGGAAGCCCGTGGAAATTTTAATTAGTCATTAAGTATGGTTCATCCTGGGTATACCTACACGCTTGTAATTTCTGTTAATAAAACTTTTTAAAAACAGAAGTTGCCGTAAAGCAAATAACATTCTAGATGAAAATATAACAGTTAATGTAAATACGAGGTGAATTCTGGTGTGTCGTGGTACAAAAACTACCAGAACTTTTTATTTGGGGGCTGAAATCAAACTCATTTTTTTTAGTTGATGCACTAATTATTTGATCACAATTTTGTGATCGTTGTAAAATCTTGTAGCGTTCATAGTTTTTGCGAAAAAAATACCTATTTCTGTTTTCTTGCCACTTAATAATGTTAAACATTAACTGCAAATATCGTTATACGAAACATAAATACAAAATAAATATCACAAATTTGTTTCGAATGACCTTTTCTAATGGAAAAATGATGGAATGGAAAGCGAAAATCCCTTTTTCGAAATCCGGACGGATTGACACCCGAGACGAAGTCGAGACGAAACGCCGTCCTCGTTCGAAAAACTTTTGCGCCTATGTGCGTCAAAGTAAAACAAATGAACAATAAAGAAAAGTGCTTCTTTATGATCATCTCTCCGATCGAAAAATTGCACTTTTAGATTCATTCGAATAAAAACAGTGATTATGAACTTAGCCATTATGTGCTAGCAAATATGCTAAATAAAGTGATTATTATTATTATCATTATTATAATTTCACCCTTCTTATGCATGACAGTAATTCTGCCATTAATATTCTGCCATTAAGAGGAGTTGTTCCGATACCGCCAAAAGAAGGCCCTGGGCTCAATTTTGACGTCACACAAAGAAAGACGTGTTGGGACTTTCTGTATAAAGAAACGCTCTACACCCGTTTCCTACAAGAACCAGTTGGCAAAACCAAAAAAATAAGATTGCTAAAATTATTACATAAGCCCGATCATATGTCGGTTACGTCTGCCGTCCGAGCGTTTCAATGTCTTCATCGAAATGGTCTATAGTGGAACGCGTATAATGCAATAGCAGACAGCCTTCGACAGTATGGGCCACCCCACCAAAGCCACTGAATGAAGGAAAGTAAAAACTCTTTCGCTGTGCACCACTGGTACTTTTGCACAAATTCTAGTAACCTCAGGTTCGCGAACGAAATTTTGATAGAAACTAATCGTTACGTTGACGACGGCAACAAACGTGTTCTACGGTTTGCAGAATTTAGTTCGCTTCTTTGCACATTTGGTGGTACTCACTTTAGTGTAGTTGAACGGCGCGTTGTGACATTACCTAGACTCTTAAATTCACGAGTGATAGTTGCTGGTTTTTGATCTGTATTTATTTGCTATATCATTTAGCAAAAGTAAGTAGTATTTTTCAATAGTTTATTTAATAGTTCCAATTATACATAACAGAGGGTTTTACTGTTGTGTTCTATAAGGATAGCTCATTCGTGCCTCAAAGTGGTATATAGCAGTAAATCTGCATTTTGGATTTTGTTTTTTGGACTGGACATTTTGGACAAAATAATTATGACGTACGTAACGTATGGGGTGCGTCGTGAACGTATGGTAGTCACCGACTATAGTTTATAATAAATAAAACCCCCATATTTTGAAGTTGTTTTAGTTCATTTTTCGTTATATTACGTGTTATTTAGAATTAATTTTTTTTATGAAAAATTTAGAAGGCTTTTGAATTAGCCGGAAAAATATGTAAAAGTAGCGTTTCACAAAAAATGACTTTGATTTGGAATCGGACTTCTGGTACTCCGAGCGGACCTAACATGTGAACCAAATGGTGACATGCATTAGTTTACTTTTATAAAAAGTTCTCCAGGAACCACCCAATAAAAGTCCGAATTTGCGTGTTTTCGAATCTCAATTATTTGCTCATTTAAAATCGAACCCCACAATTTGTATTAAACTTTCGAATTTATCGTAAACTTTAAGGGACAGTAAGGTGTACTACATCAACACTAAACGTTTTTAAGTTATTTCGGAAAATTTAGAGAATTATTTCAATTTCAGCCGTTATTTGAATCTTCTAATAGTAAAAGCATTGAGATGTTACGAGAAGTGAATGAATGTTTTATTTTTCTGGCAAGAGCACAATTGCGTTCCGATCAAAACAGAGGGACAGTTTGAAAGGCTGTTATGATTTTTTTTAAATTATGCTTTATTTCATTATTTATATTTAACAATAAATGTATAGTATAATAGTAAAATTTGTTATTTTATGTCTTAAACGATAAGTTATAAGGTTATGCCAGTTTTACACAGAGTGTCCCGAAATGCTCCCAAAAATAATATTAATTTTTGAAATAAACATGTATCGAAAAATGCTTCCTAACGGAGCTACGCCTTCTTGAAGCAGTAGAGTTTTTTGCAAATTATTTCTCTCACCAGTCTCACTCAAACGCACCATTTTCCGACTAAATGACTGTAAAAATATCACTGCTATCCATAAACATTTTATAGTTTGAGTAAATATTATTATCGACACTAATTTACTGGAGTAAATGTTCAAACAAATTTTCATTTTCGTGAATGCCCAGTTTGGCCCTTTTCCTTACATGGGGACCGGAGAATTTCAAAAAGGATTTGTTTTATTCGGTTTCCGACCGCGCGAATCCGCCTTAGAAGCTCCTCTGGGCTGTCTACTTCTGTGGCATAAATATTATTGGACATATTACCCAAGAGATAATAATCCAAAGGGTTTAGATCAGGCGATCGAGCTGGCCAGTCTACTGGGCCATCTTGACCTATTCACTTGCAGGTTGACCAAAAGGGGCTGGGCGCCATCATGCTGGAAGAACATTTCAAACCGCCTCCATATTCCTCTGGCAATTCTTGCCGATCATGTTATAGAAAATTGAAACAATTGTGGGTATTTAACCTATTTGATAAAATAATCGGTCCTATCAAGATATTCTCTATGACACGTGCCCATGCATTAAAAGAGGATCTTTGTTGGAAGTTTGCCCTTCGAACAACTCTAGGACTCTCGAGGTTCCAAAAATGAGTATTATGACTGTTGAATGCTTTGCCTCATGAAAAGGTTGCCTCATCCGACCATAAACTGCTTTTTAAATAATGTTGATGGCTTAGAATCCAACGGCAAAATTCTGTACGTGCTGTAAAATCGTTTGCTCTTAAATCATGTACCCTTTTATAATGGAAAGGATGCAATCCAAAAGGAAAGGAGTCATTCTTTCGATCTGAAAATATAATTTAAATTAAAGTATGTGTTGTATGACTTCATGAAATCTTTTTTTTAATCCTTTATCCTTTTTTTAATAATGAAAAAATAGCATGAAGACATTCACTCGTTTTTTCATACTCGGTAAAATTAAAAATGCTTACAATGGATTTAAGGATATTGGTAATATTTGTCAGCGGTCTTAATGCTATTTGAGGTTTATCTGAAATTTTATTTAGCGCTTTGTCTAAATTCTAGTTCCCCAAAAAACGTCCTTGTCATCGGGAGCGTCTATATTTTCCTTGATCTCTTAAATTCCTATGTACAGTGCCAAGTAATTTCCCATCTATATGTTCTTGTTGGACACCGCCTTTGATACTTTCTTAAAGCCGCTCGTGCGTTACCATTGCAGTGACCGTAAATAAAATGAATATCAGCTAACTCATTGTTGGAAATGCGCTCCATCTTTAATTAATTTTACAAAAACGCGTCAAAAGATCTCAACTTAATTATGACGTTAAATGTAAACTGGCACACATAACTGACAAGTAATTTTAGTTTCACAGCATACTAATAATTTTTTATACAAATAAGTGTTTATAAACCAGTGATATATTTAAAGTCATTTAGTTGGAAAATGTTGCGTCTGAGCGAGGTAAATTAAGAGTACATTTTCTTCGTAAAATATTTCAGGTTTCCACATTTGTAGAAAAAAGATTGCTTTACAGTCTCAGAAAAAAGTTAGGGCTTTTTCTATTTTTA
>NW_026018611.1:15025209-15032745 GCF_020466585.1 Dendroctonus ponderosae | reverse complement strand
GTGTGTTGTGATGGATCCACGTTTCATCAACGGTTACGGAACGTCGCAAAAACTCGTTCGGATTACTATGGAACATCGCTAGATATTCATTTGAAATGGTCACACGGGAGCGCTTATGGTCAAGTGTCAGCAATCGCGGCACCCATCGTGCGGATAGCTGTTTCATATCCAAATTTTCATGTAAAATTTAGCCTACAGTATCAGCCACCTCATACACTTCTATTATCCGATCGTCCAGTATCGTTCCATGAATTTTAGCGACCATTTCTTTCGTAACAACATCTTTTGGACGACCTGAACGTTCTGCGTCATTTGTGCTGGTACGACCACAACGAAACTCAGTAAACCACTTCTTAACCATTGAAACTGACATTGAAACGCATTGAAACTGGAGACTATGGGGAATCTATAGTCTCTATCAAGCTTTTCCATCGTTTCTTTGATGGTTTTTTTACGTAAAAAATATAATGCGTGATCGGCACTCGAAATTCACTTTTTTCCATTTTTGTCGAAATTGACGAAGTCATCTCCTTTCAATGACTGTTAAGCAAGAACTGAATTACGTAGTTCAAAATTTCCCAGCAGTCTACCAACAGACGACAGTTGACGGGAGTAGTGTTGAATTTAAAGTTACTGGGCGGGAAATTAGAAAAGGCACTGACTTATCAAACGACCCTTGCAACAACGGTTAGGGAACAACGCCAATTTCTGCATAACCCAACAGCTGTAACACCTTTGATATTTTTCCATCTAATTCAAAAGCAGTAAATTTTTCATATAAAGCATCTCAAATAAGCTTACGTTAAAATTTGATGGTCCTGCTTACACTGCATATTTGGTCAATACCACACGTGCTCCACGCACCCCGCACATTGGAAAATAATTTTAGAATGGCCTTAATTTTAGAAAGGCTTAAAAGCCTAAGGCCGCTTTTCACAACGCAATCTTAACTGAATCTGAATCCCAACCTCATTAAAATGGTCGCGCACGATCAGAGCTCGGTGAGGTCTGGCATTATCCTCTGTAAACAAGAAATGATGGCCTATTCTCTAAATCGTCTTGAATGTACTTCTGTCAAGTCAATGGTCTTCCTCGGATCATCACGAGGTCCGTATGGGCCTCCAAAGAAATCCCGCCCCAAAAAAATATTGATCCACCGAGGAAAGCCAGTTGGGGAACCATACATGCTTGGCAATATCTTTCTCCTGGTCTTCCCCAAATAAGGGCTAAAGATTTTAAACCCTCTCTAACTCCATCAGTAAACACGACTTTCTTCCAGTCATCCAAATCCCAATCCACGGGTTCTCGAGCAAACTTAACATTGGGGATACCTTTCTTCCAACAAGGTGACAATTTTGACCGCATCAAACTSACTTAAATTTCTTCCTGGGGACATTTCAATGCGAATGCACTTTAGYGRTACACACAAGATAGGAAAAACGCAAGAAAATTKAATCGAAAATAGTACCAGACTTAGTGAAAACAATRATGAGATGTTGCAAATGACAGAAAACAARTAGAAACTTGYWTTGGAATGAATAGAAAAAGAGCAAAAACAATTGGTTYTGTACAATATTACTATTGTTACGTTACTGACCTACTTGAGAAAAAATATTTATTCGAAAATGTAKACRTGATGAGCTAATTTTGTYYATAAGTGTAGATATTTAAAACAAAAATAGTATAAAAAACACGACAAGTTGAGAACTTTCGCTCACAAAATAGCTTTGGCGATCGCTCGGATATGCCTACACCCATCTCCGACAAATTACCACCGCATCGCCCAACAAGATTAAACTACGCGTGCGTCAGATGCTCAACGGATCGGCTGTGCAACCAGAATTGCATCCAGCGAACGGCAGGAGGCCGGCGCATCGTGAGAGTCGACTATGCATACCGGCCTAAGTGGTTCGATGTTCGTGACTTTTTAATTTCAAAAATGTATTAACTAAAAATAAAAAAGTACTTAAAAATACTAGCTGTTTTTACCTAATATAAGGAGTAAAACTTGATGACAGAAAGTATTTTTTGTGTTGTATGTGTGTGTTTTTTTTTTTCTGTTTTATGGCATTGGTCTTTTCGTTTTGTTATAGGTGACCAATCATGACCGAAGACATCGAACAGTACCCGGACCGAGTGGCCGACATGTATAAAGATAAAACTATTTTTATCACGGGAGGTACGGGATTCATGGGAAAAGTGCTCGTCGAGAAATTGTTGAGAACATGCAGCGATTTGAAAAAAATCATTATACTCGTTAGAAACAAGAAAGGAAAATATCCCATGGAAAGAATCCGGGAGATTTTAGCAGGACCTGTAAGTACATTTCCATGAAATAATATGCAAGTGTATAGAAATAAATTACTCGGACTTGAAATGGTATAAAAAATTCGGATTGTTGGTGACTCCGTTAAAGATGTAAAATTATTTGAGTTAACCAACTACTTTAATAGAAACAGATATATTTTAACCTTTTTTATTGGGACACCTTGTATATAATAATATAGGCTATTCCACAATAGTTGTTCATAAAAGTCAACTCTTTTACATATTTCGATTAGTTATATTTTGAAACTGTTATCCAACATTTATAAACTACATTGATGCATTGGGAAAAATTGGTGTGTCCTTGGATTGCACGTTACTCGTTCACACATCCAGTACACTGAAAACATTTAGAGAGATAAAAGTGGAAATATAGGGAATTTGCAGTCCGCAAAGTTAAACTCAGTCAATAACGATCAACGTAGCTCCCTCAAATCTCTTTAATTTCTTCTTGATTAACCATGCCGACTCCCTCCTGATCTACTAGTCTATTTACTGTATTTATTTTATATTTTCGGGTAATTTATCTTTCTTTTCTGTGAACCTTAAAAGATTCTAATTCTTCTCCCTGCTCCTTTAATTCATTTTCTTTCGCTTCTCAAATTTTGGATCGAATTTTTTTCTAGATGTGCTTATATCAATCATCTTATCTGAGCACGTCGTCTTTCTTCCATTAGTTGGAAGATTTCCTCTGTTATCCACGATTTATTTTCGGTTCTATCATATCTCAATAGCTTATCCTTAACATTTATCACTTTGGTGTATAGTTTTTAAATTTCTTCTTCAACAGTCGAGAAATTCGTTGAAACTGTAGGGTCCTCAGTGAGTCCTGCTTTTGCTTGTTGCCTTATCATGGCTTCTTTCAATTTATTCTCGTCAAATCTGTTTTTCTTATTTTTCTTTTTTGTCTCATTAAGACTTATCTTGAACATTCCTGCTTCCTGCTAGCCGTACAGGATCTGATTGTAGGTCAATCCCAGGGTATGTTTTCACCGAGGTACAAATATGTATGTATCTTTTGCTTACCAGGATGTAATCAGTCTGGTTTCTAACCATGTGCGTCTTGAGGTGACCTCCAGATATTCAATCTTCTTTTCGGCAGTATAAATAATCTATTCATAATTACTAGGTTTCGTTTGTGTGCGAAGATACTCAGTTGTCTCCTTCTTTCATTCTTGTCTCCCAGTCTATATGGACCTATAAGCTTGTCTTCCATTAACGATCTTTAAATTGTCCTCTTGTCTCCCATTACTTTTGTCAGATCTTGTTTTGGTTGTTTTCTCTTTATATTATCAAATCAAGCGGGTAAAATGATGTCTTCTCATCGTCATACGAGCCATAACCAGATCTTTTTTGTCCTTTCTATTCACAATCTGTCCTGGGACAATAAGTAAATTTTATATGTATATACCTTGATATTTGCTGAGCTAACATGTGAGTCTCACCCAATGAAGAGAACGCCCTTAAAATAAATTTGAAAAAGTTTAACTTTGGCGAGATGCGTGGATAATTAAAGATAGAAAAAGAAAGGAGGCGCCTTCTTCTTCAGCATTTATATATCTTCAATCAGGTGATGGTTCTATTAGTTGTCAGCAGATCCGTTGCTAGTAGTTATATTTGGATGAATTGAGGTTTGTGTAGCTGGAATCGTCGATATTTATTCAGTAACTATTTTTAGTTGTAGGCCCTTCCTGATTAATTAATTTGGAGCAAACAGGGAGCATTTACGATTTCTCTCAGGAATTTCGATTCAAACCTCTCAATAATTTCGATGCTTGATTTAGAAGCGTTACCCCATAGTTCAGCTCCATGCATCCAAATTGGATTGAGAGGGATAGTTATCTTCTTCCTAGTAACCAGTACATTTTTATTAGCTTCAGATTTAGCTGCTTGCGCTTTGCCCAGATATGATCATGCCAAGTTAGACGACGATGCAGGTGAAGTCCAAGATATTTGACATGCATATTCTGAGGAATTTCTTTCTCATTTACTACGGTGCTGGGCACATCTCCGGTCTCAAAGTGAAAGTAATATGTGTCGACTTAATCTCGATTACCTAGATTCGCCAAATTTTAAACCATTTGCTGATTATGTTTAGAGAGTTTTGTAATTTTTCAGAAGCTATTGATGGGTTGGTATCTAAAGTTAATACAGCAGTTATATTTCCGTCGTAGGGTATATCTGATGTGTAAAGCAAATACAATGTTGGACTCAAACGCTTCCGTGGAACGCCGGCTCTGATCGGGTACAGTTTTGTGATCCTTTCGGCTATTTTAACTCGAAAGGTTCTGGCTTTGAGATAAAATTTGAGGAAATTGTGTAAATTTCTTGGAAACCATTTGGACAACTTGAGTAATAACCCTTTATGCGAAACTTTGTCGAAGGTCTGAGCTACGTCTAGAAATTTTGCAAAGCAATATTTCTTATCATCAAGAGCATTTCTGATTTTACTAGCTATTTTGTTTACTTGCTCAGTTGTACCAAAATGGCGACGAAAGCCAAATTAGTGAATAGCTTTTTCGCAGATATGATTTTGTTGAGCCTCTTGAGGAAATCGTTTACGCACACTTTAGCTTGCATATGAAGAAGACTTGCTAACGTATAGGAAGTCACCAAACCTGGATCCTTACTTGGTTCTGGATAAGAATTATCTGTGCTACTTTCCACTGATCAGCAAAGTGTCCCAGGTGAAAGGTGGCATTGATTAGAATCGATATGAATCTCATTGCTTTGTATGGCAATTCTGTTTTGCCGGTAATACCATTGTATCCTGGAGTCTCTTAGCTTTGAGGTTTCTAATGATTTGTTTCACTTCTTTGTAATTTGTGTTTCTGATAAGAGTATCAGTTTCCTCGTGAGGCTCTGCCGTCTGTGATGGATTGCATCTCACATCATCCTGTAGCCAGATCTAAAACTATCGTATCAGAAACTACGATTTAAATCAATTAAACGAAATTGAAAATTAAATTAGAATGTTAAAAATACTTTTACTCGTTTTCGGGTTTAAAAAACGTTCAGTGTTTGAAAATACACACAAAAAGACATAGTTTTAACATATTTAGTGGTGCACGTAGGATTTTTGGAAATCATACTTTATTTACCAATCTTCACGGGAATGAATTTTTGACAAAAATATCTATTCAGGGTGTTCGGATAATGCGTTAGGAAACTTTTAAAGGTGATTCTACATGCTCAAATAATGATAGTAAGTCATATAAAAAAAATCGAAATCTAAGTATTTTCCGAGTTACACTTCATCAAACTTATTTTTTTTTACCTATTCTAGCCATTTATTGGCAGATCAAATTGAAAATCGTTACAGTGTCTTAGCTTAGTGATCTATAAATTTCTCACAAAAACTGTTTCTCCACTGTGCCTCCAGAGGGCACTTTACTTGAAATCCAAATATAATTTTTCGTATAATTTTTTTGACACGCCAAACATTGCAAAAAATTTCATACGGTTTGAAAGGCTAGAAAATTGTAGACAAAAAATGTGCTTTTTCCATGACTCGAAAAACCTCTTCGTTTAGGAGCAAATCGCATCAAACTTTTTATCACCCTCAATCCAGTGGCCTTGTATTTCATTCATACCGCAGCAAATCAACTCATAACTTATTTTATTTGAAACGCATTTATGCCAATATGCAAAACTTTCTCCAAAATCTAAAATTATGTAGAACACTAAAAAAATTAATAGACACTGAGATAAAAAACAAAATATTACAACGAATTTTTCAAAATGTTTTCCGTTCCTTTCAATACATTTACATAATATATTTACGTAGTACTTGAAAAAAATGTTTTCTAACGCGAAAAAACATTTCCGCTTTATTTACTTTGCAGGAATTCATTATTTTTGGGCGCTAAGCATTCATATTATTTACCGGCGTAAAATAGACGAAAGCTTTTAAGTGGTTCCAAAAGCGAAATCCATGTGATTAATATCTGGCGAAGGGGGCGCCCAAGATAAAGATCCGTTCCCTCCAATCCACTTACTCGAAAATGCATTATTTAGATATCCACGCACTACTAAATTATAATGACGCCATCCTGAACAAGCCACATGTTTAACCTGGTTTGTAGCGGAACATTTTCAAACAACTCTGGAAGTACATTTTCAAAGAAGTCCCAACGTAACATGATGTAAAAATACATCGTAGAAATTAGGTCCCATACATAGGTCCGGTCCATACGTTTAAAGGAAACCGGAACTGATGCTCTGACAGCATGTGGATTATCATAAGCCCATTGATGAGTATCGCGAAAATTCATTATTCAAATCCCTTCTAGGGGGAACCGTGCTTCATCTGTAAATAGTATGGTTTCAACGAACTCATTACATTCTTATAATTTTTTAGCATCACCCTCATAAAGCGCCTAAACTGTTTGTACATGAAAGGAATTCAGCTGCTGCTCACGAAAAATTTCCCAAACTGTAGAGGAAGGGAAGCATTCTTGGTACGGTATTTTTCTAGTACTCGTGTCTGGATTTTCTAATACTCTTTTAAGAATCCTTTGTTCTCTTGCAACAGTGCTAACTTGGTCTTCCTCTAACAGCAAAATAATTTTTAAAGAAACCTATTTCACCAAGCCGCCTGGGAACGTTGATAAAATTCTCGTGACTTGGAATATTTCTCTCAGTATACGCTGCGAGGTAAAGACATCTAGCACATCACGGTACGCAACATTTCAATATTATCGTGCTTTTTGCAATCTCAATTTGCTTCTAAACAAAAAGGTTTTTTCAGTGGTGTGAAGAGCACATTTTTTTCTACTATTTCGCAATTTTTAAAATCGAGTATTTCCTTTTGTGATGTTTGGCGTGTCAAAAAAATTATGCGGAAATAGTAGTTTTTGATACAAGGGCGAAAAATGTCGTTTTTCGAACGACGACGTCATTTCTTGAAATGTCATGTTTTGAAGTTTGTAATTAAGTTTAAGTACTTTTGTATGCGTATATAATGAGTTTTGAAAATCCAATGGCCTGTACACCGCCAGATGTTAGAGGTGCCGCAAATATTGTTTTCAACTTGAAACACCTGTGGTCTTGGGATGGTGTATGCATGTTGCATACTCTGCATATTTCCGCTTCTTAAAAAGATCGTGTTTTACGTGTGACAATATCGCAAAAGTAGATAAGTAGGCCATTAAAACGATTATGAGACTGAACTTGTAACAAAGGTATAATTTACAAATTCTAAGTAAACTT